>NC_134701.1:13677166-13990333 GCF_043290135.1 Rhipicephalus microplus | reverse complement strand
CGGCCACATCACCTGGTTTCCTGCCCACATGGGCAAGGATGTCCACCCTGTTATCCCCAATGTCAATGAGCTTGCCCATGCCCGAGCACGCGAACTGTCCCACCGTGACGGGCAATCGGCATCTAATTTTGGGGATGGCATCCGGCAGCTTGATTCGCTCCTCACCTTTCATGAAATTTGCAAAATTTATCAATTGGCCAGGCGTAGCTTTCCGCTCCCGCACCCGCAACTCTCTAGGGCCCAGTCAGTCACTTTAAGAATGCTGCAAACGGGTACTTACCCGTCGCCTTTAGTGTACAGCAAGTTTATCGACAGCATAAAGCCGCAATGCCCTTATTTCGAAGAGAGACGTTGCACGTTACCCCACATGCTCTGGCAATGCGCGGCGCTGCGCGATGGCGAGCCTCTCAGCACAGAAGCTGCCTGGAGGACGGCAATTACCAGCTCGGACCGAGAGGTCCAAATCCGGGCTGTCCAGAGGGCCCGCAATTTGGCGGAGGGGCTCGCTCTTCCTGTCCCCACGTGGGTGCGGCCCGCAGCCGACCCTCCCTCTTGAGGGGAATCGGCTCCTCAGGACAATTTGTAAATAAAGTTCATTGACTGACTGACTGACTGCCAGCAAAGTGCACTCTTCAGAGGTATCGGGTATGTGCAATGCTATGAAGGACCATCTTGTTCACGAGGCCTCGCTACTCAGCAGCAAACAACATATGACCTCAATAATTAGAGATGAAGCTAGCATAAAACAGAATTGCATCTATGATAGGAAGGCTGATGCGGTCTTTGGCTTCAAGGACAAGCCAGAGAGTAGCATGGCGAGTATAGCGAAAGCAGCCTTTGCGAACAGAGTCGTCTGCTTTGTGCTGCATGGTACCACTAGTCGGTACAAGATTACTTCTCGTACTACTTCAAGAAGCAACCGAGCGGTAGAGATCTCTTTGCAAGGATGAAGGAGGTCATTGCTGCTGTGGAATCAAGTGGCTTTATTCGCATTGTCACGGACAATTATTCAGCAAACGTGACGATGTTTAAGCTCATGGGTAACGGCAACCTCAACACAGTTGTACGTCATCCACACGACGCCAACCGCGTTATCTTTCCGAGTTTTGACCCTTGCCACGGGATCAAAAACGTTAGAAATCAGTTCCTCGAACATGAACTTACAGATGGCACAGGAGTGATTACTGCTGTGTTTGTGCAGAAATTGTACGAGCATCAAAACACAAGACAGTGAAGTTGGGCCGAAATTTCATGAAGGAACATGCCTACCCCTCCGATTCGGATAAAATGATTATGCTGTGAGCAGCTCAAGCTTTCGCCCCTCAAGTGTCCTCAGCTGTAGATCACCTTCAGCGAAATTCCATGGGCGGTGCCAGAGATTTCAAAGAAGCAAGTTCAAACGTTTTCTTCATGAAGTACATGAAGAAATGGTTTAACAACCATGGCACTTCATTTAATGAAAGCGGCCACAAAGCTCCCATTTTTAGGAGCCATGACAATCGGCTACTGTGGCTGAAGGAAGAGTTTATGTTGTATGTGGAAAAAATACAGAAGAGTTCCATCTGATCAGTGAGTTCTGGCTTCACCAACTGGACGTACAAAGCCTTGCTTTTTACAACAAGGTCGACGGGAGAAACAACACAATTCCTCCTGGAGCAAGGCGTCAGTTATGTTCTGAGAAAGAAATTGAACAGTGACCCCGTCGAAGCAATCTTCGGAAGGGTGTGGTCAGTGTAGGGCGTGAACAACATGCAGGATGCTAGAACCATCACCGCTGCTCTGGACCACAACGTTAAGTTGCACAACCCAAGACTGAAAGAAATGAAGTTATCAAGCGTGGAAGTTGAGGAAAGGGCTGCGATGATATCGAATATATTTGGTAAGGACCTGAGGTTTCTGTTGGAGTACGAGGCTTGTCCATCCGCATCTGTCACTTTCTGCGGCTTAGCATACCTCGGTGGTTACATCACCAAGCTTATTACAGACCTCAGATGCGACTCCTGCACTGCGTTGCTGACGACCAACAACAAGCTGCATCAGCTGTGCAAGCTGCTGCGAGCACAAGAGAGGCGCGAACTACACTACCCAAGCTTTCTAGCTCGTTTGGACAAGATAGTAGTCTTTTTTGAAAAAGCGTCTGAACATCTGCCACGCAGAAATGTGCTAGAAGGTTTGCAAACAGCAGCCCAGCCTTACTTCCAACGCCGTCCCATCTTAAGCTGCCCTGGAAGCGTTGACGACAGCCACACCCGACGATCCAAGGATCTGATAACCGAAAATTTCCTAAGAATACTCCTCGTCAACCATACATACCAACTGATTGAAGCAAACGGCAAGCCTTCCACCTACACACACTATGAAGCATTTTAGGCTGTGAACAAGGCATTTGTGAAGCCCGACGAAGTTTTTCGCTTGAAAGTGTTCAACTATTGCCAGTGCTTATGAGCAATAAATATTTATTTTCAGACCTGTGAATGGCTACATGTTTTATGGTAGAGAGCTGTACTTCGGGCTCTTACGTTCACACATTTTCTCAATAAACTTAACCTCGATGCACCTAGCGCAAATAAGAAGTCAAAATAAACCATTTCTGTGTCCTAAGCAATTAGGCAACTGGTTTTTCAATGCACGGTGACTGGAGAAGTGCGCCCCAACTCATGTGTTCGCGCGCTGTACGAAGCGGCGGTGGAATGGTGGATGAAGCATATATACAGGACGCGTGTGTTTGTTAAGTATGAAAGGTACTTTCACTGCATTTCCACGCAGAAGAAGTTCTTTTCAGTGTATTTACAAACAGATGCGTGACTGTGTAGTAGAACATCCGCTTGCCATGCAGACGAACTGGATTCTATTTTCACACCAACTTAAACCTTTTTATTGTTTATTTTATTTACATCTTTCTAAATTTTTCTGTAGCGCCTAAGGTGACGATTTTTTGCTCACAACCAATGACGCTGAAGCCGGAATTTCTGCAAATCGAGCATGTTCAGCCCGCGAGCCGAGAAACGAGGCAGACTGCTGGCAAGCGGAAACCACAAGAACTTTATTCCCTCTCACCAAATCCTTCATATACGAATCGATTGATATGGCTGTACTTTAGATCGGGCGGCAGCTAGCGCCACCAAGCCGTAATACTTAATGAACCAAAAACTAGATTTGTTTTTTTCCTTTAAAAGTGAGGTTGAGGATTTGTACTTTGCAGCTAAGGGTTTAATTTTCACTCGTGCCTTGACTTTAGCCATCAATGAGATAACCTCCTTCTAGTTAATTCTACCCGCTTAAAGGCTATTTTGCCCTCCCTTTCCCTAAACCCTAGTGCCTTGAAAAACTCTGCGCCATCATCCTGAACTATAGGGTGAAGCTCTTCACAGAACATATTCATGTGTTCGGCAGTTTCCTCCTTCTTTCCACATGCACTGCATACCGTGTCTACACCTTCGTATTTGGCCCGCTATTTCTTGGTTCGCAGTACTCCCGTCCTGGCCTGGAGAACTACCCCGAGTATTATCATAGACCCTTTCCTTGGCAATTTTCTGCTTAAAAGTTCGATAGATCTCTATTGCGGAGTTCTTAATCATGCCGATTCTCCACATGTCAGTCTCCATTTCCTTCACTTTCTTCTTAACCGATTGTTATTTTTGGTTAAAGTATTTAACCATTTTTCAAGTATTTATCCTTTGAAATTAAAGTATTTACCCTTTAGCTTTCTGGTTCGCTTCTTTCATTTTGTATCGACATTCTTCATGTACAAGTAGCTGAAAACCTTCCCAGCCCAGTGGTCCTCCGCCATTGTTCTCAACCGCTTCTCAAATTTTATTTTGCTGCTAGCTTCCCTGCCCTTAAATGATGTCCATCCCAAGTCACCTTATACTCTCTAATTTAGTGTATTCCCGTGAGCTTCCAAGGCAAGCCTACCTATTCTACGTTGCTTATTTCTAATCTTGCTTGAACTTCTGATGTTACGCTCAAGACCACGTTGCCGAACGTCAGACCAGGAACCATGACCCCTTTTCATATTCCTCTCACAACATCATACCTATTTTAATTCCACAGTGCCCTGTTCTTCATCACTGCTGCATTCCTGCTGGCTCTAGTCATCACGTATATTTCATGTTCCCTTGTTCCCTTAGGTACTCGGCGCCATTGCTTACACATATGCCAAGATATATATATTTACCTGTTATATCTAACCTGACCTTCTGTATTCTAAGCGCACTGCCTTCATTATCATTAAAAATCACGAGTGCTAATTTTTTCTTACTGAATCTGAAAACTAACCTGTCTCCCTCATTACCGCAGATGTCCATCAATCTCTGCAAATATTCCTTGTTGTCGGCCATTACCACTATATCATCTGTGTACATCAATGCCGGTAGTGCCTGTTCAATGAGTTTTCCTTCTTTTACGAAAGTCAGGTTGAAGCCAAGTCCACTTTCCCTTAATTTGGCCTCTATTACTTGTAGGTACATCATGAATAACAAGAGTGACAGAGGACACCCCTGCCTAAGCCACCGTTTCCCCTCTGTGGGCTTGTATGCCTGTTTTTCCCACTACCTTGTTACTTTTATAGATATCCTTCAAAAGCTTAGTCACTCCATCTTCCACACCTAGTATGTCCAGTATTTCCCACAAGTCCTCTCGAACCACACTATTGTACGCTCCCTTGTTATCTGAAAATGCTAGCCACAGGGACCTGTGTTCTTTTTCTGTTATTTCGATGCACTGCGTCAGTGAGAAAAGATTGTCTTCCAACCTCCTGTGGTTCCGAAACCCATTCTGTAGTTCCCGCAACACCCCCTCATCCACTATTAATGCCTGCATTCTTTCCTTCGTAATCTGCATCGCCAGCCTGTAGACCACTGATGTCACTCTTAAAGGAGGTCAGAGCGCCCCCCTCAAAGGAGTGGCGAGAGGCATGTACTACACCAGGTTGCGAAGGCCGCAAGAAAGGAGCGCGCAGGTGCACTTTAGCCGTGGCTGCGCTCCCCTTGTTGTCTGATCGTTGAGCAAGCGGCGTAGCAGGCGCCACTCTTTCTCTGTGCAGTCTACTTTCGGCTACTGGACACACCGCGTGCCACTGTTAACTACATAGGACTGCGGGTCGATGCTCGATGTTCCTATACATGGGCCATGCGTTTGTGTCGCTTTCTGTTGTGACGCTCACTTTTCCAGCGCCGTCTCATCGAGCTTCGGACTTCCATGAGGTGGGCTAAACTGAGGCTAAGCATTATAGCGTCCGGCTCCGCTTCTACTATCTGGGTGGTCTCTTTGGTCATGGCGTTCAACATGTTGGTCCATGCTCCTCTGTGTTCAATGGTTCCCGTAACGCTGTCTTTTTATTTGTTTTTATATTCATGCATCTCAACGCTTTGGCGTTGGTGTGCTCTTTGCGTGCTTTCTGCGATGGGTATTAGAATTTAGGTATCATGTGATCCTTTCTCGGTGTTCCGCCACATGAAACCACACAGCGCCGAGGCCATATTTATGAAGGTGAGGTCCTGGTTCGTGTCTCACTGCAACGATGTTCCGTTTCTCGTAGGTGCGACTAACGCACATGGAAGTCCTCGTGTTATTATGAAAAGACTATGGATGCTCTTGTGTCGTGTGATCGTGGTGTTAAACAACATTTGGGTCGCTCCGCAATAGGGTCGTCCCTAACCCCATCGCGTAGGGACGTGGGTTGCCCATGAGATTATTAACATATCTTTTAGCAAGGTTGAAAAAGGCTTGCAGGTAGGTTTGTAGGACATAATATTTAAAGTTTTTCGGCATGTTGACAATTTTTCGGTTTCGACGAAAAGTGTAGGAATCGAATCGTTTGTAGGTGAAGTACTCCTGTCTTTTACCCACCGAAGTGGTGGAATGAAATTTACCTGTGAGGTGCCGCTTGACAACACCTTACAATTCCTTGATCTATTCCTGCACTTTTTTTACAGATCGTCAGCTGGTTGGACGCACCCTGGTCAACAAAACCGCTTTTGAGCTACTGTTTCCTCCACTGTAAGCTGGTAAAAAATGGGATTGTCTGACGTGTTTTAAATCCACTGTCAAGAGATCTTGCACGCATTCCGCTGGGCGCAGCATTTAGGAGCAGGTGGATCGTCTAGAAAACACAGTCGTCCTTTTCTTAGTGATTAAAATTACCTGCCAGCGCCTCATTAAACAAATGGAAGGTATCAATGCACACGGCCAGAATATAGTTCAAAATGATAAAATGGCTGTTACGCCACACCTACACGTGCTTTCACATCGGCTTGAACAGCCCAGTGGTTTGGCCTGAGAGTGGTTTTTTTGCTAGTAACAAACTAGGCAGACTATGCTCAATGGTCGGCAACAATCGTGACAACGTCGGGACACGCTGTTGCTTTGCTAACTACAAAGTTAGGTTCGTGCCGAGCGGGGCCAACGTGGTCTATTGCATCCATATGTCGTGTGATCGTGTCTACGTCGACCAGACAAGCTGATGTTTAAACGTACGTATTAGAGAGCATCAGTCTTCCTTGCAGGGGAGACCCCTAACGTGCGCACTTGCCAAGCACTTCACTGAGTGTCATAGCGTTGCGCATTTCTCCGCTACGGAGATCTTGTTTAGAAACCACAATCGCATGACACGAGAACTTGGCGAGGCTTTCTATATTAACACGAAGGCTTTTGTGTGCGTTAGTATTCTATCTTTGGCCTTATCGAAATAAAAAAGTGGTGACACTAAAGGAAAGAGGGGGTCCGTTGCGGGGACGGGCGGGGGGGCTAAAAGAGGTGTGCTCTTGATTTGGTATTTGCCTCTTGCCTCGTCCATGATGCGCATGCGCGAGATTTAGTGGAGCGCACAGTTACGAAGTTATATATTTTCTTTTCAAGCCATAAAACTTTCTGTTATGAGTAAGCGCTTATGGTGTTCACTTTCTTGTTTTTGTTTTTTAATGCGCTACTTTTACATCATAATGAAAAGATCACTGCGCCTCTTGCATAAGTCAATACTTTCACTTCGTTATCTAGCATACAGAGTCCTCGAATGTGACTCGATTGTAACATACTGAAACACCGCGGTTCAAAAATAAAAGGCGAACAAAAGAGGCAACAATTGGCATCCTTGCTTTGCAGGAGAGCAAATAGAAACATGTTTAGAGAGGTGACCATTAACAAGTAAACAAGTGTAATAGTGATTATACAAGGCTGGCAACCTTAAGCCTCAAGGCGCATTGATTTTTTCAAAAAGAAGAAAAATAAATTAATAGCTCACACGATCAACAGCTTTTGCAAGATCTACTTGTAGAATCGCAAAATGTTTTGGCATTTTCGCAAGTGTAACAGCACTTAAAAAGTCTACACGCGACGTGTATATTGTGCTGTATGGAGCACCCTCTCATTCCACATGTCTGATGAGAATCTATTAGAATCTACATCGCAAATTGTCACTGGTTTGGTAACACCTAGGCGGAAATTTTATTTTCAATATTCACGAGGAGTATTATTCTGCAGCCCTCAACAAAACCAACTTTTTACTTGTCAGAGCTTTTCGGTATCAAGACAGTATGGCTTTTCCAGAAAAACCAGGGAGCATCTCTATGTTATAATATTTTAAGAGCCTGCTTCCTTCCGCTGCGAGGTTGTCTCTCGTCGTTGCGCCTGTGTGTAAGCTAGTGCTCATTGCTCCTGCTAGAAGCGCAGCTGTGCTCAGGCCGCCACTGCTCAGGCAACGCTCGCTCCTCTCACTGCGCGTGCTCTAGTTTGGTTGGAGACCACTAGGTGGCCACGCCTATATATAGAGCTCGCTCTCGGCGCGCCTCCTTTCTCTTTCGCCGGACATCACTCAGTGCGCGTCGATACCGTTACCCACTGTAAACGCCGCAGAAGCCAATGTGGCGGCGTGGAGGGCGGAGGAAGTCATTATACTGAAAGGAAAACGTTTATTCGACCTAAGGGGATTCGTAAATAGGCTCTTGAACAAAATGTATATACTGCATCAGTATGTATATATTTGTGTGTAGTAAATTGATACTTAAAAAGCAAATATTGTGTATATAGCGTGTATATACAATAACATCACAACGCTCGTGTAACGTCTATATATGATGATGATTGAGCATATGTACCGAGGATTCACGGTTTACGGGATTTAACTACTGAACCAACATCGTTCACTTTGTCGATATGCGGGAATTTTTTTAAAGATATCCAGCAAAATGGGGATAAATATTTTTGAAAGTTCTATAAAATTCAGCTGTCCGACCGCGCAAAAACTGGATGACGAAGTATTTTCACTATGGCATATTGTTGGCCATTCAATCTCCGGCATTCATCAAAATTGTTCTGTGGCGATAACGTAACCTGCTTGCTACACGACGTAGCGATTCTGGAAAATGTCTTGATGTTTATTATGGCGTTTGCACACTAAACAGTGCATTCATGTGCCTAACAATATCTAAAACTTTTTAAAATATCTAGTAAGCGTCTCTTCAATAAGATAAATAATCCCCGCAGGGCCGCCTGTGAAAGCAGGCGTTTGGTGTGTAGCGACACCACGGACCCGAGCTAACGGGAGAGTTACGACTCCCTCCCACGCCTAGCCGTGCGTGGCTCTGCCGTGCCCGGGGAAAAGGGGATCCTGGGGGTTGAGCCAACGCCGGGTGATTGGACCTTTAAGGCCCCCCAGCAGAGGCAACATACCCATTTGGACCCGGCTTCACGTAGACGGCACCCCTGGGCTGACCCACCCAGGGGAAATCGGCAGTCGCCTTTTCCTATCTCTCTCCCTCCCCCACACCTTCGTATTTTCTCCTCTTTAAATCTATCTTGTCTTCTAATTCCTTCTGTTACTTCCCCAATTTCATGGGCGGCTTGGGTTAACCTTGTGCAACTAGCCAACCTTGGCCTACGCGCATGAGGTTATCTTAGCAGAGTACGGCTGGCATCTGCGTGTTTCGCGTTTCATGAATCTTGTAGCGTCCCCTCGTTCGGCTCCGTGGTGGGTGGCCGCCACCGTTACTGAATTACATTCCTCTATCATGCATAGAAGCTTTCCACTTCTCAATGATCGTGCCGCTTCAAAGCGCGTACGCACCGAAGAAATTTCCTTTCTCAGCTGACTCAAAGAACTATTCCCTCGTTATCATGTTGTACACAGTGAGAAGCCCAACAAAACAGCCAGAACAGTGTCCCCGTTCATAGTATCGCGGTGCCTGACAGCCACATTAGGTGATGGCTACAAAGTTACAAAAATGGCAAGTGGCGACCTTCTTTTAAAACTCCGTGACGAAACACAATTTGACAAACTAAAGAACCTTGCAACATTCGGCGACATTCCCATCAGCGTAACACCTCATCGATCCATGAACTCTGCATGTGGAGTTGTTTCTGACACAGACCTCCTTGACCTGAAGGAGGCTGAACTTCTCGAGGGCTGGAAAGAACAGAATGTGACTAATGTGAAGCGAATCATCGTCCGAAGGAACAATCAGGAAACCCCCACGAAACACTTGGTATTGACCTTTGCCACCAGTGAACTACCACAAACAATAGAAACTGGCTAGACAAAGACACCGATCAGACCCTACATACGAAACCCCCGCCGAAGTTACCAGTGTCAAAGGTTCGGCCATGGTTCTCAGAGCTGTCATGGTCGACCTGCTTGTGCCAAATGCGGTGCCCAAGGCCACATCTCTGACAAATATAATGAAACCCTACATTGTGTAAACTGTGACGGAGACCACGCGTCATATTCACGTTCTTGTCCACAATGTAAAAAGAAAAAGACATTATTACACTGAAGATTCGCGAAAATATCTCTTTCAAGGAAGCACGCCGAAGGTGTTCAGCTTTACACGGCACAACTTACGCTGATAAGGCGCGTCAGGGGGCAGCATCGCATCACATTCCGCCACTAACTAGGCCCACGCAAAGTGAGCCGCCGGGTGTGGTGGCCGCCCCCATGGTGGAAGCAGCCAAGCCTGCTCCACCTACCAAGCCAGAGACTCAGGCGACTCCAGGGTCATCGGGTCGACCGACCACGTCTCACCAGGCGAGGTCGCAAATGCGCAACAGCAGCTCGCGTACGCGGGCGTCCAGTGCTTCACGTGAGGCAATGGACACAAACACGGTACCTCAGGTGCCGGAAATGCGGCGTGGCTCCCTAGAGCGCGCTAAAAGAACCAAGAAACCAATAACAGGGCCCAACGACGGCCCTGCTACTTAAGTTACAACTTCCCACTTGAGCAGCCACTTCATATCCGTACACACAGCACCACTTTCCATCAAATATGGAAGCACAGATTGTACAATGGAATGTCAGAGGCTTTCTCACAAACCTCGACGATGTCCAAGAACTTCTACACATTCACTCACCAAAAGTGCTGTGTGTACAGGAAACACACTTAAAATCTAAACACACCAACTTTCTACGCAGTTACATTATTTTCCGAAAGGACCGTGATGATGCCCTGGCATCATCTGGAGGTGTAGCTGTTATAGTTAAGCAAGGTTTAGCATGTAAACACTTGAAACTCCAAACGTCTCTTGAGGCAGTGGCTCTTCGAGTGGTGCTTCTAAGCAAACACCACTTGCTCTATATACATACCTCCACATTTTCAACTACACAAACATGACTTCCAGTCCTTGATAAACGAACTTACCGAACCCTATCTTGTTCTAGGGGACTTTATAGCACATAACAGGCTATGGGGCGACTCTCGTTGTGACGCCCGAGGTCGACTGATTGAACAGTTTCTTCTGTCTTCAAGCGCGTGTCTCCTGAATCGAAAAGAACCAACCTATTATAACCTCGCTAACAATATCTATTCCTCAATAGACCTAATCATAGTATCTCCATCGCTTGTGCCTCTACTTCACTGGAAAGTCATCACTAATCCCTACGGAAGTGACCATTTTCCCGTAGTTTTGAGCACACCTACATCAACTGAATGCCCGCTCCAGGTTCATAAATGGCTATTAAGCAAAGCCAACTGGGAACAGTTCTATACCATCACTCATTTAAACTGGCGCGACATATGCACTTTAAGATTTGGCAGCACTGGCACGACCAGCGAGCACACGCCTAAGATTTCGCTCCATATTTTACAGCCGCAACAAGAGAAGACGTTGTGACTGAAAGCACCGCGCATCCGGGCCGGCACACTTCGGTACTCGTGTTGGCATTATTCTTTCATCGAAAAGAGAGGCCAACGAAAGATTGCGCTGTTGACGTTACCGGCTGCCACAGCGACACTACTCGGACCAACGAATTTTCTACGAGGGGTGTGAACCATCATTTGGCAGCAGCGGCACGACTAGCGAGCACACGCCTAAGATTTCGCTTCATATTTTACAGGCTGGTGAATATCTTTTTATGCCATTGTTTTCTCTCCTCCGCTGCTACCAAGCGTTAGTGGGTAGTTGTAGTGTGAAACTGCAGTGACATGTCACAATTACGTTGTTGTTCATGTCGTCTTGAACCAGAAGACGGACGCCCGCTTCTGGCTTGTTCAGAATGTAAATTCGCAGTCCACCTAGGTGCATGCTCAGGCGTTTCGGAATAAGCGTGCGAAAAATGGGGAAAAACATGGAAGTGCGATAAGTGCAAGACTGGCGGCCAGAAATCTGGAACTGATGCGGAAGGGGTGTCAACTGATAGCATAGTAGTGCAGCAACTCCACTTACTTGAACTTAAGATTGATGCACTCCTAGTTCTGCCAAGCAAGCTCCAATCAATGGAAACAGCTGTGCAGCTTCTGTCGAACAAGTTGGATGAATTCAGTGAACGACTGCAGACCCAAGAAACAGCTACGAAAGATTTGTCGAAGAGAGTCGATAAGCTAGAGAAAAGCAAAGTAGATAAAGATGTGGTTTTGATGGCACAAGATTTAGACAAGCTAGAATATCGTAGCCGACGCATGAACCTAGAAATACATGGCATTAAGGAAACTGAGGGTGAGGATCTTGTGGCAAAAGTGAATGAAATTGCGAAACAAAAATCACTTCCCTCCGTGAACCGCAGTGATCTTGAAACGATCCATCGGCTACCCGCTAAGCCAGGCAAGACTCGTGGCAATATTGTGCGCTTCATGAATCAGGAAACAAGGGACTACTGGCTTTCAAAGCAGCGACAGCTCAAAAGCGGAAACAGTAACACATACATTTGTGAGAACAGGACTCGACAGGCGCGAGAACTGCTCGCTATGACCAAAGGATGGGCTAGGAAAATGGGTTTTGCATTCGTGTGGCATGCCAACGGTAACGTGCTAGTGAGGCGAGCAAATGGCGAAAGAGCAGTGGTCATTCGGGGAAGCGAAGACATGATACGTTAATCATGAAGAGTGGTAACAGTTGTGTAATTCTCGGGTGATCCAGTCCCAAGATGTCGTTTTCACCATCCGAATTCCTACGCGATCTTCAAACCTTAAGAAGCAGCTCTGCGCTCTCAGTTTTTTCATTTAAATGCCAGAAGTTTAGGAACGAGTTTTGATGAGATAAGCATGTTGTTCTCGGAAACTAATTATCCATTTGATATAATTTACTTTACTTAGACATGGCTGTCATCAGATGATAATTGTATTTTGATTGACGGTTATGAGTGCATTTCTGCATACCGATTACGAAAGCGTGGTGGTGGTGTCTGTGTGCATGTCCGTGCAAACCTCCCATATAGAATTGTTGCCGAGTTTGAGGTCGTCGGTGATAGCTATGAGTGTATGATGTTGGAATGTTCCAATGTGTTATTTTCTGTGATTTATCGCCCTCCTACTGGTTCAATAGAAAGCTTTTTGAATTTTATTGAGAAATTACTGGAGAGATCTCTAGATTCTCGCTTACAGACCGTCTTGGTAGGTGCCTTTAACATCAATGTGTCACTAAATAACACCAGCTACGTACACCCAAATGAACTAATCGAAGCATATGGTTGTATGAATGTAATTAGCACCCCAACGAAAATAACCGCCACATCGGAAACAACGTTAGACCTATGTATTACAAGTTTCAATACTACTGATGTCAAAGCAGGCGCGATTACTACCGACATTATCGACCATTTTACAACATACTGCTTCCTCCTAGGCAATCGTGTAATCAAAAGTAAGGATGAAATGCTCTTTAGGAGTTATTCTAGCCGCAACATCAAACTTTTTGAGAACCTTATCTCTGGAATTGACTGGAGCACGGTTATAGAAGAAAGAGATCCTAATAAATCATACAACATATTTTTAAACACCTGACATCTTTATATGACGCGTGCTTCCCTCTTAAGCCCTGCAAAAAAACACAGAAAATGCAGAAAACCATGGGTGACAGTGGAACTATACAACAGAATTAAAGTCAAAAACAACCTTTTTCACGTTTTCCTATCTTCCAGAGACGAAAACGATTTACGTAAGTTCAAAAAATTTCGTAATACACTGAACAAAGATTTGAAGATAGCCAAGACGGAATACTACATTAGTAAATTCACCACTCATTCAGGAGACGCGCGCCTGCTGTGGGACACAATAAATCAGCTCATTAACAAAGAAGAGATATCGAGACGAATAAAATTAGAAAAACTGGGCACGAGTAAATTAAAAATCACTGACACCTTTAACCAATCCTTTTTAACAGCTGGTGAGTTTACAACAGACAGCACGGAAACGTGTTGCGAGAACTATATAGCGTCAAATTAACCATCTAGTGCATTCTTGTTTCCTACTGATCAACAAGAAGTGTTAAAGCTAATCACGTCATTAAAGGATAACTGTGCTTGCGGCCCAGACGACATTAAGCCAAAGCCTTTAAAGGCTATAAGTCACATTACAGCCTTTATTATATAGTCACATTTAAAGGCTATAAGTCACAGTGGGTACGGCGGACCGGGCAGAGGCATGTGGTCACGAAACCCCCTTTTTTGCTTCGCGCAGGCTCTCCTGTTTGGCTTCACCGAAAAGCTTGTACCGAATTCTTGCATCGACATTTCCACGTGTCTGCCAACTGACACGTGTACTAAAGTGGCTACCGTATATCAACTGGATCATGGCTCCCTTCCGTTTTTCGTAAAAATACGGACGACGGCGCCATCTACTGTGACTACGTCATCTCAACGGCCTATAAAAGATCGCTTCCAGAGCTACAGCTTCAGTAGGTACGGCAGACCAGGCAGAGGCATGTGGTCAGGAAACCCCCTTCTTTGCTTCGTGCAGGTTAGTGCCGTCTACAGTAGCATTTGTAGTGACTATCGTGGCCTCCTGTTCCTGCCGTGCCCACAGCAGTGTATTACAATTGCCTATGATGTATTCTGTGTGTGTACGCTTCTTTTGTGTGGCGATGTGGAGGCTAATCCAGGTCCTACAACAACAGAAATGTTGAAGGAGCTACTGGCTGGGCAAAATAAGCTAGTTGAGGAAATGACTACTCTTAGAGATCAGCAGAATAATATAGAAAAATTGATGTCTGATATTACATTGCGCTTTCTTGAAATAGAAAAACGAGCTACCAACGTCGAATTACTCGAAAAATCAATTAATGCCTTGAAATCGAAATTAACTGACCTAGAAGACCGCATAGACGGTCAAATTTAGTTATTTTTGGAATTCCGGAAGACCCTTCTGAGAAACACTCAGACTTAAAAATAAAAGTTTTAAACGATCTTTTTTCAGTTAAGCTAGAGGTATCTTGCCAATCTGTTGGTAGAATTCATCGCTTAGGTAGAAACGGCAATCCTAGACCCATTATAGCTTATTTACAGGACTACACCGAGAAGCAAACATTGTTGAAAAACGCGCGCAAGCTTAAGGAGACGAAAATATCCAATCAGAATGATTACTCTCGAGAGACACTGCAAAAAAGAAAACTATTATGGGCAAATGCTAAGGATGACAGACAACAGGGAAAGACTGTTACTCTTAATAATGATAAACTGCGTGTAAATGGGGAGCTCTTCATTTGGGACGAAAATCTTCAGACTAAAGTAAAGATGACGTCCTTTCATCGTAATTCTAAAAATGATTGACCAGTGTGGACTACTGCAAATCGAGTAAAACTTATTAACATAAATGCACGTAGCATCGTAAACAAATCTGTAGAACTAGAAGCTATTTTGTTATGTTATAATCCCCATATTGTTGTTATCACGGAGACCTGGCTTCGGGATGACATAGACGATACTGATGTTTTTCCGCCCTCATATCATGTATTTCGCCGAGACCGCCCTACTAGAGGCGGGGGTGTGGCTGTTTTGATAAAATGTAGAATTCGAGCGTCACTAGTACGTCAGATAGACAACCACGAAAAGGTTACCTTAAAAGTGTTCTGCTCAGGGCGTACTTTCTTGTTGTCTGCAGTTTATCGACCTCCAGATGCAACGTCCCAATTTCTGCATGATCTATGCGACCACCTACAGTCTTTTTCAAGTAATGAAGTAATTATTGCAGGTGACAATAACTTACCTTCTGTTGACTGGCACTATCCATTTTCAAATACTGGTCGATTTACGGATGTTGGACCTTTGCTTGATATTATGCTAAACTTGGATGTGCAACAAGTGGTAACAGAGCCTACGCGAGTTTGTGATGCATCCTCTTAAATCCTGGATCTTGTTTTTGTTTCTAGGTCTATCGAAGAACCTTGAGTGTCTGTGAATCCTGGTATTTCCGATCATTCTATGATGTTGTTGTCGTATAACATTGATAAACCCTGTAATGCGCCCCCCCCCAAAATTGCTTTTGTTAAAAACTTTTCTCATGCCATGAATGAGAGCTTTTTGAACCATCTTGAGGTAGTGTTTAGCAATTTTCAAGGTTAAGATGTTGAGAAACTGTGGGTTCAATTTAAACAGATCTGCCCTTATTGTCTCGATAATTTTATACCTAATAAAGCTAAGAAAACAAAAAAGTCGAATCCCTGGATAACGAGAGACGTCTTGCACTTAAAAAGAAAGCTTAAGCGCCTTAAAAAAAAGAGCATCTACAAACGTAGTTGATACTGCTCGAATTGCGCTTAGTGAAACATTGAGACGTTCTAAATGGCATTATTTTCATTATATCTTACCAAATTTTCTAAGGAAAACCCCTAAGAAGTTGTGGGATTTCTTAAATAAAAAAAGGTCTGTTAACGAGATTCAAATCGATGATGTTTTAATTGATGACGAGGATGCCATTGCAAAACATTTCAATATGTATTTTCACAGTGTTTTTTCCGTTTCTTCAGAAAAAGTTATTCTTGACCCTGTATGTTGCTCAGACCTCGAAGATATTGTATCGCTACCAGGTATTGTAGCTATGCTACTTAACCTGAAGAAAAAAAAAACATCTGGTCCTGATGGCCTTCCTAATGCATTCCTTAGTCGATATTCAGAAGCACTCGCCCCGTTCCTCGCATACATTTTCCATGCATCTTTGTCATCTTCAGGGCACGGATTCACAAAACTCACTTACGAAAACATATTTGCGCAAGAGAAATTTTGTTGCGTAAGTCGATTCACGAAACCAAAAAACGTCGTAAGAGGCCATAGTTGTCACATCAGCCGCTGCAAATAAAGCGCGCTGTGACTGCCCGGGAACATGTCAGCGATGGTGATGCAGTTGCTATATTTGCTTACGTCACCGAAAAGTGCTCGTAAGTGGATTCACGAAGCGAAATTGTGCGTAAAAACAGCATGGCTGAGAGAAAATCCCAAGAGTGGTCCGGACCACTCTTAGGAACAATGTGGCTACTTATAACCTGCTGCCGCGGCGGTATACTTTGGTGCCCTGGCTGGTTTTGTTAATTCACGCCCATTAAGGGCTGCCTGATGACTGCTGGTGCGTTTTTATTTCTTTCGGCGCTTTGAGCTTCGCGTGTCGTTTCCCTTGTACGCAGTGGATGGTGTTGACAACCACCATCGTCCAATAAGTTCGAAGTCGCAGTAATTGAAGAATTCTATTGGGCGTCAATGGCATAAAACTACGCATGTAAAGATTTGTGGTTGGATGAAAACCAATGTGATACGTGAATGGTCGGTGCATTCGAACGCGACATGGCATAGGATCAACCTTATTTGTTATGTTGTTGTGTTGTGCCCCATCTCATCCAATTAAAAGTGCGACTCGAGATCCTTGCCTCATTGGTGGAAATTACCACCAAAGAGGTTAATGAGAGCACATTCTTTGCACGCTATTGGAAATAAAAATGAGAGGAAGTTTTCAGTGAGTGGTTCATAAAGTTTGTGCTCTAGTGTACTTTCATTGGCTCTAACTGTCCAATGGTTGCGATCTCTGAAATACAGCTGTCGATACACTTTGGGACGATCTGGAACAAAGCATATTTTGTAAACCAAAGCGTATTAGGGGTACGCGTGATTACGCATGGAACTACAAACAAATCATGCATCTTCACCTTCACTGTTCAGACACCGATATGGACCGTGATAATATGGCAAGCAATCGGAATGAAATGACCCTAGTAACTTTGTATGACACCGAAAATATGCAAACCCTCACGATTCTGAAGCAAACCTTGGCTGAATTCATCCCTGCATCAATTACAAGCCATTTAACTTGGCGCAGGAACATCATTCAAAGGTAGAGAGAGCCACTGACATGTATTTTGTGCGACGCAGCGACCACTTGACCTGAGAATAATAGCGTTGCGAAGGCGAATCCCCTGTCGCATGCTCTGATTGAAGCAGACGACAAACGCGAGCAGACGACGGCTTGGCCGACAGGCAAAGCTTGTGATTGGTTGTGAAGCAATACCCTCTACATCAGCTCACTCCGTGACGTTGCCAACACACTTCTTTCATCTGGCACGCCTGTCCTGTTCGTCATATCACCCCCCTCGCACATAAGAGAAATTTTTTCACGCCGTGAAAATAGTGCAAGTACTTTCTAAGAGCTCTCTTATGTGCTGCGCAGTTGTCGAAAACAACATGGCGTCGTAAACGGCATATCGGTCGGTGCGACTTTCAGCAAACGCTTCTCGCACGAGTTACTTCAGCGCTTGACCGGGTGTGTTGTGATTACAGCAGCTCTTTCGGTGCGTGTAAGCAGTGCGGAAAGCTGCGGCAGTGCAGTGGTGTACGGTGAAGCGCAGCGAAGCCTGTGCGTCGGTGTGGTTATCAAGCGGGGATCGGCGTCGGTGTATCGACGGCAACTAGCACTCGAGAAGCCTGCAATGTGTGTTTGTGTGCCGGTAACAGTTCGTTCGCTTGATTTTCCAGTCTCTCAGTTTGGTGCTGTCCCTTACGGAAACGCCTTACATGGCCCATATATAAGGTATATCTGGCCATATATAAGCATATATGGCAGCATATGTGGCGAGATATAAGCATATATGGATGTATATCTGGCGGAGTCGGTTCATGTATGGGGTTATATACGGCCATATATGACGCGGTTGGCCCATATAAGGAGTCAAATCCGGCCAAATAAGGCACGGCCACATCATATATAACATATCAAGTGGGTCCTTATATGTGGAAGTGCTCTATTATTTGGGATGAACCACGTATATATTTAGCACCGTGATCACACTTTTATGCGAATTGTAATATATAACAATTTGTACACAAAGCTGACCTGCTTATTTTTCATAACAATAGGAGTATTAAATATATATGTTGTTTCTGCCATGCAAAAAAACCGAAATTTCAGGTCAGCTTTGTGTACGTGATAGTTGCAACTCAGTTGAATGCATATATGCATGCATTCGTGTAATTTAACTCGTACATTTTTCATGGCATTTAGGTTTGAAACAATAAGTTGCAATTATTACGACGTAATAATGTATACAAGAGCAGACATGTTTTACGAGGAAGGAATCGTTTCAAGTCACAAAACGTATTGAAGCTTCCGAACCTCGCTATTATTATAGAGCAATCCTATATAGTATTACGTAAAGACAAAATGCATGCAAGTTATATTGTTCACATTAATGCATTGTTTAAAGTGGCAGCAAGAAATAGTAATTTCAATGCACTTTTAGCTTCCACATCGGTGGACAAAATTTCTGATTATTTGAAAGTTTTGATGGCTATATGCTCCCTTCATATAACAAGATTTCTATTAATCCTGTTGACCCCTCATCTGCGATTGCTTTTAGCAGCCATTTACTAAAATTGCATGCGCAGTGCAATGTTTAAGGGAGTATTTTCAAAAACAAAAAGAACTTACGTGAATGAAACTTGCAGGCACTATTATGATTACATTCAAGATGAAAGTTGTACTAATTTATTGCAAAAATACATCTTGCGTTTCCTTTGGCTACGTGTAATGTTCCTGGCTGCGCACATAGTAAATTTATCAAAAATTTTATGATTGCACAAGTGAACAATTAATTTATTGTAATGTTTGCAAGCGTCAAATAAATCTCACGTCATAGACATGTACGTTAGGAAAGGTGCAACTGACTCACACGTGATACATATTTAATGGACCATGTAATGAAATGCTGAAGCTTTATAGCAACATTTAACGTAGGCTGCCGAATTCACAAAACTTCTATTTTGTGTCGGTGTGTCATTACTTGGTCGAGGTCACTAAAGCGCACGTGCCATCATCAGGATTAGCCTAAACATTGCCTTGTGAATACAATTAGTATTACACATTTTTTGCGGGCTGGCGTGATACCTAAGCCAAACTCTACATTATGTAAACAGCCCCTTGCTGTGCAGGCGCGTAACGATTCAAACTGCTTGCGAACATATCCTTTCAACACCAACACGGTAGTGCACTTACTTATAAGATATGTATGCCGGTACATACTCACCAAACTGCGCAAGTGCACACTCGCGTATAGAGATTCATGGGCACCAGGGCACTGGCATTTCATTCAATGTGGCTAGATGTTTTCGGCCATGTCAGAATGATATGAGTGTATTATTATTATTAATATTATTATTATTATTATTATTATTAATGTTGTTGTTGTTGTATTTCGCAAAACGTCCAACAGCAAATCCATATGGTGTCATACTGTGTCGTTATGTAAGTTTTATGAGATCAGTTATCTTGGTGTTCTTTTTGATAGCATGCTGAATTTTTTCTACTTGCATTAAATGTGCTGCCATGCGAGGCCTTCATTCTCTTCCTGTTGGCTTAACATCTCGCGAGAATCCGGTTCTCCTACAGCCTTTTACAAATGGTACACCGTGATATGTTGCGCTCAACTTGAGTACATATGCATATCTGATTTGGAATGGCCTCACTAAATCCAGCAGTAGCGCCACTGAGTGAGTCCAGAAAAATTTCATAAGCATTTACCCCCATCGTTTCACTAGAATCCTTTCAACACTGCTGGAATATTATATTTGCCATCAGTTAATGGCCGGCAAAATCGCGCTGAGCTGTATTTATTTACAAGCTATTTCAGGGTGAGATATTCTGCCCTTCTCGGTTGTAATAATTTTCAAACTTTGCGTAAGTTATCGAGAGAGAATCGACCGTTGCATGTACCTACCAGCTTCTTTCAACACTCTATCTTTTACAGAATACCGAGTCTCTCCAACGTCAACTTTCTTGATTCGTTATGTTTTTCATAGCCTACAGTCATTTTGTTTTGTCAGTGAGGGCTGCCCTGTCCTAACGTAGATTTGCATATGAACAGATTCTTTCCTTTTCCGTATTTCAGGAAGCCTTCGGCACGGTTGTGTATATTCCACATTATTTTTCAGTCCCATTCCATGAATATCTACTCTTTTGTTTGTTGTTCCCATTGTGCATAGATTTTTTTCGACAGCTCGTTTTTGCTCTTTTCATTGATTTGCTTTTCTGTGGACAGTCTGTAATGTATTGTTTATTTTTGTTTTATTTTCGCGCGCGCCAGCGTGAAAAATCCTGTGGTTGTTCTTGGATACGTTAAAAATGATTGATTGATTATTGGTTGATTGAATAATATTATTATCATTATAAGTCCTTGCGAAATAAGATGAAAATTTGGCTGAAACGCGTCTTCGTAGCCAGCGTACACGAAGCAGTGATTTCAGCTCCACGGAATGCCTGTCTCAAAGGTCCTCCACGTGCAGCTTTTTCGGCTCGCGGGAGTAAGTTGAAATTCATTGTCCGAAAAGCTCGCCTGACTGCATTGGTTGCAAGAGGTGCGCACAGTAAAAAAAATACAAAAAAGGGCGCCCATCGGATGGGTGGACAATTCGGAGAACGTAGTTCGAAGAAGCGCACGTAGGCGCCCTGCAGCCCTGCCGTGGCTTACACCAGTCTGTCGACACAGCAAGAAAGAGAGTGCCGCGGCCCATTTCAAGTAACGACGAAGAAAACAGTTTGCACAAACATTCAGTCGTATGGTAATAACATTGCGTCAATAATTGTTAAAAAATGAAACGTCGTTCGCCAATAAGCTCAGGAAAATTTAGTTCTAGTGAAAAGTGCGTAAACCATTGATCTCAAGGAGTAATGTAATGTTCATTGTGATGTGCATGGCATGCACTGTATCCATCCGCGCCATTGTTGCTTTTTTGCTCGCCGGAGTCATGGGTGCCGGGCTGATCGAGTTTGTTAATTTTCATTCCTTTTGCTCTTATTTCGTGTTCAACTACTGTTCCAATTCACACAAGATAATCGCGCAGCTCTCAGGAATCTACTTCGCTGTACGTGGCGAAATTGTGGACAGACGTGGAAGTGTTTTTGTGTGCGTGTGCGTCTGTACGCTGCTGTATTGGCGATCGTCAACTTTTCGTGCGAGAAAAAAATGGATACCCATGTTTGCGGGCAAGCGTTCCTTCAAAAGTTCTTCCTAAAGCAGTACGAATGGACGTGGTGGCTTTAAGGTGTGAATAGGTTATCAGGATTAACAGGCTCCTTGAAAGAGAAGTCTCGGTTAAATGTTAAGGTAAGTTCATCATTTTCATTACCTTCGCACGTTGTTCATAAATATTATGATAACTCGAAAACATACCACATTGCATGCTTGCTGAGTAAATAACTTTATGCTAATCGTGGTTACGTCATTAGGCTGTTTTGTTTAAGCGATACGACATTTTCTCTTTTTTTCACTTGATCCAGACAGTGCTCTATTTAATCAAAAAATCTACGCCAGGAAATTGTTGGTTTCGTGCCATTGTACTTTTCATAAATATATTGATGTAAATATACTTGTGTTGTATTTTTCTCATTTTAACACTTGAGGAAAAACCAAGGATAAATTACAACTTGCGCAATTACAAATAAAAAAGTGTTGCATATCTCCAACTCCAAGGGTGTCATGAGATTTATGAGCCCACGTTTGAATTTGTCTTGCGTTTGAATTTATCTTTCTTCGTCTACGTTCCACTTGTTTTTATATTTACGTGTGTTTTGATAAGGACACGCAGTTAAAATTTTGTTGCTAGTTTGATTCTTCAAAACAGGGTGCTATGTCACGGATCCAAATGGAAAAACTTAAGAATAGCCCGTAATGTCGTTTCCGCCATCTACAATCAGGGTGATATAAGTGTAAATTTGACTGGAATGCGTACATCACAGGCGACATTATCGTTACTGACGTCGCAACATCGCGTGGTTATATTGAGGAACTGCGCATACCCGCATACATAGTTACACAAAATAATGCGATGTCACGTTTTAATCCGTGAGCACTGTAGATAGTTTTACGCAAGCCGACAAATAAACTGGTATGATGCATTAGGGCTTGCTACTGTGTGAAAAAATTGGGGGACCGTTAAGCTCCGTTTTTCACAGTTGAACGTGATAGCAGTATCGATCCTGTTTCTTGTGCGTAATTCAATCACTTAGTGTGTAGTCTTTATTGCATGATGCTACTTGAACAAATTTAATTGTGGAATAGTACTGTGTAATTGAGAAGGTTGAAAGTGTCTCAATGAAGGTTTCGCACATGGCTGCATTTTGTGTAAAAAAGGGGTAACATAGTTTAAAGAACAAGAAATATTTTGTAATTACCGAGTTGTGCGAAAAAATTGAAATACAAAAGGAAGACACCTAGACGCAGCACACACTGACAACTGAAAGATTGTTGGAGAAAACAGACATACGTATATATGTGGTTACGAGAACACGTGCGGTGAAAGAAAAGGATTAGATGAGCAGAAAGATTGCATAAATGATGCGCTTCCAGAAAAGCTACCTCAGTAGCAAGCAACATAAGTGAGAGTTACGTGACACATGAATCCCCAGCTTTGTTTATGAAATACGCCTCTCCGATTTTCCGCGCTATACCGTGTCACTGAATCTAGCTTTAACTACCCTATTCCAAACAAGGGCGCGCAGCCACACTCTCTACAATATGATGATTGGTTAGAGAATGGTTGTTAATTCCTTTAGAGAAGCTTTGTGATCTACAATTATATAAATAAATTCTAAATAATACTTCCCACACGACAGCGCAGTGCCGTCCACCACACGATGTCCACACTGTGAAAGAAATTGATCAGATGTCTGCTCATCTAGTCATTTTTTTCCACCTCACGTGTTGTCGTAACCGCATACATATGTCTGTTTTCTCCAATGAAGTTTCAGTTCTTAGTGTGCGCTGTGTCCATGTGTCTTCCTTTCGCACTTCAAATTTTTTCGCGCAACTAAGTTAAGATGAAGTACCAACTCGCCCAGCAGAACGTGCTTCTCAATATAATGTGTGTAAAATGTTTTAGAACTTTATGGACCCACTACGCAGTCGTGAGAGAATACGTGCAGTAACCAGTGTGCCTTTTGTAATGGTTGGCTGTCTTTAGACCGCAAAGTCACGTTGATAATAACGTGTTGTGATGCTTGATGACAATGCACGCTTGTATCATGCAATATAGCTGCGATAATAATTGTTGTGTTGTGAAACCTGTATGCAGGATACATGTATTTGTTAAGCATGACAGTTATTTTCCTTGCATTTACAAGAGGAAGTTATTCATGCTTTATTTCCAAGCAGATGCATAGCTGTGCGGTGGAGCACTTGCATGCCATGCAAATTGCCTGCATGATTTCGATCATCACTCAAACCCGAAAATTTACAATATTTGTTTTATTTGCATTCTCTCAATTTTTGATCATTGACAAGACGATTTTTCACGGAGAGCCACCGATGCCTAGGCCGGAATTTCTGCAGAATGAGCTCTTTACCACTGTTACGTTAATGATGCATTATTGGCAAAATGGAAAGCGTATTACGTTTACAAAGTACATTTTTAGTGTCCCGTTGGCAAGAAATATTGTCGAATGCCTCCGTTCCCACGCGCACAGAGACCTATAGACACCAGTTTTAGCAGTCGTTCTATAGGTCATTAGTCACAATACTTGTACATAACAAGCTTGCATACCAATCACTTTCGACCGAACTCCTTAAAAGTTGTTTATCAACTCATTTAAGTTATTCAATGCACACGCAGTTCATACGGTCAATAGCAAGTCAATATTTCGTTTTGACTGACTATGGACGCTCCATTGACACGCGAGAAAAGTTTTAAACATAACACACTGTGAAAAATATCTTTACGAAACTGAAATTGAGTTCTTTTATGCTATTTGTTTTTGTCAAGTCGGAATCGATAAAGCGGAATATTTACTTGCACTGTACTATTTCTCAGACCGTGTTGACCATAGGTTCAAGATAAGAATAATCGCATGCAAGACTGACGTCTTTCAAAATGATTTTTAAAAAAAAATTACAAGATGGAACCAGCTGCCTTCTAGCATTGCCTCTACACTCCCAAGTATTTGTTTTATTTCATGTTAGAATTGTTCCGATTTATATGTTAGAACATGTTCCGATTTATATATGAATTTCTCTTGAAGATTGTGATTCAGGTGACTTTGATTATTTGTTTGGCTGACTATGTATTTTTTCTATTCTACTTTTCGTAAATGCTCCCCCAATGTAATGCCAATTGGTGCTGTGGGTAATGAAATAAATAGATAAATAAAAAAAGTGTCGATAAGTAAGCAATAAATTTAAGCACAAAGAATGTATCTCTTCAGGAAAAGTGTACTAACAGTGACATGTGCCCACCACAAACTTTAATTGTGATGCCAAGTTACATTCTAGCAAATAGTTGTTGAGAATAACTTGAGATATAATGAGGATACTTAATTGAACAAGAATGTTCAGGGGGTATGTACTGCCTTTATTTTGGAGATGATAGTGACTGCATGCAGACCTTTCAACAAACAGGTATATTTCTAGCTGAAGAATGATTTGATCAGCTATATTGTTTGCCGGTGACACAGGCTGAACTAATATAGATGAATCATTTGAATGGCTTTATATAAAAGTATCCATATAAGGCCATATATGAAAGCATCCATATAAGACCTTATATGGATGTTTCTATATATAGCCATATATGGCCATATACAGCAACACCCACATATGGGGATATAAGGCCCATATGTGGCTATATCAGGATTTGGACATATCAGTTTATATACGGCTCATATATGGGGATTCCATATATGGGCCAGATATGCCCAATTCCTGATGTAGCCATATATGGGGATTTTTATATAAGTCCATATATAGGATTTTTGTAAGGGGTGCGCCATTTCGGATTGACAGCGTTTTGACACGTTACTTGAGTGACCCCAAGTACGTACGGAAACGTATGAACTACGCGCTCGGTTCTTGCTTCGCCACTAGTTAGCCCGTACGCTTCTATTTACTTGAGAGCAATGTACTGTTCGGGAGTGAAACGATGTTCGTTGTGAACAGTGGTGCTGTGTTGACGTTCCAAGACTTGTGAACAAGCTGTGCTCGTGTGACCGAAAATTGAAAGACAGCGTTGATAACTGTTTTGCCCTGCGAAGTCGTGGTGGGGCAGCTTGGCGCTTTTGTTTGTTAAGTCGTCACTTCTCCTTTTTGTGATAACCATAGTCCTAGCGCTGTGATGTGATCAACCAAAACTGCGAGATGCTACATTCTGTTGTGGATCGTGTTACTTTGTGAGCGCGCCTAGACTGTTCTTCGGTAACAAATTGAGAGTTCTATGTGGCAGCGAGAGCCCGTGAACGTCAAGCTTCCCTCCAGCCCCCCCAAAAAAGCAAAGATTTCACTGGTGCCTTGCATTGGATGAAGTTGTAGGCCAATATCGCCTAACTACAGGTTTCTGAGTTCGTCTGGCCATCGTTTTGCACGGCACTAGAGTCTTGACAACAGCCGGTCATGGCCAATTCTTACACTTTACAAATGGACGTGCACGCCTGGCCAGCCCTTCATTGCTGTCATCGGCAGCTTCCAGTTTGCAGATGCCCTTTGCCTGTTGGCCGTACTTGGTTCCTTACGACACCGACGGCTACTAAATGCTGCCATCGGTGAGTTCACCTTTCAGAACTAAATTTCACCGGTACTATAATTCACGCAGTTCTATAACGTGTGCAAGTTTTTTAGCCCATCAGATGTAATGTTTCTCTATGGTAAGTTGAAGCATGAAAAATTTACTACTACTGTTATATACATACAAATATTATGGAGCAAATACATAAAAAGTATTTTGTGATTTGATACAAGTGAGCTCTTGTTTGATTATGAGGTTGGTCCTGTCGATTGACCACGTTTGACAGTTGGAAAGTTATTGTGAATTTATTTTTCAGGAGCCAGGTTGCACTTAAAAAAATTATGTTATTTTGGAAAATTAGTTCTATAGACGATTACCACTGTGGTAGTACTATACTTCGGTAGGACATATATATTGCGGTACGTAAATTTTACATGAGGCTTCAGTTTATTTCAAAGTGAATATAGCAGATTTTGGTCACTTTAGCGAAGTGATAGCTTCCTCAAATATTTATTAGAAGTGAGTGCTTTTAATGATTGTTTTTAATTAAATATCTCGTTTTTGGCTCTTCACAGATCGCAGAGATTGGTTTGTTAAGGTCCTGTGATGCATCGGTTGCACATTCTGGCACATCAATTCTTATCATTACTTGGAGCACCTGTACAAAAATAGGAAGGACACGTTCTCCCTAACTGTGCAAGCCTATGTCACTGCTGGGACTGTTATCATTCAGCGGATGTGGCGTGGAAGCATGCATGGCAGCCTCATCTGGAAGGACTGCAATCTGCTTGGGAGCTTCGAGGGCACAAAACTGCCTAACGGCTGGCTGCAAGGTTAGTTTTTCTTTAATACATACGATCACGTGAACACCACTTACTGTGCACAAATTGAAAACCCAAGCATGCTTGCTTTCAGTGGATACCTGTAATATTCTTACACATAATTCTTATTCAACATTATTAGAACTAAATTGCAAGATAATTGAAAATGTTGAAAGCTGAAAGCCTGCAGCTTATGAATGAAACTCCAATAATCTGAGACTCAAAAGCTTGTGCTTTGAAACGAGCACAAATACTTTGATTCCTTATTGAGCTCTCGAGCTTGTGACTCCCTCTGTGGATCAAGTGCTCTGGAAGGAAATAGCAAGTGGGTGAAAATTGCCTGGCTGTTATCAACTTGCAAGGAGAAAGACCTATTGAAGAAGCCTCAGATGACATAGGGCCAGTAACTGCATCTTTTACCTAATTAAGCTTTTTCTCTCTCAGTGCTGTTGCTTGTGTTTCAGCCAAACATGTTCACCACGATTGCATAGTGATATATATTTTTCTACAAATTGTACCTGACCTAAGTATGCATTGTTGATCTCTAAAAGTGACGTTCAGTGTGTTAAAAGCCATGGCTTCTCAATTTTTTGTCTGTGGCTAGCCTGTTTCAGCAGCAGAGCGATGCAGCTAGCACACACGCAATCCAAGTCATGGAGCACTCCTTTGGTGTTCTGTGCAGGACGCAGCATATCCATCCGGCAACACACTGGTATCAACAATAATGGTGAGTGTTGGTGGCACCTGTAGGAGCCCGTTGTGTTTGTTGCGTATGATTATTTCCTTTGATGAAGTGCAATTTTGAAAGGTTTTCTTCATTTAGAATAATAGATGTCAGCAACAAGCACACTCATAATCCATAAGTTTTTTGTGTCTTCTAGACTGCCCATTTGCTCCTATATTCGGTATGGCGAGCTGGTTATTTTAGACAGCCCTAAAATTATGAACATTGGCTGTTGTGTTGTAATGCAGTCTAACTTGTGTTTCTTAGTGAACTTATTTGTGGTCTACTTCTCGCACCTAGTGTAAAGTCGAAATAGAAGAAACTCTATTGGCTTTTTATGCCTCTCAGAAGTTTCATGTCTTCATCTATAACATCGTAGTTTTGCTCTTGTATCATATTAAATATATTTTCAGTCTTCACTGTTTGTGTGTGTGTGTGTGTGTGTGTTGAGGCTTGTAATTGGCTTCTGAAAATAAAATATCTGTAAATATGAGCACATAATTGACAACTATACACTCTTGCATGTAGCATGGTTGTAACAATGATCTGTATTTCTCTAAGTTCCAGCAGTAACAAGGGGTTCGGTGCTCCACGGTCATGAACAGTGTATCAAGAACAGAGCACAGAAGACCAACAAGTATAAAGGGACTGCCAGTGACTGTTCTCCTGCTAAAAGTTTACAACAGCAGAAAGGGCACATTGTGATGTCAGGAGCAGCTGCTGCTGAACTTCTTAGCAGTGCATTATTCAGCAGTTCATTTGCTTGCATTCAAAATTATTTAAATTTTCCTTGGAAGATACCAAACTATGACATTAATTTAAAGGCTGCTGTAGTGTTAGTGGGCAAATATTTTTGAGCTGAAGTTTTTAACATGTGTGTTAAGTGCCTGCGTGCCTCTACATTTACATGCCAGAAATCACAGCATCTATGGTCGCCAATGGTAACTGTGTTTGCATTCTTTGTAGTACAAGAAGTAAAGCCAAGGATGCAGTAATCATGTACTTAGTCGATGTAATCCTTCAGTGTACACTCATTTGTATAGCACCAATGATGCCATGAGTGTATAAGCTCTGAGAAGTGAATCTATGCGAATTATTTTATTTGGAAGGAAGAGGATCATCACTACTCCTAGTATATCTTAACAGTAGATTTTAGTGCTTGGGTATTATCCCACTGCCTATCCGTCCTTCAACAGTCTACTTATCTACTGTGTAAGTGTAACTTTTTAAACGTATACTATGCTCGGATATGTTTGTTCATAATGTAATGCAAGTGACTTATCATCTATGCAGCTCTACCCAAACTAGAAATAAAAGTATTTATTTTTATATGTAGCTATAGCATGCATTCACTTGTGTTTTTCTAGGTGCCTGTACAATTGTTTAGCCCTACAAAAGTGCTGGTATACTCTAATATTGAATGTGGCATCTTAAAATGGTTTGTTAGTGGAAGTAAGAATGTGCTTACAACCAATATTACTATCCACAGATGAACTGTGAAAACTCTATGGAAATTTATTTACATTTATTGAACTTTGTGAAGGCAAATGTTGCTATGTTCTTTTATTGTGGTGCCTGTTTCATGCAAATGACACATAATTACTTTGCAGTGGCATAGTATTAGTTGTTATTTTACACATATGTGCTGAGCAACATCACAGTTGAGGCCAGCAGCAAGACATGCATGCAGTGCACTGGAGCATCACCTCACATAGTGTGCAGTCTTTGCCCACCAGTAAACTCAATATTTTTCAAGCAGACTAATAGACAGCTGTATGGGAACTGTGTTGATGCCCAAACTTTGAAGTCTTCTTGAGGAGTGTTTTTCATCATTTTTGTCCAAGTGAATTAGCTACCCAAGGCCACAACTGGTGGGAATGTGGTGGTTTCCTCTGTCCAAAAGCACTCCTACCAGCTGCCTCAATGTTATTATGGGGTGAATTCACGAACTGGAAAAATAATTGGTCTTTGTTTTCTTGGCCGAAAGTCACTTCCACCGTTGAGCCACCACGACGCGCAAGAGTAGAAACTTTTAGCTAAATAAAGTTGATTCTACATTTTAGAAGTGTTTTGGGGAAACGAAATGGCACTTATAGCTGTCAATATAAACACTGTTTGCACCAAGGAGCTTAGTAGCTTATAATCGTATTATTCACATGTTGTCTAGAATTTACTCGCGCTGTGCCAACTTTCAGCCCAAGTTTCATAACATGCTTTGTTAGTGGGTTGTGAATGAGCCAAGCTATGTAAATAAACAGAGTGATATTGCAGACATGTACAAAATATTGATGCACAGCCCTTTTCTTTAGCAAGATATTGTCAAGGGCTTTATCCTTGTGTTTTTCAAAAAAACTGCTTGTCACTGGGCAGCAGCGGAAAACTGTGCATCAAGCTTTTGCGAGATGGTTCGAGAAACACCGTGTTCAAACATAACAGTGCCGGTGGATTTCTCTCGTAAGTTACTTTCTGTAGTATATTCAAAATGAGTGTATTAGAATTGTCGTTTTGTAGCCATTCATTTTAATATTTACACCTGAGTGTGTGTATGTATATATGTATGGGTGTACATATGTATATGTGTGTGTGCGTGTATGTATGTATGTATGTATGTATGTATGTATGTATGTATGTATCTTTTAAATGAGAATCCGTTTATCTTTGGTGAGTAAGTTTGGTAATGATTTGGCTGAATTTGTTTCTAGTTATTTCTCTTTTGAGCCATTATACAATTCAATTTGTTTTGTACTGCATAAAAATAAATGTAACCTTACACTGAATATGTGTGTTCGAAGAAGTTTCATTTACCAATCTACAGTCATGGGCAAGAAATTGGGTAACATGGAACGAACCTGCGAAGATTAGTTTCGAGCATAGCTACTCTACATGACATATCTCGTACACATTGCCTTGGTTGAATATGTCGATTTCAACCTTTCAATTTTAATCAGAATAAGCAGGCTATCACCCGTGGTTGTATATGTGTGTGATATTTATGCATACTGTGATACCGGTTCGCAATTACAATTAAGGTCACAAACCTAGTCAAGCTGAATTCACGAATTTTGTCCATGCATCTTTCATCTGCATTGGAACTGTTGTTAATAAAAAATAAACTTCAGTTTAGAAATTTATTCTAGTAACCAAAAGCAGGGTATCTCTTTATTACACAAATCAAATTGCCATTGTTCTGTTCCATTCTCGACAATAGGGGACCCTCTCAGCAGAACTCGATGAACTGCTATAGTTCATTTTAACCATTGACAGCGACATTACACTGAAGCGTGCAGCATGACAAATAGCGGGAGAGAAGACACAAACTAATCACTCTGTTTGCGTCAGCTCTAACTGTCCGTGCTCTTTGGTCTTGCTGCATGTGATGATGTCCACCAAATTAGCCCGAAAGCGTGTCCCTACAAAGGCAGCCAACTTGGCTGCAAGCAGTTAGCTCACTGCACTTGTAGATTTTCTTCAAAACACCGTGAAGACTGATTGCTGGTCGAATATCCAAACACGTGAAAAGTAATATACCAGGTATGATATTGGTATTTCAGCACTGGACACTTTTGCAATAAGAGAGGATGGAGGAAAAAATTACGAACCCTGAATTGTTTAATTTTTGAAGGAGCACAGTACAGCGCTTTTGGGTCAAAAGGGGAGTGAAAGAAGCAAGTGCGAAAGCCTACTTCTCAAAAAACTAGTACCCGCCACCACGCATAATGTCAGGCCGGGCAACCTCCTGAAAAAAAAAAGTGATCAGTGATTCTGCGAATCGAACCAAGCACCTCCTAGATTGTAGTTGAGCGCTGTAACCGCTCGTCCACTGCAGCAGTGCTTGTGTTCGCCCTATTGCTGATATATCGTCATTCCTTCGAATGAAGCCAAATGCAAAAACGTCCCGTGAAACTTTGTCAAAAATAGAAAACATAGTTAGAATGCGTTTACCCAAGGTTACTAGAAGATATAAACCGCCACGTGTGACTGTATAACCGTGCGCTATTTATTCTTGTACATTACTGTCATGACGTTGGGATAGCCGGCTCTAACGTACGCTACCTTCTCATAGTTTGCCAAATATAGATAAGAAAATAAAAATATATATTGGCCTGTGACAACGCTAATCAACTATTATGAGTTCACTGTCACTAGTGTCCCTTTAACTAGATGAATGCTCAGTTTGCTTCCATTATCGTTATTTAGGAAAGTTTTGGCCCATTAACTAAACTCTCTTAATTAGCATTGATTCTCACACCTAAGGACAGTCACACTTCATCTCGCTTTCTGAGTGGCTGTCACTCCCTTATAACGCGTACTCCACTTTTTTATGCTCTCTGAGCATCTGACCCTGCTTTGCGGAGACTTTCCCTGACGTCTGCTGGGCCAGAAAATTAACCTTTTACTATAGGTACAAAACACCCTTACGTTCACCACTATAACGTGCAAGATTGCACCAAATTAGTTAAGTTGCAGCGCAGCTTCAATGAAATGTAAGGTAACTGGTCGCGTTAAATAGGGGAAGACATTCGAGGCACATTTTCAAACATTGCATGCATCGATTTATGTGTGGTTTCATTTATGTGGTGCACCTGGAGTGCTGTTTACTTGTACTTGGCGAGATAGTGCATGGATTGCTCGGTGGCTTAAGGCCATCGAGCAATTATTTTTTTTAGCTACAGTCGTTGATTAAAGGCGAGTGCTTGGCTTTGCACAGCCCACCAAAACGTCTATTACAACGTACGCGGCATCCCGTAAGTGCTGTAGCAGACGCTCGTGGAACTGAAACTTAGATGCAGCAAATCATTGGCTATCATCGTATACTCTCGATGCTAGACGCTTTGCGTGCTACCTTGATAATATCGGCACACACTTCCTTCTTTCTTTGTCGTTTCATCGGCTATCGTGTGTCGTCCTTGCCCTCTTAAGTGCCGAATAAGTTAAATTCATTCCCGCGCTATAGTAATCCCTCCAGATAAGAGAACTTTTGGCTAAGAAAATGCGTAGCCAAAGAGAAAGCTTTGTGAATTCGGCCCCAGATCTACCGATTGACTGGCGGACGGCGTGTGTGGTGCCCGTACACAAGAAAGGGGACACTGCACTGATTACAAACTATCGTTCGATATCGCTCACTTCTTCCTGCTGTAAGATTCTTGAACATATTGTTGCAAATTACATAATTAAATTTTTAACAGACAACAACATTCTTTCTTCATCTCAGCATGGATTCAGGAAGGGTTTTTATACGGTCACACAACTAACCACTGTAATTCACAGCTTTGCAAGTGTCCTTGACAAACCTGGTCAAACCGACGTAATTTTTTTTGGATTTTCAGAAAGCATTCGACCTTGTTTCACATGAAAAGTTACTTTGCAAACTAAAATACATTGGCCTCCCCTCTTTCATCATTAATTGGATTTCCGCCTACTTAAGCAATCGCACCCAATCCGTTTCTATTGATGGTCACCACTCGCGTAGTTTGCCAGTTACTTCGGGTGTACCACAAAGTAGTGTACTGGGACTACTCTTGTTCTTGATTTTTATTAATGACATCGTTAATGTTATAACAGAGCCAGCTCAAATTCGCTTATTTGCAGATGACTGCATATTGTATCATGAGGTTGTTTATCGAGAAGATCAGGGACGTTTGAATACTAACCTCCTTAACGTTCATTCTTGGTGTAAACAATGGGACATGAAGCTTAACGAAACAAAAACAGTATACATGCATATAACAAAGGAAATACATAAACGACAGTTTTCTTACAGTCTTCCATCTATTCTCCTAGTTCAGGTAAATGAATACAAATATTTGGGGGTGACCATTACTAACAACCTCAGTTGGAATTCTCATATCGCTAACATTTGTGCTTCTTCTTTTCGCAAGCTTTGTATTCTGCGACACAAACTAAAACAGGCGCCCCCCGAAACCAAGCTTCATGCATATACATCGCTAATTAGGCCTAAGTTAGAATACGCTTGCACCGTCTGGGATCCTCACACCAACCACAATACTCACGCATTTGAAATGGTTCAGCGCAAAGCTGTTAGATTTATTTTTTCTAAATTCCGTTCCACCGATTCGCCAACAGCGCTCATGACAACTCATGGAATACAAACATTGAAATTAAGACGTAAAATAATCAGGCTCAAATTTCTTTTTCTTCTGAAGAATAACAAACTCTCTTTTCATCCTGGACCACATCTACGGCCGTTATCAACTAGACTAACCAGACATCATCATCCTCAGTCTTTAACTCCATATCATACAAAAACTAACACCTTCAAATTTTCTTTTTTTCGTCGCACTATTAACGAATGAAACTCACTGTCATTATCATTGATTGATTCAGTGGAGTCAATTGACCTGATCGATTTCTCATAACCTAACATTTAAATTGAAATGTAAGCGTTTATTTTGTTTCTTTTTCGCCCTTTGAAATGCTGTGTTTTTGTTTTGCAATTTACTCCTCCTGCCTGGGCCCATGTGGGCCAGCAGTATGTTGTAAATAAAAATAAAATAAATTATCGCTATACCACGAACGCACATTTATAACTTCACGCTATCTTCAGGTGTTTTTCCTGATCAAATGAAACTTGCGAAAGTAACTGCCATCCATAAAGGTGGGTCATTTGATGAGCTTAACAATTACAGACCTATATCTGTACTCTCTGTGTTCGCGAAAATGGCTGAACGAGTTATATATAAGAGCATTACGGGCTTTCTAAATGCGAATAATATAATAGCAAAAGACCAGTATAGATTTTGCAAAAACAAGTCTGCCGATTCGGCTCTACTCAGCATCAAAGAATACAATCTAGACAACATAGAAAACAAAATCTTTACACTAGGAATATTTCTGGATTTTAGAAAGGCATTCGACAGTATACAACACGATCTACTTTTACGAAAACTACCGTATTATGGCATTCGGGGTACCACAGCTCAATTAATACAGAGTTATATCTCGTCTAGAAAACAATATACTGTTGTAAATAATACACACTCTCAAGTTGAACACATTAAGCATGGTGTCCCCCAGGGATCGATTCTTGGACCTATCCTATTCCTGCTAATAAATAATAATATCGTAAATATCGAGAGACACGAGAAAACAATATTATACGCTGATGACACAAATGTATTTTTCGCAAGTTCAAACGTATGTGAACTATATAAAGAAGGTAACGTTTGGATGGGAAAACTGTTTAAACGCATATGAACTTCAATTGAATATCGCTAAAACAAAGTACATGTTTTTCGAGTCTAAAGGAGTTGCTCATATACCATGCACTCCAATTTACTTCCAGAGCACCGAGATTCAGCGCACAACAACAATAAAATTTCTAGGAGTTCTATTCCAAGAACAACTTTCTTGGTGTCCTCTCATTGACGCGATAAAAAAAGAACTTTCCAGGAGAATCGGCATTTTAAATAGACTGAGATACTACGTCCCAAGAAATGTCAAGCTGCAAATTTACTACGCACTAGTACATTCCCGACTAACATACTGCTCTTTGGTGTGGCCAACAACGACCACCACAAACCTTAATTCTCTGTTGATATTACAAAAGCGTGCTATACGTGCTATATCTAACACTCCCCTTCACGAAAGTGCTCGAACATATTTTAAAATGTACAATATATTGCCTATAAAACTGTTACACAGACATAAGCTATGTCTAGAGAAATTACACCAGTATAAACTAAATACATCACTATTTTTGGACACATATTATGTAAAACAAACGCCATACGAGCTGAGAAAGAGCCTAATATACAAATATAGATCACGCACGAACTACGGTGACCAACAATTAGCGTCACAAATTCCAAACATTCTAAACAAACACCCAACAATGTTACACTTACTGGAACGCGGCATTTCAGCTAGATAATTAAAAAAATAACGAAAGAGTTTCTAGTGAATGAAAGTGATGCTTCTCTTGACTTTTTAAATTTGTAGTGAATGATGTTTTTGTATTCGTTGCACGTTGTTCATTGTTGTCCCTTTGCCTGTTGTTTATTGTACTGTAATTTGTCATGTAGAGCAACTCATTTCCTAGTCAAGATGGCTCTTGTTAACTTATTTTATAGAAAACATGCATTTTGTTTGTATTTGCCACCACTCGAATAAGGGCTGTTTATATTTCTATTCCTTTATTCACACTTCTGGCAGTTCCTGTTCGACTAAGGTACCCGTGTAAGATGACACGTGATGTTGTAATTTTCTGCGTACTGTGCTTGCGGTATGTTTCTGCTTTGCTGCCAGGGTGGCACGACCAAGTCAGGCATTTACTTAGCCTTGAGTCGTGTCCCCCAAGGCAATCATGTTCAATTTTGTCTTGAATAAAGCAAACCAAACCAAAAAGCATTGATGTGGCTGTCGACTATTTTACAGCGTCTCTGATTGATGCAGCAACAAAAAGCATACCACAAATGAATGGACACCCTGGAAAACGACGTGTGCCATGGTGGAACTCAGAGTGCCGAAATGCACGCAGGCAGCAAAACAAAGCATGGAGGTTGCTTCGGAACTCACCGACAGCCAAAAATCTTGCCACTTTTAAGAAAATGAAGTCTCAGGCCAGGAGAACGCGTCGGTAGGCCAGAAGAGAAAGCTGGCACAAGTTTTTTGTGCGGAATAATTCATATACCCAAGATGCTAAAGTCTGGAACATGGTTGGTAGAGCAGCAGGAAGACAAGTGCATTCACTCCCACTCGTAAACGCACAGGGTGACAGCCTGGAAGATCAGGCGAACTTCCTCGGTGCACACTTCGAGCAGGTCTCTAGCTCGTCACACTATACTGAAGCTTTTCAAAGATGTAGACCAATAATAGAAAAGCAGAAACTGGAATACAAGTGTACAAAATACGAGGCATACAACCAACCTTTCAACTTAGCTGAGCTACAAACATCACTAAACTCCTGCTGTAATTCTGCCGCAGGCCACGAACATGTCATGTATGAAATGTTGAAAAACCTGCCGCTTGAAACGCGAAAAACTTTACTCTCCCTATACAATGCTATCTGGCTTTCTGGCACCATACCTACTTCCTGGAAAGAGGCCATTGTTATGCCTATTTTGAAACAGGGCAAAGACCCTTCCTCAGTTTCAAGTTATAGGCCAATTGCAATAACCAGCTGCCTTTGTAAACGTTTTGAAAAAATTATAAACCGCCGACTTTTATATTTACTTGAAACGCACAATCTGCTTGACCAATACCAATGTGGGTTTCGAGAGGGTAGATCCACCACCGACCATCTGGTGCGTATTGAGGCACAGATCCGAGACGCTTTCGTCCACAGACAATGCTTTCTTTCTGTGTTTATTGATATCAAAAAGGCTTACGACAAAACATGGCGTTTTGGCATATTAAGAGACTTGTCTCACCTGGGTGTGCTCGGTAGAATGCTTTCCATATACGAGAGTTACTTGTCCAATCGGACATTCCGTGTGCGTGTGGGAAGTGTTCTCTCCCAAACATTTGTTCAAGAAACGGGAGTACCGCCGGGCGGTGTACTTAGTTGTACACTTTTTATTATCACAATGAATTCCTTGCACCTGTCCATCCCCTGCAATATGTTCTATTGTACATATGTCGATGACGTCAAGCTTGGCTTCAAGTCATGCAACCTGGCAGTGTGTGAACGGCAGGTTCAGCTAGCTTTGCACAAGGTCACCAAATGGGTAGAAGAAAATGGATTCCGACTGAACCCACAAAAAAGCACATGTGTCTTGTTCTCCCGAAAGAGAGGTATGCACTCAGAACCTGACATTTAATTGAATGGTCAACGTCTGTCTGTTAATGCCGAGCGCAAATTATTAGGCCTAATTTTGGACCACAAGCTGACCTTCATACCGCAAATTAAGTACCGAAAAACAAAATATATAGAAGCCATGAGTGTTCTGAAAGTGTTGTCACGTACTACGTGGGGTAGCGACAGGCAATGTCTCATGAATTTGTATAGGAGCCTCATTCGCACACGCTTAGATTATGGGGCTGTTGTTTATCAGTCGGCGACTCAAAGTGCTTTGAAGATGTTGAATCCCGTGCACCATTTGGGCATCCGCCTTTCTACGGGTGCTTTTCGCACCAGCCCTGTAGAAAGCTTTTACGTTGAGTCAAATGAATGGTTGCTTCATCTACAAAGAACTTACATGTCCTTTGTATATTTTCTTAAGGTGAAAGCAGACAAGAAGCACCCCTAATACTCCACTATTAATGATTTGTCGAGCTCTATTCTGTTTCAGAACAGGTCTTCGATGAGGCAAACCTTCTCAGTTTGCCTGAAGGGCCTATCTGAGGAAACTGGAGTGTCGCTTGAACACAGTTTAATGGCTCCTGCAGTATACACACTAAACCAATTCTGACCCTTAAGGGTGTAAATGAGCTTGTCGCCAGACGAACACCCTTTGCTCCCTATTGGGTGTTCAAAAAAGGGTGCTGAGAAAGGGTGCAGAGCTCAGCACCCTTAAGAAAAGGGTGCAGAGCAAAAATTTTGAAGGGTGTAATGAGTGCACCCTTTAAAGAAAGGTGCTGTGATGTCATAACACCCTTTCAAATGGGTGCTGGAAGGGTGCTCCACATTGACGTACCAGTGGGCCAAATCTAGGAATGACGCTGGAGATGGCTAAAAATGCAGATTGCTGTATACTCTGTAGACCATGCTGAGTGACAGCCCACATACAGTTTGTTAGTACTTGAACACACGTACTAAGTCGTCCATTCCACCCTGAACACGTGCACCATGCAAGCGGCCGGCCCTCCACAGAGTGCCTTCCGCAGGCGCTTATGAAACTAGCACTGAAACACACTGACAGCTCTAGGTGGGGCTTTTGCATCATCGTCTTTTAAAACACAGTGTCTCTGCAGTGAAGCTACTGGTAAGTTGGCTCCAGTGTTTTGCTTTCTCTATGTCTAGGCATATAGAGAATCCGGCACTGTTATCGAGAAGTGCTGCAATTGTGCCTTACCCTGTCCAGATGCTGTTCCTCGGGTTTTCGTTTTTGGCTGCTCTGGATATAACAAGCTGCACTTCTAAAAAACAGTGTCGAATTTTAGATAAGCTGGTACTGTTGCAAGAGCAAAGTTAGCTTCACCACAAAGGAAGTGTGATTTGGCAAAGCCGTTGTTCTCCAGCAGTCAACAAAGTGGAGGCCCCATTTACAGCTGTCTGTATGTTTGTGTACTAGTTACCAAAGTGCCCTCGAGAAGCGCTCAGCGGAGTGCCGGATGCATGGTGCAACGTTCAAGGTAGAAGTAGACAATATGTACATATATACCTTAAAGCAAGCTATATCGAATAAATATGTGTTTCAATAATCATGAAATTGATCCCAGAGTGCGTATACGGCCTGTGCTACCCATTTTTGGTCCAGAATGAATGTAATCTATTCAAGGCCCCTTGCTGCACACATGCATGCACAATTTATGGATGCTTGGTCACCATACAGACATGCATGCCTGGAAACTAAAAATTCACAAGTTTCGAATACTGGTGATTATTTCAAATGCCATATACTCACTTTGAAAGACACACAGACAGTATGCACTAAACACAGAACCTTACCACATTGCGCTCTTTTAAATTATGTGTAGCAGACATCAGCTTTTATGCATGTGAGAATGCAAGATATTAGGCCCCAACAAAAATTTATGACAAATGAATTAACATGTTGCAAATAGTCACTATTTTATTGTACATAGCATACAACCGAAAAAGATTCACAATAGTAAACATGAGCTATGACCTTCTGCATCGATTGTAATGGTGAGATCTTTGTGAGTGAGGATCAATCTTCTGTTTTTCAAATCTTTTTTCTTACGAGTAGACATCTTTTTTGTGACGAGACTTCTTTTTTAACTTTTAACATTCTGACTTCCCTCCTCTCATAGTAGGTAACGAATAAATTATTTAGAACAACAAAATATAAGTTAGAGGCACCAGCAGTCCAAAGGCACTTATTGAGGGTGTTGCCAGTGCCCAGAAAATTGAAAAAGAAAATAGATAGGAAAGTAGGTGTGTGGTAAAACATGAGGGCTTATATAACATGCTTTGGTCATCATGCTAAAAGCCTTGACTACCAACTTGCTCAAGGCTTATTTACAGCTCTCTCTTTATATATGTGTGTGTGTTTCTAAACTTGTGCGTTACAAAATCACAAATATGGGCAAAGTAATGCAAGTGGTGTTGGATTAATATAATATGATCATTCAAACACTTGCACAATCCATCTTCAGCTGCCCAGGCGACTTTGGTTTCCTTTACAAAAGTGTGGTCAGGGCGCTCCTTCTCTACAGCACATCCGCACCAGGAAGCCTAAAATAGAGACAGAAGTAATCACTATGAGTTTCACAAGACAGACTGTCCAAGATACAATATGCTTTGTCATGCTGGAGTGTTCTTAGTTCTATGTGAGTAGAAGTCAGCATCAAAATTCGCTTTGTTTTCAACGGAAAACATGCTTGTTGGAGGTCCCCCAGGCAAAAAACTGTGTAAACAACTTGACAGTATCTGGGGGCCTACAGAGGGTAGCACGTACAACAGATTTCACGTACAAAAACAAACAGCATAGTAGAAAGGAAATATATACACAAGAAACATCTGAGCAATGATTCAGCATGATGCACACGTGAAACATGAGTTAGGTTTGAGTAAAAAAGCTATTCATCAAGTGATTGTGCACATCCGATTTGAACAAACCGAATAAGGCACTGAAGTTAATTAGGGTTTTAAAGAATTGTAAAGTGCCAATAAGCAATATTCTAGTCTAGCTCTACAACAGTGTGTCATGTATGTAGTACTAGTATTTGCCTGTTAGGTATGCTGTATTCATGAACATATTCAGTTTTCCTAATACCTAAAACTTAGTATGTTGCAGTCCAGCTGTTCATGTTCAATAAATAATTGTTTATGGTAGCATTTAGGTTACAAAATTGATGCTAAAAATTTAGCAGACCCCACATACTTTGGGAATCGATGTTATGCAAAACACGCATAACATGTATTTTAATTTTTTTATTGAGCGATCTTATGAAGTGGAGCTCAATATAAGTACAAATTCTCACACACACATACGTTAAACAGCCGCATATGTTTCATTTGTTATGGGGAGATGTCACACCTTTGACAACATTAGCAGTTATTTGCTGTTTTGTAACGATGCCAACAGAAACATGGATATTAGCCACACTAGAAGTGGTAGGCTGGTATGAAGCACTGGTGTTTACGCTGGCACTCGCGACGATGGTAGCCCTCAGCACTGCTACACAAATACTTCACAGGATGGTGCATGACTACAATTGACTTTGATTCGACCTCACGGCTGCATCATAGGAGTGCAAATGTAATAATTATAAAATTTGATAGCCAGTACTGCAACGACACTTGATGTTACACAAACATTTGAGACTATTTAGAAAATATAACTGAGGCCGGGCATGGGTTTGTGGTAGAATACTTAATTACCAAGCAGAATACTAGGTTTCGATTCCTGCTAGGACACTTGACTTTATTCTTTGCATTCATTTGGTCAATGCTGCCTATGTCAGCTTTTTAACATGATAGCGTTGAAGAGCTAGTGTCACAGAAAACCCGCTGCCGGCGTCTGCCCCGTTGGTTGTGAGCGAAAAATCGTCTGTGCATCTGTGACCGAAAAATCAAGTTACCTAGTTTCCAGAAACTCAAAATTCCTACTTATGACCTAATGGAGGCGTGCTGATTGCTGCAAAACAAAACCCCCAAGTCGTACTACTAGACACTCATCACAGGGCTTAACACACGGAAGTCTATTGACATCGGCCGAAAATTAACGTTGGATGTACAGCGCTATTCCTTTTCCCCATTTCATGGACTACACAATGCCAAGATAATTGTACCCTGGTATTTTTGGTGGGCTATATCGCACAAAAAATACAAGGATTATGTCAAAAGAATGGCATCAAATTTTACCGACATGTCATCGAAATAGAGACACAGGCTACTAGTCTTATTTATAATGCTAAGAGCATTTAAGGTAAAGGAATTGAAGATAGCTGGTGGCCTTTTTCCCTATCTAGGTATCAATTTTTCACTATCTAGGTATCAAAATTCTGCCATGTCAGTCATAGTTTACTGACATTGCAAGCTCAAGAAAAATGTGGCTCTGAAGGCATCAACACAGCGTTTCGCCAGATCTTCTAAGAAGGCAGTCTTTAAAATTGCTAATGTTTCCAATTTTTTTTTGCTATAAATTTCGTGCCTTGCATCCAAATGAACCTCCATCCTACTTGTTTTTTTGCATTCGTGCTCTCACTAACTGCTTACCTTGTCTTGTCAAGTGTTCGTTGACATAAATAGGACTACTTGATCTGAAAGGAAAGGCCACTGTAGACAGACACAAGTTTTTTGTCTTATCCAGAACATTTCATTTGTAACATCGTTCATAATGCACTATTTTTTTTGAAACTAGGCTTGTTTGTTCCTACTCTGTCTGCAGTGTCAATATCATCACGAGTAATGGTTTTTCTATCAACGCCCAAAAATTTCAGACAGCGTCAAAAGAAAACCCTCATCTGAGACGCCTTTGATGTCGGATAGTTCAACCTTGAATAGGGTGTAAATTCTTCGATTTTCATCTGAAGTTGCTTATTTTCACCTGGAAGTTTTTTGTGCCTGTTTCAAGGTGCGACAGGCTCTTCATGCAAAGCCTTTATTTCTAAAGAGAGCGCGTTGACACTGTCACCACCTTCCTTCCACACTTCTTGAAGGACTAAAGTTCAGTATGAATTTTGTGCTTGAAATCCTCTGTTTACCATGACAAACAATTCACAGGAAACATTAGTACTCTTGCTTGGCAGGAGTGCATGCAGTAATACTAACACAATTAAAGCAAGAAATAAGTGTCTCACCTGTGCAAAAATGATTTTGGCAAGCACTGTGAAGACCACACACACTACTGCCAAACTGAGGAGAATATGGAGAGCACTTCATATAAGTAGGCAGCGTCCAGTAGCTTGGTGAGGCACAGCGCATAAGCAGGGTGAACAGAGCTGATGCTTGAAACAATGGTTCAGAGTTCGCTGGTGCTTGGGCTGCTTGACCTTGTCAGGAAATTTCCTTGAGCAGCCTCACTCAAATGAAATGACAGACCGTGCCGAAGAATTTCTGCACCAGTGCAAAAAAATTATTTTAGTGAGGTTTGTCTAGACTGCATGTGCTGCTTGCCAAATTGCAGTGAATGGCTAGAAACGCATGGCCAACATATATTTAGTGGCACGCAACTGAGAAATACAAAAAGGGCATGCTGCAGTATAAATACAACGAAAAACATGCTGCTGCAGAGCTTTTCATGTCGATGTCATACATGTGAATTTTCATTCACCTTTATAGCTCCCTCATGCACAAAGATGAAGTTAGAACTCTTAGATGAAGACACCCCCTTTTAGCTTTATTGACTGTGCATAATTAACAGATAAGCATGCGTGAGTAATGCTGTTGCCTGCAATCAATAAATTCTGTTCTTGAAGCTGACCAAATATATGCACGAGTGCATCCATAGAGGCATATTTGCATTTCTGTAGTTATGATAATCATGTGATGTGTTTCTTAAGTAAATGCCATGCAATATGCAGCATATGAATATTTTATTTCGTAAAATTGCAATACCACTGCATATACATGTCAGTATGCGCATATGCATCCACTGCAGATAAAGCATGAAATTAAAGCAATACTGACACATGAATTTTTTACCAAGGTAGTGGAGGGCTCCAGAAATTTCGACCGCCTAAGGTTCTTTAACGTGCACATAAATCTAAGAACACAGGCCTACAGCATTTTCACCTTTATCGAAAAAGCAGCCAGCAAGGCTGGAATATCATCCTGCGACCTTCGGGTTAGAAACGGAGTACCTTAGCGACAAGACCACTGCGACAGGACTTCAATCTCCCTGTTCCCCCGTGTAGGGTGATAGACCGTCTTTGCTGGTTTGGCTAACCTCCCTGCCTTTCTTTCTCTACCATTTATTCTCATGAGTTCAACGAATGAAGCTTCCTTCAAACGGCTAACATTCGGACGTTTATAATTTGCCTGAAATTGAGTTCACTAAATGAATATTGTGTGCTGCTTCATAGTGATCATTGATCTAAATTGTTCTGGTTGGCTAAAAAGGCACTACTCCTCACTTCTAATCAAACAGCACAAGCTGTGTAATGACCATAGGGGAGGAAAAGTGGAAATGCTAAGACAAAACATCAATCTTGAACCCCATGCCATCACAATGAAGCAGGCAAGCTTCTGCAATATTGACTGGCAACCAGGATCTCAGACACTGCAGATAGCTACATAACGTAATGGTTTCCCAACATGACGTAAAGGCAGCAGAATCACATATTGCCTAACCTGCTTCATTATGATAACGATGAGGCCATAACGTTATTGGCCTCTGTATGCTAATAACAATTTACCTTGCATATCATGTGACATTAACATTCAATATGACGTCATGAATCTTGCATCCTACCATGTGGTCTAAGTACCAACAAGGCGGTTTTAGTGACGTCGGTGCAAAGCAATAAACAACAATCACTTGGTAAACATTATTTTTGATATTATTCAATTGGTCTGATGGGTACATCTTCAAAAAACGGCAGTTTAGATTTGTTCATTCTTAGATAAATAAATGTCTAAGTTTGCATGTCAGCAGCATCATATGCACGCCTTTGGCACGCATACTGTGATGTATAACCTTATTGTGTTTTGAGCAATAAATTAGGCATTCATACACTGCACATATCACAGGTCACTTGTAAATCTGCAGCGAGGTCATAAAGAATTTATGATATCAGATAAAGCGTTACACTTGTATTCGAAAGTGTCATTGGAAGTTTTGGTAGAACTTAGTTTTAGAATGTTTGTAGACGTATAGATATTCGGCAAAGTTTTAACTCCAAAGCGGGCTGCAGTGCCCACAATTCTTTTACAAACCAGAAGAATGCAATGATATGTGAACAGGGGGGAACAAGCAGTACCACCAAAATTGCACTCGAACGAGTGAACTACTGCTTAACCTAGCGCTTGCACAGCTAAGGTACGGCTATTCGGCAACTCAGAGAAAATGTATTGACCCAGGCGTAATAGCACGCTTTGAGAACAGCACCTACAGCACGCTGTGTCAAGTTTACGCACACTAAATTAAGCTGAATATCATGGTAATTTAATATTATACGTGCCCGGTGGATGCAAACACATTTGGTCACACAGGAAAACACATCTACCTTATAGTAGTCACACACATTTAATGATTATGTAGCTGTTCAAAAGAGAACGCGTAACATATAAAACTTTCTTCATATACTTCTTTGGCACAGAAAACGAACAAGGCCGCGTAAATACCAACGCGGACACCACGTTATTCTTCTCCATTCTTCTAAATTAAATACACAAAGATCTAATTCAACGCGAATCACCGGAATACTCCAACGAACGCGACACACAGACGACGCTTACGGCTTCCATGCGCAGTCCCCGAACGGCGTCCGACGGCATTGCAAAAATATAGTGATTCTTAGCGTGAAGAGCATCGCCCGCCGACTCACAGCATAACAGCGCACATTGCTTTAACCTCCTTCCGCACAGAAAAACCTCATCCGCGCGTAACGTCCCTGAACTTAGACTTGAGCCTAATGAAATCAGACACGCCAGCAGGCTCGCTACGTTATTAAAAACTCACTTATCGTCTACAAGATAGGAAAACCTCAGTACACAACGTTATTATACTATAGCGCTTTCGGTGTTAACCGCGGGAGGAGCCGAGGACGCGAGCGGAAAGACAACAGCCAGGATCGGGCACGCCGCGGCCTGGCCGGAGAAGCAAAAAACAAAGCGTCGACAGCAGAAACAACCACCTACCTTTTTAGTTTGGCGAGCGCTCGACGGTACAAAGCAGCCGGTCCTCTCTTGAGTATAGTGCATCTTCGTAACAAGCAGCACCGACAGAACACGAAAGACAGTGCAAGCACGCTTTGAACAACATAAAAAATCGACTTTAAACGCTCGGCACACGGCCGTTGCGGCCTCCAGGAAGATACCGCCATTTCTGTCCTGCTGACGCCACCGATCCGCATTTGCGCACATAATCTTTTATATGATAAGTAAATAAAGTATTTCTGCTTAAATTTTAAATAAGAGATAGTGAAAACAGAAGTTACGCTAGTGTGTATTGCATAAAATATTTTTTATCTTCGAAAATGACAAAATCACATAACGCGTATTTGCGCGAAATTTGAAATGTGAAAGAGCGCGCGAAATTTGAAACGTTTGCTTGCTTGTGGTTTTCTTATACCGATACCTTGTTAACATCTGTACATTGGTTGAGTGGTTAAGCTGGCTGTTAAAAACAGTGTTAAAGCGGTTGTATATTAGTACAAAGTACAGGCAGCAAGCAAAATTTGTCACAACAAAATAAGCGTATTAGTTGGCAAACAATATTTTAGCTGTCTTTAGTGAATTTTCTTTAGGAAAATGTTTTAGTCAAGGCTCATTTTAACTTGCTTTGAAGAATATTTCTATGAACAAAATCAAGAAAACGTTTCTTTAATGTTATAATATTAGAACGTCAAAGTCCATAGTCCGCCATAATAATTGCTAACACGTGTCAACTGATACATTGTAAGGTTAACAAATATTTGTACAACACAAAAACTATTTTATCTACCACGGTCTTGTTGGTTTGTATTTCTTTGCATAAACAAATGTATGATTTATATATACTGTCATGGACGAAGCTTTGTTTTCAATGTTAGGCGCAAACGAGGCCGAGAGCTCTATATGTGTAACTCACAATCCTGTTGTAGCTTTACAAGCTGCGTACTCCGCCATTGGCTAGTGAGCTTGTAGCGCATGGCTTGGTCAGCGCCGGCCGTGAGGCGACGAGAAAAGGGCAGCAAGAATGCAAGAACCAGTGCAGAACTTACGTTCAGCCGGGCACTATCGCTATTCAGATATCCGTTACTGCGGTGGGGCTATTAATGAGACCATGGTGTCTAACCAGTAGACATCTAAAAGCTGTTGGTTATGCTCTATGACCACGTTACTCACAAAGCTTTGTCGGTGACTGTGCACCCTAATGGGTGCTCATCAGCACCCTATAGTTGTTGCACCCTTTTTGCACCCTAGTTTCCACCCTTTTGATGTGTTCACCCTTTAGGTTCCGCTTGTAGGGTGCTGAGACGCGAATAGGGTGCTCAAAGGGTGTGCTTAGGGTGTCGGCACCCTTTTCGACACCCTTAAGGGTCAGAATCGGTTTACTGTGTACCCGCCACCGTGGCAGTGGCAGATTATAGATTGCGATGTGTCTTTACTGGAAGTCACAAAACATTCACCTATCGCCCATATCTGAAACTACTTCCTGGAACTTCGACACAAATACACACGTCCTGAGTTCTTTACAGATGCCTCTAAGTCCAACTCCTCAGTGTCCTGCGCTGCTGTCGGCCCATCTTTTTCGGATGCTGGCCCTCTACATCCAGGCACAAGTATCTTCACAGCGGAAGCTTACGCGATACTTGCGGCGGCTAAACACATCAAGCAATCACAAATACAAAAAGCAGTAATTTATACGTACTCCCTCAGTGTGGTTACGGTTCTGCACAATCTTAAAAATAAAAAAAACCTGTCTTCGACTCACTTTACTCTACTTTATGCACACTCTACACACTCAAACATGTTGTAGTGTGCTGGGTGCTAGGACACCGTGAGATCCAAGGCAACGTGAAGGCGGATCAGCTTGCTGCATCCGTCCATGAAATCAGTTCCACTACACCCATATCGATCCCACCCCTCGATCTTAAGCCGTCTCTCAAACGAAACCTCAGCGACTACTGGCAGAGCAAGTGGGATCGACACACACACAAAACAAGCTACACGTTATCAAGCCACACCTTGGCCATTGGCCACCAGTATTAAGATCACGTCTAGCAGAGGTAACACTAACAAGGCTCAGGATAGGACACACATACACGACACACACATATCTTTTGTCCGGTGGCGATTCAAAATTGTGTGACAGATGTGGTGAAGCATTAACGGACCTACACATGTTAATCCAGTGCAAAGAGTTAGAAACTCTAAGAAAACAACATTTTCCATTACCCTACCGACAACATATACCTTTACACCCTGCGATGTTTGTCGGTAGAGAACCGCTTTTTAGTCATAAATCATTGTTAGCGTTTTTAAAAGAAATTCATAGTTTTCATATCATATACCCGGGCATTCCCTAGCACGACCTCTGCAGAAAGGTTTTTGCTGCGGTGGCTACACAAGAAAGCACTTGCCTTGCAGCCCTTGGACACAATGGTGCTGATGAGGCACTTGTGCTAGTGCCAAATATTTTTTACACTTTTCTATTATCAAAACCTTTGTCACCCTTTTTACTATGCATATCACGTCACTGTCATGTTTTAATATTTATGTTGTTACCCGCATTATCGCGAGGAATTTTAAGGCCCCTATACAGCCACGCAACATATCATTGTCCACATCTCTACACTCATTAAAATGGCGCTTTTTGGCCATAAATTGACCCTTGCACCATAAAGCGGCACACATCATCAAGATAAATCAAGTTGGCTTCCCGTCGTTTACATCAGCAGCGACCATTTATAGCAGCTGGCGAGATGGATTCAAATATATGAATTTTTTTTTCAATTGCAGCCCAACGATATTTAGCTTTGATTGACTGATTGATATGTGAGGTTTAACGTCCCGAAACCACTATATGAATATGAGAAGCGCCGTAGTAGAGGGCTTCGGAAATTTTGACCACCTGGGGTTTTTTAACGGGCACCCAAATCTTAGCACACGGGCCTTCCGCCTCTGCCGGAAATGCAGCCGCCGCAGCCGGGATTCAATCCCGCGACGTGCGGGTCAGCAGCCGAGTACCTTAGCCACTAGACCACCGCGGTTGGGCAACGACATCTAGCTGTTTGTGCACGTATACAACTATCTCATCCTTGCTGACTGAGAGAGGGAGAAGGAGAGCAGTGCTGTGGGCATTAGCTTTTTTGCATTTGAAGTTGAGTTTTAAGCTGTAAAAATAAAACGAGGTTGTATCAAAAGAAACTAGGCGTACTGTTATTTAGGTCGCCTCAGTGCGAAAAAATTCGACAGATCCCACGTACCTTAGGAATCAACGTTATGCAATGCATGCGGAGGGAAGGTGACCGTGTAATTTTTATTTAGCGACACAGTATAAAATGACGCTAAGTATAGGTGAAAATGTTGCACGCGCAGACATATGTTGAGCAGTTACCGATGTTTATGTGACCAGTTGTTTGCACTCGTGCAACGATGCCAACAGTAACGAGAGTATTAACTACAACAGAAGCGATACGCTTATATAAGGCCCTGGTGCTCGCGATGATGGTAGCACTATGCGCTGCTACATAAATCAACTTCAGTAAATTGCACCTCGCTACAGTTGACGTTAACCCTTCAAGACGGATGTATCGTGCAAGTACACATGTAACGTTTTTGAAACTGGATAACCAGCACTGTGACCACAATTGGCGTACAACAAACATTAGGTTCCGCTTGAAAAGTAGTTCCGAAACTTGGCGTGGCTCTGTGATAGAGTGCTTGATTGCCACGCAGAATGCTGGGGTTTGATTCCTGCTGGGACTTCGACATTTACTCTTTGTACTCGTCGGGTCAACGCTGTCAACGTCAGCTTTTTTTTAACACGCACACTTTAAAATACACCTTTTTCAAGCAATACCGCAATGCACGATGGGTTCACGGAGCACTACGGGAAAACCTGGCACGCCGAGCAGACCACTTTTCCTCCGCCCGCTGCTCATTGGCGTCGTGCGAACACAACACGAAGAGAACATGCCGTCGCTTTTTGAATAGGGCCCAAACGCACCTGCATGTATACCTACGTGCAATGTTGAATGAATAACGCAGTCAGTCTAGGTACTACTGGGCGGGTGTACATCGAATGTAGATGATGAGTGGCATGCGAGTTGTTGCGAACAGACATGTGGTCAAAACTTGCTGCCGTGAAGACTGTGAGCTTAAACACTGAATTCATAGTTATTGAATGATGAACAGCTCATAAAGTGCTATGGCTTTTAATATCATCGTGGTTTTATTGAGCTGGTAACACAAGACTGCAGAGAAGTGTTTCAACTACAAAATTTATAAAATCTTTATGAACAAGTCCGCTGAAACTGGAAACGCATCTAAACATGCCTAAAGACGAAAGGTTGAAGCTAGAATTCACGTTGAGTTACCTTGCTCTGATAGTTTGCGGTTTCTTATAAGATGCTTAAGTTTCTCTGCGAAGCATGTTTGCTCGTAGTATATTCCGCATTGAGTTAGACAACTGTTAAAGTTCGCGGCGGCGAATTCAAATATTGTTCAATCAGCAATAATCATGTTGTACTTACGCTCAGTGACGAAGTCAAGTTTGGGCACATACCTGAGCAATAGCTTCCAAGTGCAAGAAAAAGCCGTATCCTGATGATTATATATGGGGTTTAACGTTCCCAATTCACCATATGACTATGATAGACGCCGTAGTGCAGGGCTCCGGAAATTTCACCCACCTTGGGTTTTTGAACGTGCGCCAAATATAAGCACATGGGCCTACAGCATTTTCGCTTCCATCGGAAATGCAGCTGGCGTTCGACCCCGCAACCTGATGGTCAGCAGCCGAGTACCTTAGCCACTACACCACCGCGGTGGGGCAAAACGCGGTGTCCTGCCTATACCAAATCACATCAATTTGTGAACCGCTCATTCACACTGTGAAAACGGTTTCTGACGACATCCACCAGGAAAGAAACTAGAAGTATTGCAGTTATTTCATGCATACGTTCTGCACTGTCTGCAAGGAAAATTGAGAAGCGATACAATGTGAGGGCTGTGTTTTCCGCATCATAACTTAGCAACATTTCTTCCGTAGAGCACAAACGGTCGCAGGTGTCTGCAGTGGGCAAGAAAAAGTACTATGAGAGGCATGGCAATTGTTCTTTCAGTTGCTGTGCGAGAGTTGCTAGCCGAATTATTTTCGGGTTCACATATATACACCAGTTAGACTTGTTTATGTATCAACACGTGCCTCAGATAACATTGAAATTCATGGAATGAAGCCATCTTACCGCACCTGACATTTTCTGTCTTGCGAATTCAATTTCAACTTTCAAGGCCTGGTAATCCTGCACAGCTACGCAAAGCTGATCCCACAAAAAATCTCGGAGACATAACATAAAGTACACCACTCATTGTTTAGGAGAGTGAACCTGCGCTATCATTACAACACAAGAGACTTAGCTTCATTATTCGACTGTAAGCACGCGTCTTGGTTGATTGCCTTTTGATGTCTTTTTCTCACATGCGCAATGCACCCCCATTTTCTCGCATATTTTTAACACGTGTGGTGACGCTTCAGTCATGAATGAGCGTTTGCGGTTTGCATAATTTTTTCCTGGTCCTGCTTCTTTCTTTTCCACATGTAAGTTTTATTCCAACTTGTAGTTAAAACGCCAAGGAAAGTTGGTATGTGCATGTCGTGCAAGTAACACGCACACGTTCTAGTGAATATATTTTATTTTTCAGAATACCGGTTATTTCTATAACACTCTAAAATTATAGCAGAACAATGCAATTTACTCGTAGACAGCGTCCAAGGACATTGATTCCTAATGCATCCGTGAATTTTTGGACGGTACTTGCAACTTTTAGGAAATCAAGTGGTACTGCTTTTATTTATGGCGAAGGTGAACTGATGCTTCGACGCTGCTTTAATCGGTGGACAAATGCAAAGTGTAGACAGACCATCGCACCTAAACACTGAAGTTTGTAAGTGAATGACGTAGTTATATATTGTTACAATTGTAGTTTGAGTATGTGCCCATGTGTGTAGCGGGTCTGAGAATGATAGACGTAAAGAGGAAGTAGTCGTGCCTGCAGGATTATCTTACGTAACCGCGCTAAGGTTCCGAAATGCTTGCCTGCAATGGGGAAAAGGTAATTTGGATAAATTCAAAGATTTCGAGCATTTGAGCTATTGCTGGAATAAACAGTGGGGTGTATCTCGTCAGTTAGAGGTCACTTATACCAGATTGCGCTGTGTAGTTCCACAACTAAATTATTACCTTAACAAAGCTCGGCTCAGGGCGTCACCGCTATGCATTTGGTGCAACGAAATTGAAACAATTGAACATTTCTTTTTATTCTGTCATCGTTATTCTTATCAGAGAAAAGAGATTTTTAGTAGCCACATTACAAAAGCTAGGAATACAAGTAAATCTACCAGTAATTTTATCACTTGGCGGAACTTCACTTGGTTACTGCCACAGGGATGTATGCTCCGCTGTGTTTGATTACATCAACGCAACTAAAAGATTACCATGCTAGTGAACCCCTACCTTTTCAGATCTTTAGTTTGTAATTCGTAGTTATGTCTTTCAAAAACAAAAGATGGTTGACCGCTTGCTCAGCAAACATTTTTGTTTTTTGGTAGTATTATTTTAAGCTACTTTTTCTGATTGGCTTCATTTTCATTTTAGTTTCATTTAAGTATCCTGCCGCCCGGTTCTTGGCCCATCCCCCTTTGTGAGTAAGCGCCATTCATCAGAGGTCATCAGCATCAGCATCAGCATCTTGCACACGCAGAAACGAACTATATTATAGCCACAGACGCTTCAGTTATTAATGAAAAGACAAGTGTAGGTATACACTCCCATTCGCTTGACTGGTCTTTTCATTAAGATTACCAGATTTCACCCCCGTTAATTGAAGCAGAACTGTTGGCAATAGTTCTAGCGCTGTGAAAGCTACCTTTGAATGCCTATAACGCGATCATAATCATGAATTCCCAATCAGTATGCACGTCGATTACGGCGTCAACAAAATCGTTGGCCTTAAAGATGCTCGTTATGCTAGTCCCTCCTCAGCTGCAGCTACTGAAATTAGTATGGGTACCTGGTCATTGCGGCTTAGAAGGAAATGAAATATCCGACTCTCTAGCACGAGTAGCATTGGAAGGTCCAGTACTCTCAGTCCTTCCCGAAGTGACCACTATAACTGCGACAAGATACAGAAAACTTTCACTTCGTGCAGACGCTATGGAAGCAATAATGTCAACACCAGAATTTACTCACTTAAGATTTCCGTGGAAAATTCATTGGTGTCCTACAAGACAGTTGGAAGCCATAATAACCAGATTTTGATGTCGTGTCCCCCCGTAAAATTTTTATTCACATAGGGCTGGTCTGGGGATGTCACCGCTATGCAACTTTTGTTCAGAATCAGAAACAATAGAGCACAATTTTCATCATGTCATCGATACAATTTGCTCAGACAAAGACTTTTAGTCATTCCATTGGCTAGCCTGGGGCTGAATTTCACAATAGAAAATATACTTTCTTTTGGTGCTTCCGATCTGGGCTTCCGCCACGATAACGTTTTTGATGCAATAAGCAAGTACCTTAATTAAAGTAAAGAATTAAGCTTCTAATTGCATGATTATTATTTCTGCAGAAATATTCCAACATAAACAGGAGCTTTGTTTAATCACGCTAATTTCTATTCAAGGTAATGAATGCATCGTCTGATCTCAACGAGTGACAAACAATTATTGCACTCCTTACGTTCTACCTAGGGTGTCTGTTTTTTTCTGTTTTTTTATGGTGGGTGGTTTTGATATTGAATATGTAAAAAGAAGTCTCACTGAGATAGATCATCGATTTTTGGCCGATCCCCCTGAGTGGGTACGAGCTATGGCTGTGGAATCATTATCATCATCATCATCATCATTGTGATCGCGACAGCCTCGGTTCGAACTCAAGGCCACTGAGGCTACACTGCGTCGGGTCTCAATGAAGCTCGTTAGTGGACGTGACAGTGGTGGAGGCGCTGTGTACATGACGTCGGCGTACCACGTAGCCACAACCACATGAACTACGTCGGAACCGCCACCTTGCCGATGTCTGTCCGATGACTTTCACCATGCTTCGAAACAAGAGACCAGACTCAGGACCAGCTGCAACCACACCTAGATCCATACGGGACGCAACGATTCACCACTACATGGAACCATGTCCATTTGCTGGAAGAGGACGAGAAGATGTGGACAAGTGGCTGAAGCATTACGACAGGATGAGCCACTACAACCACTGAATTCCAAGCTCTAGTATGTAGTATTTCTCTCGGGAACCACTCTCATGTGGTATGGAAACCTCAATGTAGAAGAAATCAAGAAATGATTTGGCGACTTCGATTCCAAAAACAAACGCGCTGAGAGGACACTTACTCAAAGTCCTCAGACTTCTCGGGAGACTTTCAACACATATATCAAGGACGTCCTCAAGCTGTGCAAGAATATAAACCCGGTGATGTCGGAAGAAGACAAGGTTGGACATCTTCTCAAGGATTTCGCTGAAGATGTTTACGACTCTTTAATACATAGAGAAATTCTGACCACTGTCTTCAACTGTATTGAATATTCTGCGGCATTGCCGTACCTTTCAGACATGGAAGACACGTCGCGATGCCAGAAAATATGGGCGATTGGCAAATGTCACAACTGTCGCCAGCGTCGATGTGAAACTGCCCACTAACCTTGCTTCAACAAGTCAGGAAATTGTGAATGAAGAGCTGCGGCGACATGACGTCACCTATTGTCCACACTTCTCGATGCCAGTAGTACCATGTGCTACTTTGCCGCAATCAGTGTGCGTTGCAGACCCCATTGAACCGGGAAGAACGTGGCCGCATCGAGACAGATTCGCATCTGAGCAGCACTACGGGCCCCGTTTTCACCCGAGCCGTGGCACTCAGCGACAGACATCTTACGTCCAGAGTGCTGAGTCTGCATTCGATGAGGCGACCCTTCCAGGCTGAGCGTTCTCAATAACGTTTTTACGAACGTCAACAGCTGCAGTTTCGAGGCCCACGTTGTCAGGTACTGCTATGGCCGCCATGCAGCTGCCGACGTAACACCAATCGACGACACCTGACCGACCTTGTCCTTCAACTGGTTACATGTTAACCGAAAGCTCAAACAACCACTGTCCAAGGATTCTGCGTAACCCCTCTCCGGCCTCCGATGTCAGCTGGTCACCATCTCCTCGGCGTCGTTATCCCTTGCTGTCGCCTCTTCCAGAAAACTAGTCGACATATCGTTGGACGTGAGGTCGCTGGATACGCTATGATTTCGACAGGAATACCTTCATCAGTTTTTATGTTTAAGAATAAGGTATGTGTGTGTGTGTGTGTGTGTGTGTGTGTGTGTGTGTGTGTGTGTGTGTGTGTGTGTGTGTGTGTGTGTGTGTGTGTGTGTGTGTGTGTGTGTGTGTGTGTGTGTGTGTGTGTGTGTGTGTGTGTGTGTGTGTGTGTGTGTGTGTGTGGATGTGTGTGGGGGGGGCGGTGTTTCAACTATGACTCTAGTGGACGCAGAAGCAACTATCTCAGTGATGAGTCTCGATTTCAGCCCCGCCACGGTGGTCTAGTCGCTAAGGTACTCGGCTGCTGGCCCGCAGGTCGTGGGATTTAATCCCGGCTGCAACGGCTGCATTTCCGAAGGATGTGGAAAGGCTGTAGGCCCGTGTGCTCAGATTTGAGTGCACGTTAAAGAACCCCAGGTGGTCGAAATTTCCGCAGCCCTCCACTACGGCGTCTCTCATAGTCATGTGGTGGTTTTCGGACATTAGACGCCACATATTAATCAATCAAGTGTCGCTTTCAAAAGTTTACTTTGTCGAAAAGTGTTGTTCTGCTAGACCGCACTGACACGTTTCGTGGAGTAAGTGGTGAGCCGCTATATCCTATTGGTGTGTCCAGTGTAGAAGTTAGCTTGTGTGGTCATAAATTTAATGCAGAGTTGGCAGCTGTACCTCACGTCCCGCATGACTTATTACTGGGCCTGGATTTCCTAATGCTGTGCGGCGCCAACATTGATTGCGATACGGGAGAAGTTGCAGTTACTTCAAGCCTTCCATCTGCGTTCATAGAACACATGCTTTTTCTCAGATGTTCTTTTTGCGTGAGCATGGATAGTGTTGTTCCACCATTGTCAGCAAAATGTGTCACAAACAGATGTTTTCCTGCACCCGAAGACTCATATTATGCTACCGCAGAGCTGCATGAAGAAGTATGTTATGATACGTTATTTTACGCTGCCGATTGCTCAAGGGTGCACCAGCTTTTGTACCATCAACTGTTACAATGAACCCACGATACTGCTCAAGCTTGCAGTAATCGGCGAACAGCAAGTATTTTCTCTGGACATCCTTGGACAAGGCCAAGATTTATCAAACGAGCCTTGTTTAGATAAAGCACACGCCAGAGATCCTTTGATTATGTGAGAGAATAACAAAACGCCAAGCACAACCCAGCGCCATAAATTGTTGAGTATTTTAATAAAAGACACCTTAGTATTCGACTTTGTGGAGAAGCAGGGTCTACATTCATTTCCCCCTTCTTGTATGGAGCACCGCATTTATACGCAATGTTTTCGACCTCTCCGACAGAAACCATACCGTGTGCTACCTTGGGAGCGCAGGGTTACCAATAAAAAAGTTTGCGACATGCTAAAGAAAAGGTTTATCCAAGAATCGTGCAGTTCTTTGGCAGCCCCGGTAATCTTGGTTAAAAAGACAGATTATGGCGATTTTGCGTATATTTTGCGTAAAAAGGACATATATCCTTTTTCCCGCATTGATAATGTTATCGATTTCCCTTAATCTACATCCTACAGTTCGTCTGTTGATCTGATGTGAGGGTATTGGAAAATACCGATTCACAAGCAAGATAAGGAAACGACGGCGTTCATAACACCAGACGGAGTTTCCGGTTTTTATGTGGTGTCATTCGGGCTGCGTAATGCGCCAGTCACGATCGAGCGCTTTCTGTACATCATCTTGCGTGATTTGCAAAAGGAAGTCTGCATGTGCTGTTTCGACGAAGTAGTAATCTCTGGACGCACCTTCTGTGAGCATAACACATGTCTCGACCTTGTGCCAGATTGTCTAAGCATTGCCCTATTAGTGGTGAAATAAAGAAAAATGACATTTTGGAGAGCGTCAAACACTCGTTCTAGGACACTTGGTATACAAAAAGGGAATACGACCTGATCCAGCGAAGATGGCTGCAGTGGAAGCCTTCAACCTGCCTCGCTCCACAAAAGTACTAGGAAGCTTTCTGGGACCATGCACTTACTTCCGTCGCTTCATTCCTACATTCGCTAATATCGCGCACCAACTGACGTGTCTTCTTCAAAAAGGCGCATGCTTCGAATTTACCACGAAATGTGCATCCGCCATTCGAGAACTCAAGTTGCGATTGGCGTCCTACCGATTCTGTGATTTTTCAACCCTATGGCTCCTACAGAAGTGCACTCGTATGCAAGCGGCGTTGGCGTCGGTGCTGTTTTCGTTCAGCGCGTCGATATGAAATAACATGTCAAAGCATGTGCGAGTCGCTCCTTTAGCAAGCCTGAGCGTAACTACACCGTGAACGAAAAGGAGTGCCTTGCATTGGTTTTCGCAGTACAACACTTCAGGCCATTCCTCTACGGACGCTCCTTCTTCATCGTGACAGACCACAATTCCCTGTGCTGGCTCGCCAATCTACGTCAATCTACGTGCTGGCTCGTCAATCTACTAGACAACCACGTAAAATAACACATTCAACCCCCGAGGTAAAAATTTGAAAAACAATCTCCATTATATATTTAATATGCTTGAGCCACAGACCAGAGACCGTAGCTGCCTGGCATGTGCCTATCCTGCACGTGCGGAGCTTTGACACGCGTAGCCCTAGTTTGTTGCTCTTCTCTCTTTTACTCTTCTTTTAAGGAAGGCTACGTGGAGGGGTAGAACAGGTGCAACGCGACAGCGAGAATGATCGCAAGAAATGTACTTTGGTATTCTTCACAAGCTAAGGGTAAATATCATAAGAGGTGAATCTCAGGAGTCAAACTTTTTATCACTGGAATTTCCTTAATTTAGCCACCTGGACCAAAAAACTTGCCGTGATTGTATGTTGCTTGAGCACTCGTTTTTTTTTTTACAAAATGCACCTGCCATTGGTAGTACGCAAACGTGGTCGTTTGACTACTTATCAGTGTATAATGGTCGGTATTGCCACTGGCCCAGGTGGGTTTTTTTTCAAAATGCACGTGCTATGCGTAGAACGCACACGTGGCAGTTTGGCTGCTTATCAGTGCATGTAGGGTAGTTGGGCCACTGGTATACGTATATTTTTCTTTTTCTCTCTCTCTTTTTTTCTCTCCCTCTCCGCTGGAAGATGGCATAAAAGCACGTCGGCGCCTACTAAGTTTTCTCTGATGAAGATCGGTCTCAGATCGAAACGTCACCAATAAACATTGTTTTAGAGGCGTATACATATTTTCCCTTAATTCAACGGCAACGGAGCCAGACTCTTTAAAATCCATATATATATATATATATATATATATATATATATATATATATATATATATATATATATATATATATATATATATATATATATATATGTGTGTGTGTGTGTGTGTGTGTGTGTGTGTGTGTGTGTGTGTGTGTGTGACGCTATGATGACTGGATGACGTGGCTCGGCTCATACTCCATGTTTTTTTCATTCTCCACTTCTTCCTTCTCTGCCTCTACCAACTATCGCTTCATACGTCACACGATTCCCCCTCCCCCCGAAAGATGGCACTGGTTACAAACTATAACAAATTAAAGAAGTGAATGAACAAAACAATGCCCAAATCCACAGTTTCACGTCCAGATGGAGTTCCACAATCTCACTATTGAAGGCCGATTGAGCAGTTCGATGAAGTTTATGACAACTCTGGTGGGTGAGGTTGACTATTGCGTTCTGGCCAACAGAAGCACGCCTTGAACGTAGAAATTACTGATGACACAGCGATTTTTGTCATGAATGAACAAAGATCGAAGTACTTGTAGCATTTGAGAGTCGGATGTCGTAGGCACGAAGTTCTCCATCGTAGACGCTGCTTTCTGTGTCGTGGCTGAGACATAACAAGTGCTTGCAGCCTGCATGTGCGAGAACCGAAGCTATGGTATGATTCCTTGTTCCTTCATTGTACACGTGGTAGCTGCACGTCTTTTTTGTAGCTTTCTGTAGTCTTCTCTCAGTTTGTTGAATCGTAAACAAGGCGTTGAGAACTGGTGCAGGAAACTTTGTCGACGTTGCTTTCTGCGAAGATGGCTTAGGCATCGACTTCGTCTTTGCTTCTTTAATTGATGTTGTCTCTGATGATCTTTCAGCCACAAGTGTACTCGTGAGGAGGTTTCATTTGATCATTGTTCTTGTTCGAGTAGCCTTTGCAGTTCTTGGAGTTCGTGGAGTTGCCTTTGTTGAAATTGCTCGTCTTCTTGTGAAAGTTCGTCAGATGGGCCTCTTTCAGGAACATGAGTCTGCTTTTCTTTAGATGGTGATGTGATCAGTAGATTGTCGGTAGTCGACACTGTACTGCTAGGCTTGTCCTGCGATGAAAGCAGCGTGAAAGGCTGATGAGAATGCTCCCAAGATGGTTGTGAGTCATCCTTGATTGTAAATGCTTCTGTCAGTTGACAATGCGCCGGCGTTGGTGGATTCGAAATTCCTGCAGTGCTTTGACTCACATGTGTGTTGTCACTTGACGATGAGAGCACAACATACATGGCTTCAGGTGGTTCTGATGGCGTATATTTTTCTTTTTGCAGCGTAGTTAGGCTGACAATGTCTGTCGAACGACCCTGGTCCGGAACGTCAGGGTAGGGGCTGGTATTGTGAGGATTCACTAGCTCGTCACGCGTGAATTCCGTCGCACGCTCCAAACCGTCTGGGCCTTGTGTGTGACCCGAAGCATCAAGGAATTCGGTTGGTTCAGTAAAATGTGAAGTGTTGTGGTGCAGTGAATACGTTAAAAATGCCGATTTCATTGTTCTTGGGAAAGCCGGCTTTAGGTTTAGTTTTTTGCCGAAATGGTCTAAATTCCTTTCGGTACACGGAGGCTTTACCTTGTCTGTTGCGACGTGCAAGTTACCAGTCGGTGTTCGAATGCGTGACGTTTTTTCGGAAGAGTCATATGATGGTACAATGGTGGTATATTTTCTCTGAGGTCTCGTTTGGAAAATAGGCTTACTGCGGGAAGACTTCGCGTAACTGTGATGGGTCAGTTGAAAAGCCTTCCGCTGATAAGGTATTAACAGGTCTTCATCGTATTCGTTGAAACGAATGATCATTTCTTCTTTGATCTTTTTCCAAGACTCATCGTTCTCGAAGATGTGGGTGAGGTAAAATTTGAATGCCTCACCTGAGATGTAGTCAGTAAAGTTGATGACCATCTCCCGTTCCGACCATGATGCAGCGGTAGCGTGTAGCTCGAACAGGTCGAACCAGTCTTGTACGGGTCCATCGTCCGCTGCTCCGGTGTACTTGGGGATGGGAAGGTCAGTAGATGCTTCTGACATCTACTGACATGATGATGGTCGATGCCTAATGCTAGGCGCTTGCACGGTTGTCCATGTGTGGTCAGGGTGTCTTCCGTAGAACTGCATCGATGCTGAGCGACTGATGAAGGGGCAGGCAGGTCTCCATCCTGTCGACTCGTGTGACGCTATGATGACTGGGTGACGTGGCTCGGCTCATACTCCATGTTTTTTTCATTCTCCACTTCTTCCTTCTCTGCCTCTACCAACTATCGCTTCATAGGTCCCATATATATATATATATATATAAATATATATATATATATATATATATATATATATATATATATATATATATATATATATATATTGTGCCGACGTTTCGACGAGAACCCCGTCTTTTTCAAGGCACAATACTATATACACATGTTCCGTGTCCACTTATAGCCTGTCGAGACAGGAGGGAAGGGGGCAAAAGAGAGAGAGAGGGAAAAAACAGCGAAACGGGAGGACAAACATCAAATAAAATATAGAAAATCTAGGAGAAGAAGCAAGACTGACACGGCGTAATTAGAAAGGGGCAGCATTTCAACAGAGTAGGGCAGAGGTAGATGAGCATTGTCATCATTGTCAACAATACCTCCCCCGCACCCACTCTTCGCTAAGTGGGCAGGGAGCCACCGTTCTTATATTTCACCTTTCCGTTTAGTCCGCTGGCAGCTCGTTCCTCTTTGAAGTGTATGACAAGTTAATGGGGAGGGCTTAAGCGCTTGGAGTGCGTGCTGTTGGCGTCGGGAGGAACGAAAAAGCCTGTGATTGAGGAACCGCCATCGATATTCATTATATGCGTTGGCTCCTTGTCAGTGAAGGAACAGAATGTGCGTTAAAGAATTAAAGAAGGAAAATAAAGAACAGGGGGGGGGGGAGACTGTACGACATCCGGGACAGTCACCACACAGTTGCGGCGCACTGGGAAGATATGCGCAAATGTAGGAAGAAGTTAACGGTCACCATCGAACACTGTAGAAAGACTCTAAACGCACTGACAGACGAGGAGCGGTATTTAAGAAATAAATTTTCTCTTTCGGAGTGGGAAGCTAAAGAACTAGACGTATTTGAGCACAAAAAAATGGAGGAAATTGAAAAACTTAAGAGGAAGAAATTTGCGCGGGACAATGTGTCACAAGCTATACCCACTGCTGCTTACAGAAAAAATACCAAATCATCTCACGTTCAAAAAAATTTGCCACCACACCCCAAAGAGCCAAACGTTATTAACCTTTCCGACAAAGAACTTAGCAAAGAAGAATTGAGTATACTATCACGCGGACTTACATTCTGCCCTGGCAACAGAAGGTATGATGAATTCACGCTCCTAAAAGACCTAGACAACTTCGCACGAAATTTACGATGGGAAGAATATTTCTTTGATAAACCCGAAAAAGATAACGCACTTTTTCGTGGGATAATCGGACGGCAATGGACTCCAGACGCCAACAGAGATCCACATCAGGATCTCTATATAGACGCGGTTCAAAAAGGTGTTATACATGCGTACAAGGTGCACAAACCAAGCATGAATAACATATCAAAAAGAGAAAAAGAGGCACTACTCACGTTGAGCAACTGCGAAGATCTCGTTATTAAACCAGCAGACAAAGGAGGCGCGATTGTTGTTCTGAATAGATCGGACTACATTGAGGAAGGCAAGCGACAACTAAATAACCAACAATTCTACAAACACCTCGACTTTGACCCTACCACGGAGCACAAAAAGATCATTGTAACAACCCTAGAGGATCTCACACGTGAAGGCGCCATTCATTCAAAGCTTAAAAAGGCACTTAGTACGGTACATTCGGCACCTGGTCGTTTTTACGTGCTGCCCAAGATTCATAAAGAGAATAACCCTGGCAGACCCATTATATTAGGCACGGGAACGTTAACGGAACCCATTTCCAGTTACATTGATTCTTTAATCAAAGACATACCACCCACACATGAGTCCTTCTTGCGTGACACAAACCACTTCATTCGGGAAATAGCAGACTTGAAAATTCCGGACGGTGCATTTCTCGTAACATTGGATGTTAGCTCACTTTACACAAATATCCCACATGACGATGGTGTAAGGGCGCTTGTTGAATCGTATGGCACACACAACCCTGCCGCTTATCCAAGCAAAAAAGTAACTGAAATCTTCACAAGACTTGTACTCAATTTGAACAGCTTTGAATTTAACAACCAGTACTATCTTCAAATCAGCGGTACGGCAATGGGTACAAGAATGGCCCCAAACTACGCAAACATATTCATGCACCACATAGAGTACAATTTTCTTTCATCTTGTAATATCAAACTATTACTTTATAAACGGTACCTAGATGATATATTCATAATTTGGACACAATCGGAAAACGAGCTCCTCAAAGTCATACAGGCATTCAACCAGGTACACCCCAGCATTTATTTTACACACACATACTCTAACACTGAAATAAACTTTCTTGATGTACTCGTTCGAGTTGACGATGGTGCATTGGTAACTAACGTATACAGAAAACCTACGGACAGGCAACAATACCTGCACTACAAAAGCTGCCACCTGCGACATTGCAAGACCAGCATTCCCTATTCCCAAGCACACAGATTCCGACGAATCTGTTCCCGCACCGAGGACTTCCACAAAAACAGCACACATATGCGCGAAGTACTCCTTAATCAAGAATACCCACCAGCTATCATCGATGACGCCATCAAAAAAGCTGAAAATCTGGACCGCCAGATTCTTCTCAACCACCAGAGAAACGCCGACCAACACCGCAACAAAAACTTGCTATTAACTTTCACGAGCAACCCACCGAACATAAACAAGGTCCTAAGAAAACACTTTAACATATTGGAACAGAGCGTGCGACTATCCAAAATTTTCACTTCTCCTCCTGGTGTTGTATACAGAAGGCCGAAAAATATAAAGGATCATTTAATAAATTCAAAGATAGGTGTGAAACCTCAAATTGGGTGTCACCCTTGCGGAAAAAGCAGATGCAAGGTATGCAAACACATGCAGACAACGACAGTGGCGAAAAGCACCCACTCGGATTTTAAGCACAGGATAAGAGGTGCACTAGACTGTGACTCAGACAACGTCATATACCTCTTGGAATGTGGGGTATGTAACAAGCAATACGTGGGCCAGACAGACACTCCGTTTAGAATTAGATTCAACAATCATCGGGCACATATACGATCTCTGCCAGGCCTTCCACTTTCAAAACACTGCACAATAAAAGACCACAGCTTTGATGACATCAGGGTTACACTACTAGAAAACAACTTTCGAACAATCAGTCAGATGAGCTCACAGATGAGCTCACACAAAAAAGACAACGAACTTATCGCGCTTATTGCAGAAAACCTTCAAAAGAGACAGAGAAAAAACTGAAAGAAATAACTCGTGAAGTTAAAGAAGCAACACGCATTGCCAAAGACAGTTATTCGGGAACTATTCAAACAAGACTAAAAGATAAACCGAAAGTGTTCTGGAAGCACGTGAAGCAGAATGGCAAGGATGTTGTAACTATCCCTCCACTCGTGTCTGGTGACGTCATTGTTCGCGAAGACGCTGACAAGGCAGAATGCTTTAACGCCTACTTCTGCTCCGTCTTCACTCCTGCAGTAATGCCTTCTGAAGACGTCCCACCGGTACTTGAAACGATAAGCGACATGGATGATGTTGTCATATGTACACACGGCATTGAATCGTTGCTTCGAAGGCTCGACTCTTCTAAAGCGTGTGGTCCTGACGACTTACCCAATTTCCTGCTTAAATCATGCGCTGAATCGATAGCAAAGTACTTGAAAGTTATATTTGATATGTCACTACTCGAAGCTTCTCTTCCTGATGATTGGAAAGCAGGTATTGTGGTTCCTATTCATAAGTCCGGCCCTAGAAGCGACGTTTCAAACTACCGCCCGATATCGCTGACATCCGTTGCATGTAAAATAATGGAGCACATTCTATTCACGAGTATTGTAGCTCACTTGAATACTCATTCTGCGATTACGTCAGCCCAACATGGATTTCGTAAAGGTTTTTCCTGTGTTACCCAATTATTGGAATTCACAAATGATATGCTTCTGCATTAGATAAACGGCTTGCGGTTGAATGTATTTTCCTCGATTTCAGGAAAGCTTTCGACACAGTACCCCATTCATTACTCATTGAAAAGATGCTCACATATAAAATAAATCCGGCGGTTGTCTCATGGATTAAAGAATATCTAACGTTACGCCGGCAATTCGTGGTTGTAAATGGGGTTCGGTCACGGGCACAAAGCGTTTCATCTGGTGTACCCCAGGGCTCCGTCCTGGGACCTTTGCTGTTCTTATTGTACATCAATGATATTGGCGACGGTTTGACATCGCAGTTGAGGCTGTTTGCAGATGACTGTGTGGTTTATAGGATCACTAACGGTACGGAAGACCTCAACCTGATTCAGCAAGACCTCGATCGAATCAGCACATGGTGCACTAGGTGGCGCATGCAGCTAAACCTCACGAAAACTGTCAATATGACATTCACTCGAAAGAAGAACCCTCTAAATTACTGCTACACCCTGAATAACATTGTAATTGGTAAAGTAACCGAATTTAAATACTTAGGTGTTTGGTATACCCCAGAATTATCGTGGCAGAAGCAGGTTAACTACGTAACCGGAAAGGCGGGAAAAATGCTGGGCTTCATTCGCAGGAACTCTGGTGCATTCAGTCAGTCCACACGTGAGCTACTCTACAAGACGTACGTGAGGTCCGTCCTCGAGTACGCTTGTGTAGTGTGGGACCCTACGACGGCGCGCGACGTTATTAAACTTGAAAGAGTTCAGAATCTCGGTGCGAGGTACGTGTCCCGTCAATACACAATTAATTTCAGTGCAACAAGAACTAAGGAAGAACTCAAATGGGATACCCTGGTAGAACGACGCAGAAAGCTGCGCCTGAAGCTTTTTCATTCCATTTACTATGGTACGATTAACATACAGAGAGACATATATATAATACCGCCTAACTATAGGTCCCAACGCGTGGACCATGAGCGAAAAGTAAGAGAGGTTCTATGCCGCACGGAACTTTTTAAGAAATCTTTCTTTCCAAAAACAATCCACGACTGGAATAGGTTACCTGCTGACATCGTCAACGTAGTTTCGAATGAGATGTTTTTTGCCCTGCTGAAATGATTGTTTCTTTGATCTTTTTAGGACGTACTGTATGTATTACTGTTCTTATCTTTTGTTCTTCTTTCTTTTGTCCTCACACTGTATGCAGAAGGGAATTGTGGCTATACTCCGGTATCAAATCACTTATTTTTCCTGTTGAAGTGACTCAACCTTGTAGTGTTCTTGTTTCTCACATATACTGCATACTGCTGTGAATAACTTATGTTGTCGATCTGCTGTAGCTGTTGTTGTTGCTATTACCGTTTTCCACGCTTTATATATGACAAAATATTGAACTGTCCAGACTGACTGTAAACCCCTCCCCCACTGTAATGCCTCTGGCGCTGTGGGTACTAAATAAATAAATAAATAAATAAATAATAATAAATCAGAGAACGGGAACAACGGGAATCTTATTTCATCTACAAATTTAACACGATAAAATACGGAATAAATGAACACCCAGGCACTCTGTCTGCGTTACGACCGCTAAAAGACGCAAACGCTTCTCTCTAATCAGTCCAGTTTCATTACGACAAGAATATTATCCGCTAACAAAGCTTTTGGCCTATGCATCTGACAACATAGAAATGATTTGCCTCATCAAGCACAGCCGGAACGCACAGATAAGTGGTCCCGGATGTCGTACGGTCCCCCCCCTTTTTTTTTTCTTCGTCAAGTTTCAACGCACATTCTGTTCCTTCACTGACAAGGAGCTGACAGCTAGGTGGTTTGGTTAACTTCTTCCTACATGCGCGCATATCTTCCCAGTGCGCCGCAACTGTGTGGTGACTGTCCCGGATGTCGTACAGTCTCCCCCCCCCCTGTTCTTCTTTTTTCTCCTTCTTTAATTCTTTAACGCACATTCTGTTCCTTCACTTCACTTCACTTCAGGAGCCAATGCATATAATGAATATCGATGGCGGTTCCTCAATCACCGGCTTTTTCGTTCCTCCCGACGCCACCAGCACGCACTCCAAGCGCTTAAGCCCTCCCCATTTCCCCATTAACTTGTCATACACTGCAAAGAGGAACGAGCCGCCAGCGGACTACACGGAAAGGTGAAATATAAGAACGGCGGCTCCCTGCCCACTTAGCGAAGAGTGGGTGCGGGGGAGGTATTGTTGACAATGATGACAATGCTCATCTACCTCGGCCCTACTCTGTTGAAATGCTGCCCCTTTTTAATTACGCAGTGTCGGTCTTGCTTCTTCTTCTAGATTTTCTATATTTTATTTATTGTTTGTCCTCCCGTTTCGCTGTTTTTCCCCCCTCTTTCTCTCTTTTGCCCCCTTCCTTCCTGTCTCGACAGGCTATAAGAGGACACGGAACATGTGTAAATAGTATTATGCCTTGAAAAAGACGGGGTTCTTGTTGAAATGTCGGCACAATAAACAATTGTTATGTGGAAGCGCATCTACTTTCATATTTATAACCTTGCGGCAACCGAAGTTATTCTTCTGCATATAAGCCTTATATATATATATATATATATATATATATATATATATATATATATATATATATATATATATATATATATATATATATAAAGGGAAAGAAGTGTATGCCTAAGGGCTCGTTTTTCCGTGTTTTAACGCAATATTAATGAAACCTAACAGACAGTAATGTCAAGAAATGTACAGGGGAAGTTATTAGAACCAATGGATTGTAAATAAGAAGGCAGAAAAGTGGATGAAAAAATAACCAGCCGTGAGCAGAAATCGAACCTACGACCTTCAAATAACGCGTTCGATGCTCTAACCACTTATCCAGCACAGCGGCCTTCCCTCCATCCACTTTTTTCGGTTTATATGTGAATTTAGAAGTAGGAGTGACAGTCAGCGCCATCTACAAGCCAAGCGACGAGTGTGAAAACACTCTTTTATGCGCATGTTTGGCGTCACGTGGGCAGTGGAACGACGCATGTTTGGCGTCACGTGGAGTGGGCAGTGGAACTAAGCGGCCGCCACCATGGTCTCATCCAACCACTTTTTGCTTTTCGTACAGTTGTTCGCAGTCATCAGCACGAGCTCGCCGTACTGCGTGGAACCTCATGTGCCTGGCACGCCATACGGCACGTGCCCTCCCCAGCCCGAACGGAGCCGTTGTTGCCCGGTGCCACTTCAACCTCCCGTTCCGGTAACCGCTTACGCTGCCACCAAGCCAACCGCATCGACATCGTCAAGCCACCCAGAAAACTACAAATACAGCCAGCCTTGCACCGCGCGCCTCAGTGGGCAGTGGAACGGAGCGGCCGCCACCATGGTCTCATCCAACCACTTTTTGCTTTTCGTACAGTTGCTCGCAGTCATCAGCACGAGCTCGCCGGACTGCGTGGAACAACATGAGCCTGGCACGCCATACGGCACGTGCCCTCCCCAGCCCGAGCTGAGCCGTTGTTGCCCGGTGCCACTTCAACCTCCCGTTCCGGTAACCCCTTACGCTGTCACCAAGCCAACCGCATCGACATCGTCAAGCCACCCAGAAAACTACAAATACAGCCAGCCTTGCACCACGCGCCTCTGTGGGCAGTGGAACGGAGCGGCCGCCACCATGGTCTCATCCAACCACTTTTTGCTTTTCGTACAGGTTGGTCCCTCCCAAGGTTATAGCGCTAAGCAATCTAGTAACTATTGTCTTCTGCTCCTTCCGTGCCCACTTGTGTTGCTTGATATAGTCGCAGAGTGTTTTGTCGTTATAAAGGAACTTCTTCTTTGTGGGGATATTGAACAGAATCCTGGTCCGAATAGCGAAGTATTAGCCGCCATCAGCAAACTAACCGCACACTTGGATGAGCGTCAATACAACTTGCAGAAGACTATTAACAATGTTAAAAAAACCAGTTGCTACTTGATTCCGCAGTAACAGATTTAACCACCTGACTAACTGTACTTGAACAGAAGGTTATTTCTCTCGAGAACGTTACAGACAATGCACAGATGCAAGGACTTGCAACGGCTGCCGTGCGACACGAAAGTGTCGCTCTCAGTTCACGGCTTGATGACTTCGAGGATCGGTCTCCTAGGGAGAACCTAATTTTTTATGAGATATTGGATTCTGCTTCAGAAACCTGGGCTGAGTCGGAGCTAAAAATTCGTGAAATCCTGTGTGGGTCCCTTAAACTGGAACTTTCTAATGAAGCCATCTCCCGTGCACACAGGCTTGGAACATATGTAGAGAACGAATGTTGACTTGTTATTGTTCGCTTCAGTTTGTTCAAAACAAGAGAAAGTGTCTTTACTAAGAAATCGATGCTTCGCAGCACTCCCGTGTCAGTTAGCGAAGATTTCTGCAAGGCCACGCGCCACATCCACAAAAATCTTTTAAATTTCGCGAAAAGCACTGGGCAGCCATATTACTTGAAGTATAACAAGATACTAATCAACAAGAAAGCCTACGTTTATTGTCCGGTCACCGATCGTGTAACTGAGACAGGACCTATTTATGATAACCCCGTCCACGTTGCTCCCGAAGTAAGCAATGCAGAATGCGCAGGGGCCAGCGCTCCTCATTCACCTCGATAGCTAGATAAGCATTTCTAAGCTCACGAATTTTCTTTTTTCCTATGTAATTCTCGAAGTGTTACTAACAAGCGTGATGCCCTATCTGCGCTAATAGATACATGTCTAGCTGATGTCGTCGTAGTGACTGAAACTTGGCTGTCCACGGAAATTCAAAATAACGAAATATTTAACTGTTCAAAAAATCTTAAATTCTACCGCTGTGACCGGGGTACGAGGTGCGGGGGCGACGTATTGATTGCCATTAGCGACGAGAATAGCTCGTTCAGCGTGCCTGTTGTTTCACCGCTTGAAATTGTTGTCGCGTGTGTTCGCATTAACGACAAAGATATCGTTGTTTGTGGCTGCTACCGGCCTCCTAACCTTACTACCGGTTTCGCAAATGAATTACACGATGTACTCAATAAGTTGCGAGTAAGGTTTCCGGCAGCGCCTATGTTTCTCCTAGGTGACTTTAACTTCCGTAATGTTTCGTGGTCTCCCCCTTTCCCAATAATTTCATCAACTTCTGCTGACAGTGCTGCCTTTCTTGATGTGTGTTCAGACTTTAACCTTACCCAGCTGGTTAACGCTCCAACTTACATTACCTTGTCCACCTCCTCAGTTCTAGACTTAGTGCTGACCACGCATCCCGACCTAATTAAATCCCTATCAGTTATTCCGGGTGTAAGCGACATCTAGCTATTCATTTTAACATGACTAAAACAACTAAAAAAATGATAGCTCAAAAGTTTTTAGGGACTACAAAAGAGCCGACTATGTTTCAATTAATAATGAGCTTCAGCTTTTCCTAAACGATTACCTTTCGCAATTTCTGGAAAGGTCCATGCAACAAAACTAGAATTTGTTTGAGCAGAAGGTAGCAGAACTTCCCAATCGTTTTATTCCACTCCGCAGAATTAGGCAAAACGCAAAGTCCCCTTGGTTGACGCTTACACTAAAACGACTACTGAATAAAAAGAAACGAATTTTTCGAAGGGCAAAGCTAACTAACAACGCGGAAAGGTGGTCCGCTTATCATCACGCAGCTGACGAGTACACTCGCGCATTATCCGTTGCAAAAGAAAATTATTATCAACAAACGCTTCCCTCCCTGCTTGCAACTAAGCCACAGAAATTTTGGCAGATGATTAGGGGAAATAAAAAAAAGGCGATAGAATTAATCCATGATGATAACAGCCGTGTACCAAAAGAAGAGTGTTGTGTCATTTTAAGCTCTGTGTTTTCATCATGCTTTGTTAAACCTACAGCACTTTCCTTTCCCGATACCCCCACCCACAACTTTGTTCCCATGGAACCCCTTTTATTTGACTGTGTCGGCATACAAAAATTGATAGAAAACATAAAATTAGCCAGTGCTCCAGGTGAAGACGGTATCTGTGCAAAGTTTTTGCATAATACCTCTGTTTACTCATCTGTCATTTTATGTAAGCTTTTCACACAGTCTTTGGAATGTCATTGCCTTCCGGGCGACTGGAAAGCGGGAAAGGTGGTTCCTCTTCACAAATTAGGTGACGTTCATAACCCCCGCAATTACAGGCCCATATCGTTAACAAGTATACCGTGTAAGCTCATGGAACACGTCATCTACTCCCACATAATCACTTTTTTAGAAAACAACTCGTTCCTTAGTGATCACCAGCATGGATTCCGGAAACAGTACTCGTGTGAGACCCAACTTCTCTGCTTTACTAATGACCTTTTTCTTGCCATTGACGCTTCTTCCCTTGTTAACGGTATTTTTCTCGACTTGGCTAAATCTTTTGACACTGTATGCCATAAACTGCTACTGCTAAAACTAAGCAAACTTAATCTTGATGCTAACATATTAAAATGGATTGAATGTTTTCTAATAGACCGCTCCCAATTTGTAAATGCGAATGAATCCAACTCCCCCCTCTCACCCGTAACCTCTGGCGTGCCCCAAGGATCCGTTCTTGGCCCACTACTCTTCCTGATTTACATTAACGATTTGCCACATAACATCTCTGCTTCTATTAAACTTTTCGCCAATGATTGAGTTATTTACCGCGAAATTAAAACCCCTTCTGACCACTTTGCCCTTCAGTGTGACTTAGACAATGTTTCATCTTCGTGCGATACTTGGCTAATGAACCTTAATGTTACTAAATGCAAGGTAATGAGAGTTTCACGTCGAACACTATTAAATGCGTACTTAATAATTCTCTCCTTACTAAAGTTAGCTCTTACAAGTACCTTGGCGTTACAATTTCTGACAACCTTTCCTGGCAGTCTCACATTGACCTTATTAAAAACAATGCTAACCGCACACTTGGTTATTTACGCCGTAACTTCTCCCTTGCCCCGATGCAACTGAAACTTCTGCTCTATAAAACATTAGTCCGACCAAAGCTAGAATATTCATCATCTGTATGGGATCCCCACGTAAACATCCATATCAGTAGCATCGAAGCAATTCAAAATCGCGCCGCTCGTTTCATTTTGTCGAACTATTCCCGTACAGCAAACGTAATTCTTAAGAAGTCAACTTTAAGTCTACCTAGCCTATCATTTCGCCGCAAAATCTCGCGCTTGTGCCTCTTCCACAGGTTGTACCATACCATGCACTCACTGAGTAACTCGCTTTTTTTGCCGCCATCCTACATTTCATCCCGCAGCGATCACCACGTCGAAGTTGGAATTACAAGCAGCCGTACAAACCTCCATTTTAATTCATTCGTGCCCAAAACAAGCACGGACTGGAATCGCCTTCCCGCTTCCATCGCATCCATCACTGACCCGGCCAACTTCAAGAGTACCATAAACGCATACCCTTTTTAAACATGCTCCGTTTGTTTGTGCAAATTGTTACTTGTTTTTCCACCACTCCTCTCTGTAACGCCTTGTGCATTGAGAGAAAATAAATGAAATGAAATGCTCTCACTACTGAGCTACCACAGTGGCCTTCCCTCCATCCACTTTTTTGGGTTTATATGTCAATTTAGAAGTAGGAGTGACAGTCAGCGCCATCTACAAGCCAAGCAACGAGTGTGAAATCACTTTTATGCGCATGTTTGGCGTCACGTAGCACGTGAACTTGGTATGAGCGGCCAGCTGATTATTAGTTCCTCGTATACAACCTAATGACACCAAGTCTGCCAGTACGAGACCCTCGTTTAATGAAATAAGGGAAAGAAGTGTATGCCTAAGGGCTCGTTTTTCCGTGTTTTAACACAATATTAATGAGATCTAACAGACAGTAATGCCAAGGAATGTACATGGGAAGTTATTAGAACCAATGAAATGTAAATAAAAACAAAGAAAAGTGGATGAAAAAATAACCAGCCGTGAGCAGGAATCGAACCTACGACCTTCGAATAACGCGTTCGATGCTCTAACCACTGAGCTACCACAGCGGCCTTTCCTCTATCCACTTTTTCGGGTATATATGTGAATTTAGAAGTAGGAGTATTTATATATATATATATATATATATATATATATATATTACTCCTACACTCCGAAGTAGGAGTGTATAGTAGATGTATATATATAGATATATATATTCGTAGAGGGAAGAACACGCACGAACGAAGTGATTTTATTGACGTTTCGGCCGTGGGTCCGGCCTTCATCAGAATACAGTTTATGGCACGAGTGCTGTTTATATACTCGTGCATATCAATAAGAGAAATCTATGAAAACCGGCATGAAAGGCGATATATGGGCATATATATATATATATATATATATATATGCAAGTCACACAATATGGAGGGCACCTAATCTACGAGTAAAAAGATATTGATTCCATGCGTGAGCACGTGGCGAGCACGTTGTTTACAAATAAAAAATAAAACGCATAAAAAAAAGCACATGACATGAAGAGTTGTCCGACTGGTTAAAGCAAGGGGAAAAAACTATAAAATACTACTAAAAATGAAAAAGACGTTACAAAGCTGCTACGTAATCAACGGATACAGACAATGTAGTGTGACTTGCTGAGCAAGGTTGAAAAAAGATGGACAGGGTAATACAGGTTACGCAGATAGGCAACTAAGTTTTTCTACGTTTTCATTCAGACCAGATGCGACGGCGTTGAACTTATAGATGAGGAATGATTCACGGGCTTCTCTATCATAATTTGTGTGGAGACCAGATTCTAGTAATGTGACCTGTAGATTTTCAAAAAAGTGGCCAGGGAGGTGCACGTGTCTTGAAATGGGCAAGTGGGGCAAGGTGTTAGCATGATATTTATGGTTGTTAAAACGCAGTCTAAAAGGCCCTTCTGTTTGACCAATGTACGGTATTTCACATAGCGCACATTTTATTATGTATATCACGTTCTTAGAATCGCAGTCAAGATTGCCTTTGATTTTTAAGGAAAAGTTGGAACCAGTACTGGTGACCTATTGGCATGTGCGCATGTAAGGACATACTTTGCATCGTGGTTTTTGGCAAGGATGGCACCCGATCATGTCAGGACTGTCTGCTTTCGACGATGATGACGATGAGAGCATGTTTTGAATAGTTTTAGCTTTGCGATACACTGCTTTAGGTGGTTCGGTGAAAATGTTTCTTAAGCGTTCACTTTGCATTAGAATATTGTGGTGCTTTCTCAGCACATTCGAAACAGGCGGAACTGACGCAGAATGGGTAAGGACTAAGTTTGTCTGCGGTGAAGAAGCTGAGGTTTTAGCAGCGCACAAGAGCATTCTACGATTATGCATGTCGGCACGTTTTATTGCGTCATCAATTAATTGCGGTGGATATTTTTGTTTGACTGGAGCATCCTTTAGTGTTCTGCAATTCTTTTGAAACTCTGATTGCTCTGAGCCCATTCTTTTAAAGCGTAAGGCCTGTCTGTAAGGGATGCTAGTTTTGCAACGTTTCACGTGGCTACTGTCAAAGTGCAAATACTGTTGCCGGTCTGTAGGCGTCCTGTATAGAGCAGTGGATAGCTTATCATTTACAATCGAAATGCTTACATCAAGAAAACTAAGCGTTGATGTGGAATAGGTATGAGAAAATGATATTGATGGATAGGCATCTATAAAGTAAGATATGAAGGAAAGCAACTCCTGTTCACCATGCGTCCAAATACGGAAAATGTCAGCAATGTAACGTTTATAATAAAAATGTTTCAGCGCGCGGGTTTGCGAACTTTCACTTTCAAGCTGGCCCATGAATATATTGGCTTATTTGGGTCCAATACGCGTACCCATTGACGTGCCGCTAACTTGGACATAGTGTGTCCCTTCAAATTGAAAGTTATTTAGCTCTAAAATGAGCCTGAGCAATACTGCTAATGTGTTGCTGTCGATAAATTTACCCGGTGATGCTGCTTAGTAGGACCTGGCGACTGCCGCTATTCCGTCTACATGCGGAATGGTGGTGTATAAAGGCGCTACGTCTAGCGTGACCAAAAAGAAACCTTGAGGAACAATCAGATCGATTATACGAGAAACAAAGTCGGTAGTGTCCTTTACGTAAGACGGAAGTGATGCTGGAATATTACTGATCAGAGAATCGACATAGTTGGACAATTTTTCTGTGACAGCTCCTATACCTGAAATAATGGGACGGCCGGGGTTGTTTATCTTGTGTATTTTAGGCAAAAGGTAAAAACGACTAGGAACATGACTTAAGGGAATAAGAGAATGAATCGCATTGTCAGGCACCTTTTTGTTTTCCAGAAGCTCTAGCAAAGTGCTCTGGACAAGAGATTTAAATTGTTCAGTGGGGTCGTGATCCAGAGTCTTGTAAAAACTCGTGTCTGCGTGCTGTCTTTGGCCTTCTACTTCGTAATCAGACTTGCTCATCACGACAACAGCCCCACCTTTGTCCGCAGGCTTGATGACGATGTCATTGCGACAGGACAAGGCATTTAATGCTTTCATTTCACTGGTGGTTAGGTTACGGCGAAACGTCGTTTGCTTTCGATACGACTGTAGTACGTCTCGTTGTACAGCTTTGATATACATATCTAAGCATCTGTCTCGTTGTGAGGGAGATACCCAACGTTTTCCAGAAGGTAATGCGCTTGTGGAACCATTTGTATTTGGCCGGTCATGAAAAAACTCGCGCAAGCGTAAGTTGTGGGCAAAATTATTCAAGTCTTTCAGTAATTGAAATTCACTGTGTCCGCCTGTGGCAGGATAGAAATTAAGACCGCGGCACAGAACACTGCGCTCCTCAGCAGTTAGTACATTGTTCGAAATATTTACTATATTGTTCTGCTCCTTGACGATATGTTTGTCAATGGAAGGTGACAAAGAATTATCGGGGTAAGCTTGTACCGGATTCGTTTGCAAAGGGACGTAATTGCATGCATTGTTCTGGCTAGGGCGCCAAACACCGTCACGCGACATTTTCTTGACTTTCCATGCGTAAATTTCACGATGCTTTTTATATGCGAATGCCTCTAGTGTGGCGGATTCATTAGACGAGAGGCTTAAATTTGCTGACATTTGATTTTTTGGTGCAAGATTTTTTTGCTTGAAAAACGATAATGATCAAGGGTAACTCGGGTGAGTTGTAGTGAAGCATTTCTTATTATGTAGTCCCACCTATCTATATTTTGCTGAGACATGTTAGATAGGGCTGGTTTCACAATGATACGTAGACAGACGCGGTTAAGTAGGTGTTCAAAGTATCTACATGTAGGTCGTTGCGAACACGTTTTTCTCAACTTTCCGTAACCTTAAAAATTCCTTTGAACAGAGGCAAGAAGTGTTTTTACCGGGTGACAAAGTCTGTAGTCAATCAGCAGGTCCCTGTCGCACGGTTTGGGTATGGCTGCGAAGCTTGTAGCGGTGACCACTGGCTGAGGGATCTGGAGAGTCATTTGCTGAATGCGAAGGTCCAATTGACGAACCTCTCGTAGCGGAGTCTGTTGGGCAACTTTTCGAAGAATCCTTGTTGCAATAGTCCTGCGTCACTCGCTCGTGGGGCGATGGTGGCTTCCGAGGGGAAGCACAACTTCTTGTTTGGCCAGTCACCAGTGCTGTGTCAGACTCCCTCACCGCAGACAAACTTAGTCCTTACCCATTCTTCGTCAGTACCGCCTGTTTCGAATGGGCTGAGAAAGCATCACAATATTCTAATGCAAAGTGAACGCTTAAGAAACGTTTTCACCGAAACACCTTAAGCAGTGTATCGCAAAGCTAAAACTTTTCGAGACGTACTCTCATCGTCATCATCGTCGAAAGCAGACAGTCCTGACACGATCGGATGCCATCCTTGCCAAAAACCACGATGCAAAGTATGCCCTTACATGCGCACATGCCAACAGGTCACCAGTACTGGTTCCCACTTTTCATTAAAAATCAAAGGCAATCTTGACTGCGATTCTAAGAACGCGATATACATGATAGAATGTACGCTATGTGAAATACAGTCCATTGGTCAAACAGAAGAGCCTTTTAGACTGCGTTTTAACAACCATAAATCTCATGCTAACACCTTGCGCCACTTGCCCAATTATTTATTAGAATACCCTCAGGGCCCGTAGGGCATTACAGAGGGGGTGGGTACAACATTTATAACACACAAGAAAAAAAAGACAAAATAAAGAAACAAGTGTCAGATGCGCAAATCAGGAAGGCAACATAAGTCAACTAAATATGTATAAGAATTCAAGCACATACAAGACAAAGATAGATAATGGAAACTGCGTATAGTTACAAGCATTGCTGAGAAATTGCAGTCTTGAATAACAAAGGGTCTGTTATTGTTACAACGGAAGAGGGAAGGTGGTTCCAATCGGCGGCTGTTTTCGGTAAGAAGGCTGCTGAAAAGAATTTGGTGCGGCAAAACGGAATGGCAACATTATGCTGATGATCAATGCGCGATGAGTGGTATGACGGTTGTGAAATGAGGTCTCGCTTCATTGATGGATTGTGAAAAAATATCTTATGAAAAAAATGCAGTCGCGCCAGTTTCCTCCGGACAGTTAAATTGGGTAGGTCAAGGTTAGATTTCATTTCTGATATGCTAGCAGTACGGGAATAATTAGAACAAATGAACCGAACTGAGCGGTTCTGAACAGATTCTAACGCGTTATTAAATTTTGCTGCACGGGATCCCATATAGCGGACGCGTACTCAAGCTTTGGGCGAATTAGTGATCGGTATAATAGAATTTTGAGGGACAGCGGAGCGCGAGAAAAGTTGCGGCGTAAGTATCCTAGCGTTCGGTTAGCGTTATTACAGATGTAGGTAACATGCGTGTGCCAAGATAGATTGTTGGTAATGTAAACGCCGAGGTACTTATATGAAGAGACATGCTGGAGGGGAACGGCGTTAATTCTGTAGGTACAGGGGGGAGAAATAGATCGCCGGGTTATTGACATGCATTTAGATTTGTTAGAGTTGAGAGTCATAAGCCATCTATTGCACCAGGTTGAGACAGTGTCAAGGTCTGACTGTAGAAATTGGTTATCATATTCATTGTTTATTTCGCGGTAAATTACACAATCATCTGCAAATAACCTTATAGCGGAGTTAATGCTGTCTGGGAGATCATTAATATATATAAGAAAAAGTAAAGGGCCTAATACGGAACCTTGGGGTACGCCGGATGTTACTTTAGAAAGAGGTGAGTTATAGCCATTAGTTGTTACAAACTGAGTGCGATTAGTCAGAAAGCATTCAATCCATTTAAGAATGTTCGGGTCAATGTTTAAGGCACTAATTTTCAGGAGGAGTAATTGGTGAGGTACTTTATCGAAAGCTTTTTGAAAGTCAAGAAAAATGCAATGCACAAGTGAGCCGCGATCTAAAGCCGATGCTATGTCATTAGTAAAATAAAGAAGTTGGGTTTCACATGAGTAACTTTTTCGGGATCCGTGCTGGTAGGGAGTAAAAAAAGAATTTGATTCTAGGAATGAGACAAGGTTGGAGTAAATTATATGTTCTAACATTTTACAAGGAACACTGGTTAGGGAAATTGGTCTGTAATTGAGAGGAGACTGTGTGTTACCAGATTTGTGCAGAGGGACCACCTTCCCCACTTTCCAGTCAAGCGGCAAAGTGGAGGTCTGAATAGATTGCGAAAAGATTAAGGACAAGTAAATTGATGAATACAATGCAGTGTTTTTTAGAAACTTTGAGTTGATTTCATCTACGCCACAAGAAGAGGATAACTTAAGCTTGTGAATTAAATTTTGCACTCCAACGGCATCAACGGTAACAGGATACATGGGTAAAAAATCACGACTAGGCATTTGCGGCAACGCAGAAGCAGAACAACTTGAAAAAGAAGTAACAAAAAAAATCATTTAATGCAATGCAACACTCTTCACAGCGAACTGGCTGCCAATTTCAAAAGACGTGCACCTCCCTGGCCACTCTTTTGAAAATCTACACGTTACATTACTAGAATCTGGTTTCCGCACAAATTATGATAGAGAAGCCCGAGAATCATTCCTCATCTATAAGTTCAACGCCGTCGCATCTGGTCTGAATGAAAACGTAGGAAAACTTTGTTGCCTATCTGCGTAACCTGTATCACCCTGTCCATCTTTTTTCAACCTTGCTCAGCAAGTCGCACTACATTGTCTGTATCCGTTGATTACGTAGCAGCTTTGTAACGTCGTTTTCATTTTTATTAGTATTGTATAGTTTTTTTCCCTTGCTTTCACCGGTCGGTTTTCATGTTATGTGCTTTATCTTTTATGCGTTTCATTTTTATTTGTAAACAACGTGCTCGCCACGTGCTCGTGCATGGAAGCAATATCTTTTTACTCGTAGATCAGGTGCCCTTCTTATTGTGTGACTTGCATATATATATATATATATATATATATATATATATATATATATATATATATATATATATATATATATATATATATATATATATATATATATATATGAGTGGGCCAGGCAGCAGCAAACCGGACGGAATGCTCAGCAACCCTTTCTGCTTTTTAATACAGGTTGCAGCTGTCTTTCTCGGAGGACAGCACTCACCTATCGACCATGCTTCAGCTACTGTGACAAGCAAAGAATGGACATGCGCCCAGGTACCAGATCGCGCGACACGTGCGGATGGCTGCATCGACGATGTGGCGTCACTCCCCTTTGTCACGCCGCCTGCCTGGCACCGAAGTTCAACGACGTCATGTCACGTGGACGCTCAAGCTCTTATAAAAAGCCTCACACCGCCGTTATTCACCAGTGGGCCAGGCAGCAGCAAACCGGACGGAATGCTCAGCAACCCTTTCTGCTTTTTAATACAGGTTGCAGCTGTCTTTCTCGGAGGACAGCACTCACCTATCGACCATGCTTCAGCTACTGTGACAAGCAAAGAATGGACATGCGCCCAGGTACCAGATCGCGCGACACGTGCGGATGGCTGCATCGACGATGTGGCGTCACTCCCCTTTGTCACGCCGCCTGCCTGGCACCGAAGTTCAACGACGTCATGTCACGTGGACGCTCAAGCTCTTATAAAAAGCCTCACACCGCCGTTATTCACCAGTGGGCCAGGCAGCAGCAAACCGGACGGAATGCTCAGCAACCCTTTCTGCTTTTTAATACAGGTTGCAGCTGTCTTTCTCGGAGGACAGCACTCACCTATCGACCATGCTTCAGCTACTGTGACAAGCAAAGAATGGACATGCGCCCAGGTACCAGATCGCGCGACACGTGCGGATGGCTGCATCGACGATGTGGCGTCACTCCCCTTTGTCACGCCGCCTGCCTGGCACCGAAGTTCAACGACGTCATGTCACGTGGACGCTCAAGCTCTTATAAAAAGCCTCACACCGCCGTTATTCACCAGTGGGCCAGGCAGCAGCAAACCGGACGGAATGCTCAGCAACCCTTTCTGCTTTTTAATACAGGTTGGTGATTGCTCATTAGCTTACTCGTACCGTAGTGATGACCGGTTCTTATTGCTGCTGCCCTGCCCACGTTTTGCTAAACATATTTTTATGCGCTTTTCTTCTGTTATCGTAAACTTGTTGGTATGTGGTGACATCGAGTCGAATCCCGGTCCGTCTGATAAAGATCTGCTGGCGCAGCTATTAGCCGGCCAAAATAAAATTAGTGCTACCGTAGAAAATATCCAAGCCAACCAAAAGAAATTTGAGAGTAAGATCACTACCTTAGCTGAAAAGATTAACGGGATAGAACAGCAGCTTTCCAGCCTCAATAAATTAACAACTCAAGTAAACGACATGGAGAAGGTTATTTCACATCAGAGTGCTGCATTAGCCTCACTCATTGAAAAAGTAGATGACCTAGAGAACAGAAGTCGCAGAAATAACTTAATAATATATGGCTTGGATGAGACGTCGGTAGAATCTAGTGAGGAGCTAGAAAAGAAAGTTGTAGAAGGTATTTTCTTGGAAAAACTGCAAGTACCGACTCCCGCTATAGAAAGAATTCATAGGCTTGGCTTCAAGGGTGCAAAAACTCGCCCCGTAATCCTTAAATTCTTGAATTATCGTGAAAAGGAAAGCATTCTCAGAAAATCCTATAAATTAAAAGGCACATCCCTCTCTCTTTCTCAGGATTTCTCCAAGCGAGTGCGAGAGATACGAAAAAATCTTTGGAACAGTGCAACAGAAGATAGAGCAAGGGGTGGTAAAGTCAAACTCGTTCATGACAAACTTTGTGTCGATGGTACTTTTTACACGTGGAATGACGAGAGAAATGAACGCTGTCAACTAAATAAAGCACCTCGTAAATGACCAGTAATGCGCCCCTGCCCACATATGCGAATTTTAAACATGAACTGCCGAAGTATATTAAACAAAAGTACTGAGCTGGAAGGTATCATACTTGCCCATGATCCTAGTATCCTTCTATTAACCGAAACTTGGCTAAATGATTCGATCTTCGATAGCGAATTTGTACCAGCTGATTTCAATGTGTTCAGGAAAGATCGCGGGGCAAGAGGAGGAGGAGTTTGCATTCTCTTCAAAAATTCCTTGAACATTATTAGAATGCCTGATGTACCTAACGTTGAAGCTCTCTTCTGCAAAACTTATCACGGAAATGTTAAATACGTTATTGGCGTTGTTTACAGGCCACCCTCCTTGGAACCCATCGATCTCATTGAATTACAAAATTACATGACCATTCACGTAAGGCAAGAAGATAGAGTCATTTTGGCTGGTGACTTTAACGCACCAAACATTGATTGGAGCTTGCTGACTACCAGGAAGCAAAACGACAAAGTAGGAGAAGCAATTATAGACTTCGTATTTGCATTCGATTTATTACAAATTGTTGATGACTTCACTAGGATACAAGGCCAAACTAGATCTATACTTGACTTGTTTTTCATTCGTGGCTTTCCTGCACCTTGTGTTACATGTGAAATTCATCCTGGCATTTCTGATCACGAAATGGTATTACTAACACTCTCCGGTGTATCAATGAACGAACATAGATCAATTCGTAACTTTCCAAACTTTTCCAGGGCAGATGATGTTTCTATAATAGATACGTTGTCTTTTCATTTCGACACGTTTGCAAGCAGTGATGCTAGCGTAAACTATCTTTGGGACCGCTTAAAAAGTATTATTATGGAATGCATGGATCGTTTTGTGCCACGTATTGTCAAGAAACCAAAAAAGAGAAACCCCTGGATAACTCGGCCTACACTACAGCTCAAAAGAAAACTTAAAAGATTAAAGAAGAAGGGCTCTTCAACAAATGCTCAAAAGCAAGAAATATCTCTTTTAACCGTTAAACTTCAAAATGAAGTTTCGAAGGATAAACAAAACTACCATAGTGTATTACTACCACGCTTTATCTCGACATCCCCAGAAAAATTCTGGAGATTGATTTCCCCTTCGTCTCGTTCTTCCACGGCTTTTGAAGTTGATGGTTCCATTACTCACGACAGCTCAAAGATCGCGAACGCATTCAATGCTCAATTCCAATCTGTTTTCACCAAAGATAACAATTTATTGCCAGATTTCAGTCTTTCTCTTCCGCCAGTACCAGACATTGTCATTAGCGAAACGGGAATACTGAACTTGCTGTTAAATATAGATATAAAAAAATCATGTGGTCCCGATGACATCCCTAACGAATTTTTAAAACGGTATGCGGAGTGGATGGCAAAGTACCTTCATGTATTGTTTTCGAAATCATTGCAGGAGGGCGAGGTTCCTCTAGATTGGAAAATAGCTAAGATTACACCGCTACACAAAAACGGGAGCAATTCTACGGTTAAAAATTACCGCCCCATATCGCTTATTTCGACAGCTTGCAAACTAATGGAACATGCAATACATAAACACATCTCAGTATTTCTCGAAGAACAAAACTTCTTCACCAAGGGACAACATGGTTTTCGCAAAGGCTTCTCTACACAAACTCAATTAGTAGAAACTATACACGATTTTGCGACATCTATTAATAATGGTAATCAAACTGACGCTATTTTTCTAGACTTTCGCAAAGCTTTCGATACGGTTTCTCATAATAAACTGCTTTATAAATTAAATTTGGTACTTCAAAACCCTAAGCTAATATCCTGGATTTCATCATACATAACTGGTCGTCTACAAATGGTTTCTTTTAATCAACATTGCTCGGGTAGAGTTTCTGTATCATCTGGTGTCCCGCAGGGTTCGGTACTCGGACCACTTTTTTTCCTCATTTTCATAAATGATATAGTTGACGGCATCCCTGTAAAAATTAAACTTTACGCCGATGACTGCATCCTGTACTGCGAAGTTAAAAACTCGAATGATCAGCTACTCCTAAATCAAGCTTTTGAGAAGGTTATGTCATGGTGTGAAAGTTGGCAGATGTGTCTTAATCTTGAAAAAACAGTAGCAATGAAAATTACTCGCAAAAAAACGCCCTTAACTTACTATTACGGCTACAAAAACAATTACCTCAGTGAGGTAACCGAGTACAAATACTTAGGCCTTTTAATAACAAGTGACCTTCGGTGGAATAAACACATCGACCAAGTCATAGCTCACACACAACGTAAACTATTTTTTCTCCGCAGAGCACTGAAACTATCCACCCCCACTGTACGTCTCCTTGCGTATAAATCCGTTATTCTGCCCGGGTTAGACTACGCTGCAATTATCTGGGACCCATATACCAAAACAAATATTGATAAACTGGAATCCATTCAGAAAAGAGCAGTACGATTTATATATAATCGCTATGACCGTACATCAGTAACAGATCTGTTAACCAGAGCTAAGCTTCAACCTCTATCCACTAGAAACCGTCATTCACGTTTGAAGTTTCTTTACCAAATATTAATGGGGCATGTTAAGGTCGATACATATTCTGTTATGCCACTCACCTCTAGATACAGCACAAGACTACGGCATGATAGAACACTAACACCACATCAAACGCGAAATAATGCATTTAAATATTCTTTTTTCCCCAGAACGGTGAATGATTGGAATTTATTAACAAATGAGCAAGTGTTACAGTCTTCATTGGCAAGTTTTACTTCTAGTCTGTGTTCATGAACCTGGATCTCATTTATATTTCGTATATATGCACACATGCGTACTTAGTAAGAGTGCACATTTATTCTTGAAGGTCTATGCATGTATTTGTGTTTCATTTCGTTATTGCTATATTATTTACCTACACTCGGTATTTTGTTCTTGTGTGCACGTAATTGTATTGAGGATTGCTATATATGTATTGGTATGCATGCGTACGTGTATTGTTCAGATGTGTAACCGCGTTTCATTTTTTTTTGATAGGTCACTTTCTGTTTTATGTCATACGAATTATGTGACCTGGTTACGCCTACCACTTGTTCCACACATTTCGTAGTACCAGATCATGCATTGTTCATCTTCCCACCCTACCAAAGTCCCGACTAGGGATTGTAGTATTTATAAATAAATAAATAAATAAATAAATAAATATATATATATATATATATATATATATATGCCCATATATCGCCTTTTATGCCGGTTTTCATATTTGTATCTTACTTATAGGCACAAGTATATAAACAGCACTCGTGCCATAAACTGTATTTTGATGAAGGCCGGACCCACGGCCGAAACGTCCATAAGATCACTTCGTACGTGCGTCTTCTTCCCTATACGAATAATCTTTCCCGGACCCAGCATCACTTTTGGTTTTGGTATATATATATATATATATATATATATATATATATATATATATATATATATATATATAGATATTTATAGAGAGAGAGAGAGAGAGAGGGACAGAAGTATATACCTAAGGGCTGATTTTTCTGTGTTTTGACACAATAATAATGAGATCTAACAGACAATAATGCCAAGTAAAGTATATGGGAAGTTATTAGACCGAATTATAACGTAAATATGAAGAAAGAAGAAAAAAAAGTGTACACAAAAATAACTTGCCGTGGGAAGGAACCGAAACTGCGACCTTCGAATAACGCGTTCGATGCTCTACCACTGAGCTACCATGGCAGTTGTCCTCCCAGCCACTTTATTAGCTATATAAGTGAATTTAAACGTGGGAGTATCAGTCAGCGCCATCTGTAGCCATGGTGGCGAGGGTGGCACTTTCTTTATGAGCCTGTGTGGTGTCGCGTAGAACGTGAACTTATTACGAGCTGGTAGCTGACCAATGGTCCCTCGTATACAACCTAAGGCACCATGTCTGCCAGTACGAGACCCTCGTTAATGAATAAGGGAAAGAAGTATATATTTAAGGGCCCTGTTTCTGTTTTTTGAACATATTAATGAGATCTAACAGACAATAATGCCAAGGAAAGTATAGGAACCGAACCTGCGACCTTCGAATAACGCGTTCGATGATGCGCTATCACTGAGCTACCATGGCGGCTATCTTCCCAGTCACTTTATTAATTATATATATATATTGTGGGACGACGTCAGGTACGAAGGAGCGACCGTTTTATTGTCAACCCAGACGCGCGAGCCAGCAACCGAACAAGCAGCGAGCCGCTACGATGATGATGATCACGGTGCTTTGTATGCGCAGGTGAAAGTGAAAATGATGAGCAACACAATCAGCGCTCACACTATTTCCCCCCTACACGAAAGCGGTCTGCAAGACGTTCATTTAGTAAGTGTATGAGCGCTGGATATAAGGTTTCAGGCGAGACACATGGACGATCTCGGTCCCGCGACGACGGCGATCAGAAGCCGAAGTAACCGGCGCGACGCGATAATTTACGGCCGATGTTCGTTCAAGCACGGTGTAAGGACCCAGGTATCTGTGAATGAATTTTTCACAGAGGCCGGGTGTGCGAACAGGTGTCCAGAGGAGCACTTCGTCGCCTGGGTAGAATGACACAACTCGACGTGTCGCATCACAACGAACTTTTCGCTGGGCCTGAATGGTAGAGGTGTTGGCGCGGGCGATTGTGCGGCAGTGGTTGACACGGGCAGCGAATTCTTCCGGAAGGGACGCAGATGGGACAGAAGGCGTGGACAAAAAGCTGGTGTCTAGAACAAAAGATGGTGCACGGCCATACACAAGAAAAAACGGGCTGTAACTTGTAGTGCGTTGTATGGCAGTGTTATAGGCAAACGTGACGAAAGGTAGTATTGTGTCCCAGTTCTTGTGATCGGGTTGGACATACATAGAGATCATGTCTGACAAAGTTCTATGAAAACGCTCAGTAAGACCATTGGTTTGCGGATGATATGCCGAGGTGGTCTTATGGATTGTGTCAGAGGCCTGTAAAACTTCAGCGAGCACACGAGAAAGAAATGTCTTGCCACGGTCACTCAGGAGAACACGAGGGGCGCCGTGGCGCAGGATAATGGCACGCAGAACAAAGTCGGCTACTTCGCTGGCAGCTCCAGTAGGAAGAGCTGCCGTCTCAGCGTAGCGAGTAAGATGGTCTACGGCAGTAACAATCCAGCGGTGACCGGCGGCGGTAAGCGGAAGGGGTCCGTATAAGTCTATGCCGACGAACTCGAAGGGAGCGGATGGGCACGGGAGAGGCTGTAGAGGGCCGGCGGGAAGAGATGTCGAACGTTTTCGGTGCTGACATGATGAACAGGAAGTGACGTACCTGGAAACACTAGTGGAGAGGCCAGGCCAGAAGCAGCGAGTCTTAATGCGATCGTAGGTTTTATGAAAACCCAAGTGGCCAGCCGTCGGGTCGTCATGAAAGGCTTCTAAGACTTGGAGTCGAAGTGAGCGAGGTATGACCGGGACCCATCGGCTACCGAGAGGATGGTAAGTTTGTCGAAGTAGCGTTCCGTCATGAAGTTTGAAACGCGTGAGTTGTCGTCGCAAGCGGCTGTTGGGAGCACGAGATGAGCCGGTGAGCCGATCGATGATTGTACGGCAGTATGTGTCTGCACGTTGGAGCGAGGTGAGGTCTGCGGATTGAAGGAAGTCATCCGGTGCAGTGGGCTCGATGGGACTAAGACTGGTCATCTGCGTGGTCTCTTGGCTGGGAGGTGCTGCGCAGCAGGTAGATGCGTCATGATTTTGCAACAGCGGACAGCGTGACAAAGCGTCGGCATCTTGGTGTTTGCGGCCCGACCGGTATGTGACACTGTAGTCATACTCCTGCAGTCGGAGCACCCAACGACCGAGGCGTCCTGACAAGTTTTTTAATGATGACAACCAACAGAGCGCATGATGATCCGTGACGATCGTGAAGCGGCGGCCATACAAATAGGGGCGAAATTTTTGCACGGACCATACGATAGCGAGACATTCCTGTTCAGTGATGCTGTAATTGCGTTCCGCTGGGGAGAGAGTACGGCTCGCGTAAGCCACGACTTGCTCTTGTGAAGCCTGGTCACGCTGCAGCAGAACAGCGCCGATTCCGTGCCCACTTGCGTCAGTGTGTAATATAGTAGGGGCTGTGGGATCAAAATGGCGAAGAACTGGCCCTGACGTGAGGCATCGCTTCAGGGTCTGGAAAGCAGCTTCACAGTCATCTGTCCAAAGAAATGATGCACTTGTGGTCAGGAGTTTGTGAAGAGGAGCCGCGATAGTGGCAAAATCACGGACAAAACGGCGGAAGTAAGAGGCTAAGCCGAGGAAGCTGCGAAGGTCTTTGAGCGTGGTGGGCTTAGGAAAGTGCAGCACAGCGGCCACTTTGTCGGGATCAGGTTCGATGCCAAGCTTGCTGACAACGTGGCCTAACACTTTGATGCTGCGGCTCGCAAACCGACACTTCTTGGTATTTAGCTGGAGACCGGCTTTGGCTAGACATGTGAGCACCTCGTCTAGACGTTCTAGGTGTTGCGAGAAGCTGGATGAAAAGATGACGATGTCATCCAGGTAACAAAGACAGGTCTTCCATTTTAGGCCACGCAGCACCGTATCGATCATCCGCTCAAATGTGGCTGGGGCATTGCAGAGCCCAAAAGGCATCACATTGAATTCGAAGAGACCATCAGGAGTAGCAAACGCTGTCTTCTCTTTATCAGACTCATGCATCGGGATCTGCCAATACCCAGATCGTAGGTCGAGACTTGAGAAATATTCTGCACCCTGTAAGGTGTCAAGTGCATCGTCAATTCGAGGCATAGGATATACATCCTTGCGCGTAATTTTGTTTAGTGCCCTGTAATTTTGTTTTGTGCCATCACTGTTGGCAAGCACAGCCGTCGACCTGATCGGAGCTCCAGGGGTGACCGGTAGTGCACGAGGACTTGGGAATCACAGCACCTCCACCACTTGTGGGACGACGTCAGGTACGAAGGAGCGACCGTTTTATTGTCAACCCAGACGCGCGAGCCAGCAACCGAACAAGCAGCGAGCCGCTACGATGATGATGATCACGGTGCTTTGTATGCGCAGGTGAAAGTGAAAATGATGAGCAACACAATCAGCGCTCACAATATATATATATATGGGGTGCAACAGGTATCTTTACTTTAGCCAGGGTTTGAAAATATGCCCACACACGCAGTTACGACGTGACTAAATTCATGTTGCTGAGTGTTGTGTTTAATTTACTGCCTTTTGAAGGAGCCAAGATGAATAAAAAATTTCAATGAGAAACTTGGAGATCGGTTTCCAAAACGTCCGAGTAGACAGCTAAGTACAAATGCCCGCGAAATACAAATACCACGTCGCAAACCCGCTCGTGCGCCAGTGCTCCCGATAATTCTAATGTTCCTTAACGTTCCGCATACAACATATACGCTTCCCTCGCATTGATTTATGAAAGCGATAAGCAGTCACAGCGGTTATCGTTTTTGTGGCCGATAGCAGAACGTGTTCATCGCACAGCCACCACCACCATTGCGGCCCTGTCAAGACAGCACAGTTTGGCATATCGAACAGCACAACCGGGTTTGCAGCAGGAAAGATGAAACAGCTAGTTCCACCGAAAGGTTTCTGCCTTATCGTTTTACTTGAAGTGCCATCTATTGATATTTTAAAATTAATAGAAGCTAATGTGTTCCCTCTGTGATTTAGAATTCTTTGTGCACGTCCTTAAGACCACATATTCATCAAATATAGCCATTCCTGATAAGCATCTTGATTAACTAGAGTATAGTTCCCGGAAATATAGTTAAATCATTATGAACGTTTTGCTGTTGAAGCTTATAGAGAGAAATGATCCATTTTGGCATCAATGACGACGCTTTAGGCCGGCAGATGTGGTTGCCAGCCACGCGTAGATCATTTTAAGTTTTTGTTTATTCTTGTGGTGACAGATTTCTACTTCATTTCTTAACAGAATCAAACAATTTCTTTATATTAGTCCCTGGTTTCACAGGCTATCCCCCGCGGTAGGTGGGAGCCATATATGAAAAAACAAGCACGCAAGCTGCAATGTCTGGCACAATTTGAGGCACACGTTTTGGTGAAGTGCATTCGAACAGTACTTTTCGCAACCGTCACCCCTATCGTGGACTGACGCCAAGGAAGGAAACACAGTGAAAACGCCGTTAAAATCTGCATGTATTTCTGTCTTTGGGGTGCTACCGCGTGTCGGCATTACTGTAGTACGGACACCTGCGGAAGAGCTCCAACAGAATGCTAGTCCCGCTGAAGCAGTTACAACGTGCGCGTGTGAGAAACGCACGCACAGCTCAACGTACATTCGAACATGTTTTGTATGATTCGTAAATCTCCATAGCCTTACTGTCCGATGCTTTGCTATTGCATTCATTGCTTCGGCATTTTGCCAAAAATCTGATATTTATTTTTTTCTCTTTTGCATTACAATTACTTCTAATAACATCCCCTATACCTTCTTTGCCACGATTATCTTATACATCTTATTATACTGTGTAAAGCAAAGAGAAACAAGTTCCTAAATGTCAACTTCTTTTCTTCATTCATAAAAAGGATCTCACTTTGGCAGACTTGGTCCCTTCAGGTATTGTACGAGGAATTATTGGTCAGCTGTCAGAAGGTGATAAGCTCACGTGCTACGTGAAGCCAAACCGAAAGACAAAGATTGCACCACACTCGCCGTCATGGCTACTGGCGGCACTGACTGACGCTTCACGTTTAAAGCACATGTATGTGACCCATAAAATGGTTAGAGGAGATAGCCGCCATGGTAGCGAATTTGGTAGAGCATCGGACGTAGTGTTCGAAGGTTGCATGTTCGTTTACTGCTCACAGCAAGTTATCTTTTCGTCGACTTTTCTTTCTTCACATTTGCATTGGAATTGCTTCTAATAACATCCCATTCACGTTTCTTGGCATGATTGCTTGGTACATCTCATGAAGACTGAAAATAAGTTGGGTTTTCTTTTCAGACTTTCTAATGGTTTCACTGCCAGCTTAAAACAAACAACCCGGCATCATTTCTTATTGTATAACGTGGCAACGGAAAGTACAAGAAAGGGTTGATTGGCGGATCATGGTAGACGCCTTCGCCCTGCAGTTGGCCTATTTAGGCTGATGATGATGATTTCTTAGTGAACTTCGGCAACTTTGAGCGTATCTATCTATCTATCTATCTATCTATCTATCTATCTATCTATCTATCTATCTATCTATCTATCTATCTATCTATCTATCTATCTATCTATCTATCTATCTATCTATCTATCTAGCCACCAAGGACTTTTAGCTCTCCTGGCCGTTTCGATAATAGTACAGATACCAAAAAAATTATGGCTAACATGACTGTATGACGAGCATGAGGGACTACTCAAAATATGCAAATTAGTGACACGTATGTCATGAATACCATCATTTACATTTCATAGACCTGCTGCGCTTGCGGTAGTTTCGTTCACACGGCAGATTGCAAAAATAATATGGTATGACATGAGTGCATGGCGAACGTTAGCGATATACCCTAACGTGGAAATTATGACATGTATGTTATGTAAGTACCCTATCAAAAATCTTGTGTGTGTGGATGCAGGAATTGTTGGTGGATATGGTGGAAAGAATAGTGGATATGGTGGAAACTGTAGTGGGCATATTGGCTGATGACGGTGAAAGTGGAAAAAATGATGGCAGATGGTGGTGGTGGCAGTGAGCCAATGGTGGTGACGGTGAAAAATGCCGGTTGATAACGGCTAGATTGGAAAAAGAATGGTAGCAGATGGTGGTGGTGGTGGCGAGCCAATCGTGGTGACGGTGGAAAATGTCCGCTGATGGTGGCGAGGCAAAACGTGTTTGCTAGAAAGCAAGGTGGATGACGGTGGCGTGATGGAATCTTGTTGGATGATGGTGGCATTATGAAAGTCACAACAGCATGTGAAATCATCTGTTTGTAGTATTTCATTCTTCAAAGCGCAAAGATATATGTTTACAGTCAAAAGAAATCAACGCTGCCCATTACGCTTTCTAGCACGTTAATTTTTTTATTCATGCAGTGTCAACAACGCTTCAACTTTTGTGGTGCGTACAATATGTTGACATATCGCGCACGGACTTACACCAGTTTGACATCCGCGATGTGTTTTTTGTTGTGATGTTTAGAAGACTAGAGGTGTCACTGTGAACAGTAATGCTAAATTTTTACATCGGCGCACAGTTGTCAAGAAATAAATGACTTCCAGTTTGCCATTGCCCCTTTCAGTGTTAGAGCAGAACACAGCGGTCACTTGATGTCGCCATGTTAAAAACGCAACTCTGGCAATTCTCGCACACTATATTGCATGAGCCGTACATTTAAGTTAACAAAGCGCGTTTGAATATGCACAAACTTTCACTTTCGACATGCGTCGAGATGAGCCCCAGCAAATTTGACTTTCACCCTTCTGTTTTACCACCATTATTTCCACGAAAGGTTAGTGCTACCGACCGAGCCCGTACAAGTATTATCGGTGCTTCTGGGTTTCAGAATACACAATTTTGACGAGTAAAAATGGCAATAAAGTACAGCTGGGGCATCATTTAACCTAAATGAAGCCTTTTTTTTACTGTGTATGGTGTCCGCGCAAGAAGCGACAAATATCGATGCGACGCGCTTGCAGCACTTCCACCAAATGCACGCCTCTTCTCACCGACAGCTGCTGGTCGCACTCGCCGGAACTTCACTGGCTCTTACGCGAGAACACGGTCTCGTAAATTTGTATGCTTACCGTACCTATATGATAGCATAATGTTTCTGTCGCACTGCATTAGTTTTGGCCAAGCCGTTATGTAGTTGTTCCTAACGACAGAGGAACAGCGGTACGCTGGCACGACTGCGCTGTGCGTTGCGCAAAAAACATCACAATCAATTATGTTTTTAAATATTACGACAATTATCAACACAAAACCGAAAAAATCGGCAGATCCCACGTACAGTGGAAATCGATTATATGCGAAGCACGAATGAGAAATGTTCATATGTCACTTTAAAATCAGCGCGACGTTACGAGGTGGAGGTGAATGATGCCGTACATGACTTCCGTGTCTTGATTATCATGTTTGGATATGTCGTTTACCTTCGTCATTTATTCACATCACGTGATTAAAAATTCTGTATATGTGGAGCTAGCGAAACGGCCGCGATCATGCTATACGAGCGTGGTATGTTGTCATGTTCTGATATGACACGCGTGTCAGGATTATCACATTTTCCGTAGTCGTATATTTCACAATCCATTGACGTCACGGAACACCAAATTTGGTAAACGTGGAGCTAGCAAAACGGCCGCGAGCTCGCCATGAAGGGCCCTATATACTCCAATGTAGCGTTGACGCGCCCCCACGCTGGTCACAGTGATGCTACGTTAGCAAAACGCGAGCACTCTACAACCTGACGCCAGGCGCGACCAGCGTCCGTCGAGGCGGCCCGATGGCAACCGGCGTGAAATACGATATACTACATTTTGCGCAGATGCGTTACCCAGACAACACTGCATCTCCCTCTTTTCGTGACGTAGGGACGCCGGACGCGCTGAAACGCGCATGCGTCAAAGCGACGCAGCGTGGCGCGTGCCTGCGAGTATATGGCAGAGCCGGCGCATGGCGTGGCAACGCCGGCGTTACGCGATGAAATAAACGCCGGCGAGCACGCGCTCAACGTTACGTCGAAATGTAATGGCGCCTTGACTGTGGCATGTAGTCATGTTCTTACATGACCCACATCTCATGATTATCATGTTGGCACCAGAGACATTCCTTCGTCATCCATTGGCGTCATGTATTGCCACATTTGGCATATGTGAAGCTAGCAACTTGAACGGCCGCGAGTGCATGATCAGTGAGGCATGTATTCATGTTGTCACATGACACGCATGTCGTGTTTACCATGTTTGGGTGTGTCATTTGCCTATGTCTTCCGTTCGTGTCACGTAATACCGAGTTTGGTACATGTAAAGCCAGTGAAACGGCCGCGAGTGAATCATGAGCATAGCATGTAGTCATGTTATTACATGACACGCCCCTCATATTTATCATTTTTGCACCAGTATCATACCTTCGTCCTCCGTTCACATCCCATAGTACCAAATTTGCTAAAAATGAAGCTAGCAAAACGGCTGCGAGCGCATCATGAGCGTGGCATGTAGTCATGTTGTGATATGGCACGCATGTCATGATTTTCATGTTAGGGTCTGTTGCTTGTGTTCGCCATGCAATCATGCCATACCATACCAGTTTTACAACACGCCATGTGAGCGAAACCACCGCAAGAGCTGCAGGACCATGAAATGTAAATCAAGACATTCATGACATACATATGATATTTATTTTATGACTAGTCAGATATTTTCTTCACACAGTGATGTTATGCCATACAAAGTTTGGTATCGATACCATTATCGAAACGGCCTGGAGAGCTAAAAGTCGTAGGCGGCTAGATTAGATAGATAGATAGATAGATAGATAGAATTGATTGATATGTGGGGTTTAACGTCTCAAAACCATCATATGATTATGAGAGACGCCGTAGTGGAGGGCTCCGGAAATTTTGACCACCTGGGGTTCTTTGACGTGCACCCAAATCTGAGCACACGGGCCTACAACATTTCTGCCTCCATCGGAAATGCAGCCACTGCAGCCGGGATTCAAACCCGCGACCTGCGGGTCAGCAGCCGAGTACCTTAGCCACTACACCACTGCGCGGGGCGAGATAGATAGATAGATAGATAGATAGATAGATAGATAGATAGATAGATAGATAGATAGATAGATAGATAGATAGATAGATAGATAGATAGATAGATAGATAGATAGATAGATAGATAGATAGATAGATAGATAGATACGCTCAAAGTCACCGAAGTTCGCTAAGAAATGCTTCGCATTAAAAAAAAAAACTTTTCGTATGCGCCGCTCTAGCGACTGAAGCTGGGACCGTCGATGCCAAGCAATCCAGACGGCCGGTCGTAGTCCGACAAGCACGACAACAGAACAACGGTGTAACGTGTACCATTGTGTAACTTTTAGCATATACGTATACTTATTTACGTTAATGTGTTACCAGATACCGGTTTGCGCTTACCGTGTAAGCGGAACGCGCGTCTTCCAACGTTTTGAGCTTCTCATACGTAAACGTGTATACGCCCATACGTTTTCGCAAGCCATAAGTGGTGATGCTAACTGCATTCAAACTGCATTTAATTTACAAAGGATTAAATGATTGTTGTGGCAAAATCACGAGACTTTTTTCATCGCGCGCAGTATCCTGGCACACGCAAAAAAAAGAAAGATAGACGGTTACTGTAGCGATGGTGTCGACATCTTGTGGCACTTCGTGCAACCACAGTCGTGAACATGTTCGCTTACGCGTAATGTTTTTGAGGGGAAAATGATTAAAAAGTAACTCATTTGTAAGAGCGCCGCTGCGCGATTTTTGCATCGGACGTACAATGCACAATGTTTCTGCAATGACAATGTTGTGATTGCCTAGTTCACTATGTTCACACTAGATGGCACCGCCTATTCAGTTGGTCGGAGGCTGGCATAATTTTGGTTTCTATGTTTCAGGCCATGCTAGCATCGGTAATCTGACTGAAACAATGTGATCGCTATTTGAGCTCGCACTTTGGCTTATTTTAACTCGACGGCTAGAGTATCCGCAGTGCGGATACCATGAGTTCCTGCGAAGGTGGACCTTACAAGGCAGCTGATCCATGCTGTCCGAGATTTGGCGCCTTTCAATCAATCAATCAATGTTTCTTTATTAGCATCAGAAGTGTACATTGTGAGTAAGTATGCAGGAGGAGGTCCCAAGGTAGTAAACCGCAGGCGGGACCTCCTATGTTATTACAATGAAAAAGCTAAAATATGAATACCGAAAGAGCAAGTCACGGAACATTTCGAACTTTTTTTTTCTACAAACAAAGCAAGATATCAAAACTTAACAAAATCTAGCAGTCATACGTTTAATAGAGACTTTTTTAATTTCCTCTTAAAGACATGACTGTTCATTAAGTCTTTCACATCATGTGATAAAGAATGTCATATTGAAATTGATGAAAAAACAATGCTCATTTTTCCATAATTAGTGCGAACTTTAGGTAATAACAGGTTATGGGCGACTGCGAATCTAGTAATATAGGAATTATCCAACAAGGTAAAAGGAAAGATGTCGATAGTGAGGGTACGGGTTGTGTCATGATATTTGTATAGTGGTTATCCACTATAATATTTGTGCTTAAAACTTAAAAGTCAAAGTGGTGGCACTGGCCAGCCTAGGCTTTGCTTGCTGTGAAGGTGGGTGACGTCACGGGTAACATGATTATCGACACCTAGTACTTGTAAAATATAAGAAATGATACATAGTATGTACAATTTTTGTAATCCTGACAAGAGTGGTTTCTGTCGCACCCTGTTCTGATGCCCAGGCGCGAAAGACCATGTATCTGATTTAAATACTTTTCCTGATTAATAAACCTTTAGTTGTGAGAGCAAGCGCTGTCCTTGTCAGCCTCTTCTGTCCGACCGTTTTTTTTTTGTGCGCTTCAACAAAGTCTTCAATTATGAACGCAATCCAACTGTCCCAACTTGCCATCCTGCTGTTAACACGATGTGCCAGCATGTGCGCCAGTGCAGCTTATCTCCGCTAGGAGGCCAGTGGTGGCAGGGATGTTTATGGCCGCGCGAACGCATGGCCCCATTGCCCCAGCTATCTTGCGACGTATCTGTTTGGGGTTTCGCGCATGTGCACTACCGCCGCCCCAACGTCCTGGGTACGCAAGCCGCTTTGGTACCGAGCACTGAAACTCCCTAATGTTGCTCAAGATTCAACGTTAATACTTGTGCAATTGTCAATAAAAAGCAATTATTGCGCATGTCTGGGGCACCATAACAACACGTATATACTCTGCATGTCCGTCTTTTACTGGGAAAGGCATACATAAGTAATTTTAAAGACCGTAGCGCTTATCACGCAGCGCTGATCATGCAACGCCTTCACGAAAAGGCGACTGCTTTCAACGCTTTGCTAAGACGAGACGGTGGTGGCACCTACCCATCGCCTTGCGTTCTACACTTTATCACCTCTGAGACGCGCACGCACACCCGCCTCCGAGCCACGCGCATCGTTTTCCAAGAAAACTACCAGATGGCGCTCATGTCTAACGTGTGGCGTGACTTGATGCGCTTGTTCGCCTCCGCTGCACGCTCGAGGCACTCTAACGCAGCGCCTCCAGAATACCATTCACCGATTCTTGGTTTGGTTTGGTTTGGTTTGCTTTATTCAAGGCAAAATTGAACAAGAATGCCTTGGGGGACACGACTAAAAGCTAAGTAAATGCCTGAGTTGGTCGTGCTACCCTGACAGAACATCAAATAAATGTTTTGTTCACTCTCTCCACACGCAACACTACCGTCTTTCGACGACATTTGCAGATTACCATGCAGATACGGGATCAATTTTTGCGGGTGCTTTCTACATCGTTTTTATACAATTATTCTCATTACTTCTTTAGTAGCAGCTTGTCACGATGGTTCTGACCCTGCTTGGCACTCCAGCATTGGCGGCTGGAGCGCGCCACTCACCATCCGCTCCACCATACGCCACTATACACCATGTGCCACCAACTTTCCAGCACCATAATCCACCAAAATGGTGGATGGTGGAATTGACCATTCCTATGGTGGACGTTTTTTCAATAGGGTAATGACAACACGCCACGCTCATGGTGCGCTCGCGGTCGTTTCGCTAGCTTCACGTGTACCAAATTTGGTAGTACGAACCGTGAATGGATGACGAAATTATATGACTGGTGCATACATAATAATCATGAGATGTGTTTTATGTAAAAACATGATTACACGACACGCTCATGATACGCTCACGGCCGTTTCGCTGGCTTCACATATACCAAATTCGGCATTACGTGACGTAAATAGACGACGAAAGTGATTGACACGCGCCAACATGATAATCAAGACATGCGTGTTATGTAAAACATGATTACATGCTACGCTCATAGCGTGCTTGAGGCTGTTTAGCGACCAAGTTTGGTAATACGTGACATGAATGGACGACGAAAGTAAATGACACGTCCAAACATGATAATCATGCTATACGTGTAATGTAAAACATAACAACATGCTACGCTCATAGCACGCTCGTGGCCGTTTTGCTAGCTACAAAGATACCAACTGTGGTATCACGTGACGCGAATAGACGAAGAAGGCAAATGATACGTCCAATCATGATTATCATGACATGCATATCTCTTAAAATGTCACTACATGCTGCGCTCATAGCGTGCTCGCGGCCATTTCGCTAGCTCTACATATACCAAATTCGGCATTACGTGACGTAAATAGACGACGAAAGTGATTGACACGCGCCAACATGATAATCAAGACATGCGTGTTATGTAAAACATGATTACATGCTACGCTCATAGCGTGCTTGAGGCTGTTTAGCGACCAAGTTTGGTAATACGTGACATGAATGGACGACGAAAGTAAATGACACGTCCAAACATGATAATCATGCTATACGTGTAATGTAAAACATAACAACATGCTACGCTCATAGCACGCTCGTGGCCGTTTTGCTAGCTACAAAGATACCAACTGTGGTATCACGTGACGCGAATAGACGAAGAAGGCAAATGATACGTCCAATCATGATTATCATGACATGCATATCTCTTAAAATGTCACTACATGCTGCGCTCATAGCGTGCTCGCGGCCATTTCGCTAGCTCTACATATACCAAATTTGGTGTCAGCTGACGTGAATAGATGAAGAAAGTTAATGACGCGTTCAAACACAATAATCATGGCATGGAAGTCATGTACAGCATAATTTACGTCAGCCTCATCACGTTGTGCTGCTGTCAAACCGACATCACAACCTTCCCCATTCGTGCTTCGGCAATGATCGACTCCCACTGTACGTGGGATCTGCCAATTTTTCTCATTTGGTTTGTGACACATTAGAATATTGGTGTTTCAGAAGAAGGCCGTGAAGCGTATCGCTTTCTTTAGTTTTATATGGAGGGCTAACTTGTAAGAATTAAAAAAAAAGCTCATCTTGGGCGCCAGTAGTATAATGTGCTTGAAAAAGCGGGTAACTCTAAAATGGGAGAGCTAGAAGCTGTCCCGTCGCCTCAAACTTGATGATACCCGTCTTCCAAAAGTAAACAGAACTTTTTAGACCGCTAACGTCACACCTATAGACATAATAATTTTTTTCCATAAAGACAAGTCATTTCAAGGCCATAATAAATCAGGTGGGTTGCCGGTGCTACGTATAGTGAAACAATGCTACGCGTCAGAAAAGCAGGGAATCGGAAACTCGTAAGGCTTAGCCACTTTGATCTGTAGCCATTCGTATTTTCAATGTCTTGTAAGAAATTAGGCCAGTGACGCAGTAAGCCTAAATCGGTTATTAGATAACCCTTAGAACTTCCATTACGGGCTCATATCGTTAATGCTAAAAGATCAAAAGAACTCCAGGCTCTTTTTATAGGGAAGCCGTCGCATAGACGGATGCTATTGCCACCGTTTCACATGTGACAATGTCATTTTATTCGTCAGTAGTACCCTTCAAGGAGCTTAAAAAAACGTGCCGACTACACTCTGTTCCTGAGAAACTCAGACATAGTTGTGGTTAACTCAAATTGAAAGAAAGTTCTCTCCTTCTTACATTTCAATAAATTCTACCCCGAAGAAGCTTTAACTAACCAAGTTAGCCACTGCTTGTATTCGTTGCATAAGAAGACGATTGGGTTCTTAACGTGTAGTGATGCTACAGTGCCGATTAAGATTTCTAGAGTGGTGCCACCTAGACGCGCAATTGAGATGTTCTTTGAGAGCAATCCCTGTCATTATTCGATATATCTAGGTGCTATTTTGACCAGAAACGCTTGCCGTTTTAGATAAGCAACTGCACGAAGCATCTCCGGCAATGACACATGCGTCCACTGGGTAGGTCCGGACAGACTCACGTCGGACAGCTTGTCGAAGCGCGCGAAGAGCTCGTTGAGCGTGCGAACCAGCTGCGCCGCCGGGCAGGTAGACGAAAAGGCGGTGAATCCCACGATGTCAGCGAACAAGATGCTCACATTCTCATGGCGGCTCATGTAGATCTTCTTGAAGGGTCCCTGCACTACGGCATCCAGGTCCTGCTTCAGCTCCGCGGCCACGTGCTTTGGCAGTACGGAAAGTAGTAGCCGCTCTTGCTCCTGCGCATCAAAAAAAACATCCTTGAGAATACTAGAGCTGCTTGTAGCTTATATGTGACAATGACTTCAGACAAGAAACGCGGTACGTATACGAGATAGGCGTCACGTTTTTCTGAGCAGGCTTTGCTACCCTGGCACAGTATAGCGGGGAAGACTTCCTAAAACTGCTGGAGCAACAATAGCGAACGAAGTGATGAGGCAAAATCATAGAAAGCTGACAGGAAGAATCTTTCGAAGAAGCATTGTGGTTGTTGGAGTACACAAAAAAAAACACACGAGAAAACATTCATCAACTATAAATCTTTTTGGCAATGCTGCATGAAACTTCGAAAAGGTAAATTGTTGGTCTTGTCGGCATAACAAGTTCACAAAGTTTAGTGCGGCAGTGAAATGACGAGGACAAAACAGTGAAAACAAACACAAGGCTATCTGCACGAAACGTCGCATTTGACGATGCAACAATGCTTCCTCTGCCGTACTGGAATTTTGTCCCGTTAACTTAGTGTAGTGGTCATTTATTATCGGTCATCTGCATTAGAAGGAAGCTGTTGCGAAATTGTTCTTATTCCATGAGAGTCGCAAGAATTTCTCGATGCGAGGATGTAGCAATCTTGGCAGAAAATTGCTTTTTTTGGAATATTTAACAAAAGTGGCTTCTAGTACTAAGGTGCCCACAGCATATTTTTCTTAGCGTATGTGCAAGTGCTCATAGCTTATGGTGCCGCGAGCGTACGTGCACCACTGGGTTCGTGTTAGCTTTAGTCTTAAAGAAGCTGATACCCCTTTGTCTCGGCATAGCTAGACAGTACATGATCTTGACTGCCTTTTGTTTTTTTGTAAATCAAAGCAGAACCATTATGCTCCAGGTTTGCTGTCGCTTGTTCGTAGAAACTTGTCACCGTCATGAGCCGCTACTATCTCTTCGGGTTTTCCGCCACGCTGCCAGAACACATGCGCCTGTATTTGACCGCCATCACATGCAATAACTTAGATGGGAAAGAGAGCGACTACAGAGAGACAGGAAAATAATGCAGGAACATAGACACAGACAAAAGAAAGGGCCAAGTTCTTGGAGAAAAGTTTCTTGGTAGGGCGAGATCTCGACTCACGTACCCATTTGCCACTCCCGTACCCGAGGGTCACGATGGCCATAACAGGGCATCATGACACTTTACTATCTAGATATCACGTTATTTCTGTAATAAGGGGGATGGGAAGTGAAGGCAAGGAGGAAGGCAGAAGTAGAGAGAGACAAATAAGGAAAGGAGTAGCAAAAATAGAAATGAATGAAAACAAACAAAATGGAGAAAATATTGACAGATAGATAAAGAGAGAGGGAGAGAGAGAGAAATAGAGAGTAAAGTCAGAGTGTTCAGCCAAGTTTCGGCTCTATTGGTCATTCTGCACTTGGGCTGGGTGAAAGGGGAAATGATAGAAAGGGAAAGATAGGGAAGAGAGAAGAGTAAGAAAGGAATGCATAAACAGTCAGTTTCAACAAGGTGGAGAGACCCGGACACAAACTGAAGATAACAGAAATAAAAGCAAGCACAGCACAATTAAAAATAAATAAATACTTTATTCTAACTTTTAAATAGTAGTGGTTTGTCACATATGTTACAGCTCTGCAAGTAACTGCAGTTAGGATTGGTAAGGGTGGCAACAGTTAGTACCTACAGTTATTACCTTTGTTGTTACTACCAGCATTTAGCAACTGTCAATACCCTACTTGATACCAACCATAGGTAGTGACTTTCGAAAGTCTTAAGAAAACTGAATAGAAACCAATATTACCGTGTTGATTTTGCCATAAATGTATTAATGTTAACAATGGTCAATTGATCAGGAGCAGTTCCGTTGGCTCGGCTGTAACAACTATGTTTTCAATTCACAGGCACTACTGGTCTCCTGGGTCGCCTGGCTATCTTCTGCAACAAACGGAGGCATCACCTGGGATAATCATCGTTTTGAGCTGTCCTGCCTCACGACACCTTGGTCGCGGCGCCCTTCATCGTGACTACGCCTGCGCAAGCCACCCCCGCCTCCCTCTTACGGTCATCAGTCACATCCTCTATCATCAACCGAATAAGTCCTCCCATCCAGTTTGCCTCCAGTAGGCATGGGAGCAGTTTCGTTGGCATAGCCTTCAACCACTGTGTTTTGAATTCACAGGTCTATGCTATTTATTCCTTGTTTGCTAAGGCAAATGACGAGCCATATTTGATTGTGTTCCCGTGCCCAGGAGATTTATGTGAAACCGCTCGTGAGTGACACTTTTCCGGCTATGCTCGGGGGATTTCGAAACAAGCCCTAGCACTAACAGACACTCTGAATCTCACTGCTCATATCCGCCTGGTCGGGTTCTGGCGGCTGATGGTAATGATAGGGTGTATACTTGGGTATACACCCAAGTTTTGAAGGTGTTGGCCTCATCGCCAGCCACCTGAAATCTCTGCTTCTGCGAAATATGGTGAGGTCGCCATCAACCTGGCTGGACCATGCACCATTAGGTCTGCCGAGCCCACCGAGAGAACACTTTCCTTCTCGGAGTGACTTCCCCAGCATCCACGAAGCAAGCGGGAGCCGAGGGGTGCTCGTCATAGATCAAGGGGCAACAGCCCCGACAACACGACTCGGGGCCGCACAGAGGCTGCCGGTGACAGTGCTTCTCCTCCACTTAGGGACTGACTCAACAACCCGTCAGGTACGGCCCGCTCCAGCAGATGTTGGTCTCGTGATTTCATGGCCTTAAGAAAGAAAGTTGATAAGCGTTTGAGGTTTGAAATGCATGCTTCAAACCTGGAAACATATATTTCATCGGGATTTGCACCAAAGGGTCTCACTGTTCAGCTGCAACCCGCAATGAATAACTTCCACAAAAATGAGCAGCGGCAGTGGAGCAATATCTTAAAAGTTGCATCTATTAGGCTTACGCAGGTCGTAATTCGCAACTTTCACCACCTAGAGAGGGCGCTGGTGCAAGCCCAACATGGCTGTCGTTTGGGGGATCGTGCAGCCGGCGCGCCGGCAGCCGCCGCTGGTGTGCCCGTCACTTCGACCTGTGTAGTATTTTATTCTGCAGCCATTGTTATGTGAATGATTTGATGAGAAGAGCATTAACTCTAGCATGTATTATATCTCACAATGCGTGTTGAGAAACGCGTGTGTGGCATATATTGAAGGAAAAGATGTTTTGAACGCCGGGCACATCGTCTGCTGTGGTTTATAGCTTTGTGAATGCTGCTCGGGCCACGGCCGGGAATACCGTGCGGCCGTGCTCGTGCAAAGCAGGAAACTTCGCCTTTGACTGCACGGCGTCTGCCCAGCGGCATCCAACATATTTTATAGCTCAGCAAGCAAACAATAAAGAGTAAATCATTGCTACTACGACTCGCTGTACCTGTCTGACTTTAGAATAACCGTAGTAGAAATTGACAGCGACAAATATAAAGCACCAGTGATCCGCCTAAGTGAGAAAGAGAGAGAGAGAGAGAGAAGAAATGTAGGAAAGGTAGGGAGGTTAACTAGACTATGCGTCCAGTTTGCTACCCTACACACGGGGAGGGGGACAGGGGAGTAAAAAAAGAGAGAGATGGATAGACACATGTCACATCACACACACAATGCCGAGTTTCACTGGTGGTCCCTCAATGAAGTTGCTGTCAAGTATCTCAGGAGGGCTCGTGTGGCTTTCTGTGCTGATGTGCTGCGCGACCAAGCTCCTAAGATCTTTGCTTCATTGAATGGCCGGTCATCGAGTCTATTCAAGGCATACAGGAGAGTACGGCGATCTTCATAAAATTGGGCACAGTGGCACAAGAGATGTTCAATTGTCTATACAGTTGCAGCTTTCACACATGGATGAATCTGCCATGCCAATGCGATGGCTGAATGACTCAGTAAACGCTACCCCAGTCCACAGCCGGCGCAGCATTGTAGCGTCACATCGAGAAATCTTGGAATGCAGTTGTTTCTGGAGTAATGACTTAAGGTTCTTAGGGCGATGAGTGGAGTCAAGTGGTGAATTCCAGTGCGCAAGCGTTGCATTATGCGCGATGTGACGAAGTTCTCTAGCTGCGTCTACTCCTGTCAAGGGTATTAACAGTGTGGGCGCTCCATCTTGGGCACACCGGGCAGCGTCGCGTTGGCGAGGTGGTTACCACTGATGCGACAGTGGCCCGGCAATCATTGTAAAACAATGTCGTGTCCTTGATCAGCGGCGCGATGACAAATTTCATTATAACGATACACCATCTGGTGGTAGTTTCCACGTCGTAGAATTCGCACGCATTGAAGGGCTGCCTTGGAGTCGCAGAATATGGCCCATATACTAGGGGATTCTTGCGTAACAAACTCCACAGTGGCTCGCCCTGCCACGGTAGTCTACAGGCTAAGGTACTCGGCTGCTGACCCGCAGGTCGCGGGATCAAATCCCGGCTGTGGCGGCTGCATTTCCGATTGAGGCGGAAATGTTGTAGGCCCGTGTACTGAGATTTGGGTGCACGTTAAAGTACCCCAGGTGATCAAAATTTCCGCCCTCCACTACGGCGTCTCTCATAATAAAATAGTGGTCTTGGGACGTTAAAGCCCACAAATCAATCAATCAATCCACAGTGGCTCGAAGAGCGGCGAGCTCGGATCCCGTAGATGTCTTGACGTGTGATGTCTTGAATTTGACGGTGATTGATCAAGATTGTTGGTCCTCTGAGCCTTTCTGCTGTGGCGCGGCTCACATCAAGCAAAAACACGTCTTTCCACATGAAAGGCTTTAATGAAACTAAAGAAGAAAGAAAAAGACAAGGGTCAGCCAGCGCTGCCACGAGGCCAAGCGTCAGCTTGTGAGGAGGATCAATAATGATGATGACTGCTATTCCGCTGCAAGGGATAAATAAAGGAAGTCACAACAGTCTCCCGCGCCGACAGATGACGCTAGGTTGCTTCCAATGGATACAGTAGCTGCACAGGACGCTTCACAACAGTGCCGTCGGGCAAGCGTATTAAAGCAAGTCCTCACCATGCCGTCCCGTCTACCAATCAGTTCTTCTATGCCAACGAAGGTCCACAGTTGCCTGAGACGATGTTTTTCTTCGAGTAAAACTACACTGCCTTCCTTCAATATGTGATTTCTTTTTGCTTGGTTGAATGTGTAATTCCCGAGTTCATTGAGGTACTCAAACCAACGAGACCAGAAAGTTTGCAGATCATCTTCTCTCTTGCTCCAGAGTTTCTTCAGTTGATCGTTGGTCAACCCGGTTTTGATTTTGAGGTCGATTTTGAGGTCGTGATTTTGAGGTCGGTTGTCAGTCTTCTTGCAACGAGAAAATCTGCTGAAGAAAGGGGGCACGGCTCATCCACATCATTGTACACATATGTTAAAGGCCGAGAATTTATTACTGCTTCCACTTCCGTTAGTAAAGTGACCAACTCTGTCTGACTTACCAAACGTCGACCAGGGATTTTCTTCAAGCAGGTCTTTACAGAACGTACGAGTTTCTCGTAAAATCCGCCCCACCAAGGAGCACTCGGGCAAATGAATTTCCACTGAATCTTCGAGGAAGGAAAATATGCAAGTACATCGGGATGCCAAATTGTTCGCCAGAGCTTCTCTAGATCTTTGGACGTTTTGACGAAGGTTCGGGCATTGTCGCTGTACATTGTGTGACAGAGGCCTCGGCGTGATACGAATCTCCGAAGTGCACAAAGGAAAGCCACCGTCGTCGAATATTCAACAAGTTCCAAGTGAACAGCTCTTGTTATAGCACAAGTAAAATTAGCGATGTATGAGCGCTCGTGAAGATGCCCTTTGATGTAAAGTGAACCCGCAAAATCTACTCCACTTACAAGAAACGGAGGCTTTTGTTTACAACGATCCTGGTACATACAAGGTGAAACTTGTTCAACTGGTTTAGACTGTAGACGTTGGCAGTTGACACACCTTCGTATGGTTTTTTTTTTCACCAGCTGTCGTAATTGTGGAATCCAGTTTTGTTCCCTTATTTGAGTCAGTGTGTCTCGTACTCCTCCGTGGAAGACTTTTTCGTGTGCATGATTGATGATTAAAGTAACGAGGTGACAGTCTTGCGGTAGGAGAATTGGATGGCGAGAACCGTACGAGTCGTCCGTAATCCGAACTTTTTCTTGTACTCGAAGCAGCCCGCTGTTGTCGAGGAACAATCTTAATTGTCCAACTGGACTTTGGGAAGGAATCGGATTCTCGTTTGCGACGCAGTTGGCGTCGTTACCAATGTGAGCTCTTTGTTCTACGCGAATCAAGTAGCACTGCGCCTGTTGAATTTCTTCAGCAGCTAGCTCCTCGAACCTAGCGCTTTCCTTCCTCAACTTTTTACCATAACGGAAAACCCATGCCGTTGCTCTTACAAGTTTTGTGAGGCTGCTGAATCGTTCGTTTTCAATCAGCGTTGGCATCGATGTTCTCGTGTTAACAGCGTGGATATTGATTTCTGGCCCCGTCTCAGCTGCCTCGAGTTTTCCGTTTTCGAGGTCAAGGTTTCCCCTGAATTCAGGCCAAAATGTATGAGACATCGCAAGCCATCCGGGTCTATACCACTACATCTGTATTTATTCAGTTTGTGTACGGTCATGCCTCGAGGGAGCAAATCTGCAGGTTTTTTTTTCCGGGACGAAATGGCCATCGAGAATATTTTGTCAAATTTCTGATCTCCTGCGTCTTGTTCCGTACGATTGCCTTCCAAGAAACGGGGTCCTTGTATATCCAGCAAAGGGTAATCTGGGACTCTGGCCAAAATGTTACTTCACCAATGCCCATGTCGCAGTTCTTGATGATATAGCCATATAAGGGGGCTGCAAGCAAAGCTGACAATAATTCCAGCCTCGCCAAGGTAACTGTCTTTAACGTTGCAACTCTTGTCTTTGCCATTATTAGTATAGTGTGGACGGTACCACTTGAGTCAACGGTACGAAGGTAGGCTACAGCACCGTATGCTGACTCACTAGCGTCAGAAAAATGTGCAGTTCTGCCTTTTGATAAGCGCCTTCGCTGCCCGCTGTGAGGAACTTGGGAATACTGATCTCATGTAGCATGGCTACCTCCTTGCTCCATTTTTTCCTGACAGCTGACAGCTTCATTGGCATGGTGTCATCCCAGCCGAGGTTTTTCCTCCAAATATCTTGTAGGAAGATCTTCGCCCTTACTATAAAGGGTGACAGAAACCCTAAAGGGTCGTAGATCCTTGCAACAGCTTGGAGCACAAAGCGTTTGGTAATTCGGTGCTCGTCCATAAACTGTAGAATATCCTGGGGGCTAAACGGAAAGGTAACCGTCTGTTTGTTCCAATAAAGTCCCAGGACTTTCAGAGGTCCAAAAGGTGAGCAAAGTAATTTTTCAGAAGTGATTCCTTGTACGAAGACGGCAGATACAACGGGGTCGTTGCTGGCCCAATTACGATGTTCATTGCAGCATCTTTGAAGATTTCAATTATGTCTTTATGCATTTGAATAGCTTGTTCAATGGTGTCAGCCCCAATAAGAAGATCATCCATATATGTGGAGTCTTGCAATAGCCGGGCTGTCGAAGGAAAGCGATTTTCATCGGACCTGAAGTGGTGCTTTGAGGTTGCAGTCAGAAGGAAAGGACTTGAAGTAGCTCCAAAGAGCACTCTCGTCATTCTCCAAACTTCTGTTTCCGGCAGTGCGCTGTCCGCTTGAGGTGAAGTCTTGAACCACAAGAAGCGAAGTGCATCTCTGTCGTGTTCTTGCAGGCCAATTCGAAGGAACGCCTTCTCAACATCAGCATTCATTACTATCTTGTAGCGTCGGAAACGAAGCAGTAGCGTCACTACGTCGGGATTTAGATTGGGGCCGGCTTCTAGACTGTCGTTTAAAGACTTCATCCCGGATTCGTGAGACGAAGCATCGAACACGATGCGTACCTTCGTAGTAGATCGGTCCTCTCGTATGACGGCTTGGTGTGGCATATAATACCGGGATCCAATTGGTTGGTCTTCTTTTGAAGGTACTTTTTCAGCATATCCCTCTTCGAGGTACATTCAAATAGTTGCTTCGTATTGTTTTAAGAACTCACTGTCTTTGTTAAGCTTCTTCATCAAACTGTGCAGACGTTTGAGTGCAACTGCGTAGTTTTCACCCAGATCAACCCTTTCCTTCCACGGTAGCGCCACTTCATATCAATTGTTTTGCTTATTGATGTTCTCAAAATTTGCCAGCACCGATTCAGCGACCGTCGTTTCTTTATTTTCGGCCTGGATACTGGTGCTTTCTATATCCCAGAAACGAGTGAAAAGTTTCAAGATATCTTGCTCGGTCACTAGATCGTAGGACTGCAATACTGGCACACTGTGTAACATCGGCTGCAGTAGACAATGGTCCTTGCACAGTCCATTCCAGTTTCGTCTTGACAGCTTTTAACTTGTCGAACACAGGCTTCAAGGTACCCGTTACTATATCCCAATATTATTCTGATCCAATAAGGACCGCAATCTGTTTGTCTTCTATTCTTTGTAAAGAGAGAGCTCGCGTATCCAAGTGCATCTTCTTCATTTCTCCTATAACGTTTTCTTCTGGTACCGGAATGCATTCAGTGCATATCGTGTCCACCACCAGCACCTCTATTGAAATCGGAAGCTTCTGGTTCGCAGGGAGAATCGATACACGTACCTTCTTCATGGTTTTCCGTATGTTATCATCCCCGAACACACCGACGGCTAACGTTTCCTCTTCTATTAGTTCGCATCCAAGTCTTCCATAAGCTTTGGTTGTAATGAAGCTTCGCTGAATGCCGCCATCAAAAAGGACTCGGTAGCGACCGGATGATTTGGTGCCCAATACGGCGGCTGTTAGACTCTGGAGCATTATGACTGACCTTGCCTGCTTGGACACCAGATTGACCGATGCAGATATCACCTTCTTGTCGTTTTTGATATTGTCGGATGCGCAAACAGATGTTGCGTGCCTTCTTGCGCAGTTGCCGCATTTTAACCGGCTTCTGCAATCCTTTGCCATGTGGCCCTACTTTAGGCAACGAAAGCCTCGTCCAGCTTTGATGAGCATCTCCCTTTTGTCTGAGAAGTCGTTATTCTTCGTATCACAGACTTCGGCAGAATGCTTTTCAGACTGGCAGAACAGGCATTGTTGTGGACTTTTTGTTGAGCTTTGTAGAGCAGCTGTCGTGGAAACGTCACGAGGATGATTGTGTTTTAGTCCTCCCTTATCTGGGGCTCGACGAAATTTTGTTACATCTTGTTCAGCAACAGCTTCCCGACAAGGGAGTTGAAGTTCGAAGAATTCCAGAAGCATTCGAAGATCGTTATCTTCTGGAACCGTTACATGGTATGAATTGCTTTGCGTATTCTAAGAGGATGTAGCCGACGAAGATGTCTTGTGCATCTCGTGAAAACGCAGCACCATGTCCGTCGGTAAAACTCTTATCAGGATTTCCCGAAGCACGGAGCAATAAGTTGTCGAGTTTGTGCCAAGCGCCTTGAGGCTTCGAATATGAACCTGTACCTTGTCGTAAAGTTGCCTCAGCTTACGAACGTCTCCTGACGACGACATAGGCTTTAGATCCAGCAAACCTTGCAAATGGTCGTGCACTATGATCTGTTCCTCTCCGAAACGCTTCTTTGAAATTTCAATAGCATCTTTATAGCACTCTTCGGTAGCTTGTAATCCTGACATGGCCGACGCGGCCGCTCCGGTAACCACACTGTTCAAGTAGTTGAACTTGTCAGCTGTGCTTAACTTGCTGTTGTTGTGGACTGCCGATGTAAACTGCGTCCAAAATCTCGGCCATAGTCTGTGGTTACCATCAAATTTTACGAGTTCTGGTTGGGGAAGCTCGCTTTTGCCAGATGATAACGGGTGAACGTTCGTAAGTCAAATGCCTTAAGGACATTCCTTAAGCTGATTCCTCCACAGCTGAAGCTCTTAAATTTATTATGGGTACCTGGACATTGCGGGTTAGAGTTAAATGAAATGGTGGACTCGTTAGCTCGAATGGCAATAAATGGCCCAATACTTTATGTGCTTCCGGTGTTGTCCACTACAACGGCGATAAAATATCGAAAAATTTTCACTCAGGGCTGATGCCTTGGAATCAGTAGCAGCATGCCCTGAATTTAGACATTTGAAATATCGATGGAACTTCCACTGGTGTCATACCAGACAACTGGAGGTCATGCTAACAAGATTGCGATGTCGTGTGCCCCTTATAAATCTATATTCACACAGAGCTAGTCTGGGAATACCTCCCCTATGCAACTTTTATTTATTTTTATTTATTTATCGGTACATTAAGGGTCCCGAGGGACTCTACATGAGGGGTGGGCATCATAAGTAAAGAGAAAACAATAAACAATATAACAATAAACATCAATAGGACTAAAATACAAAATCTAGATACAACACGCACAGATCTGGAACTGATAGACCGTTCTTATTGCCATGTCGCCAATACAGTCTATTAGGAAAACGTCTCCTTGTCATCCCATTTGCTAACCTTGGGCTGCCCTTCATCATTGAGAATATATTCTCCTTTGGTGCGTCGGTTCTGGGCTACAGCCACAGAAATGCCTTTATACCGTTTGCAGTTACCTTCATGAAAGAAAATGAATGCACCTCTAGATTCCTATTAGTGTATTGGCTGTTATTGAAACGGTGTGTTGAACAAGCAGGTGTTGACTCGGCGAACAAGAGATTTATTTAGCGCAAGGGCTAACTGAATGCAAGCCTGCGATCACAGCACGTTTTCTTCTTCATTTTCTACTCGAGCTCCATGTCCACTGCCCTCGTTACAATTACCCCCGGGTGACGAGGGAGCCATCCTGGCGACCTAAAGACAGGTGTACACAGAAGGGTCATGGTATGGCTTGATCCGAGAGATTTCTCGTCCCCAACGGTGCTGGTCCGGAGATGCGTCCAGCTGCTCGACAAGGTAGTTGAAAGGAGATGTTTGGCGTACAACTTGATATGGACCATGGTATATGGACTAAAGCTTGTGGGATAGTCCCGGAGGAGTAGAAGAAATCCACAGCCACACCAGTGAGTGCGAAGCAAAGCTCGTGGGCGTGGTAGACGCGTCGTGGCGATGTTTTTGGCGCGTCTGGTCGTGTGACAAGAACGCACGAGCAAGCTTTAGACATTCCTCAGCGTGTTCTGCTGCTCGTGAAACATTTGTCAACTCTGAAGGGTCCGGTCGATGAGGAAGAATGGTATCCATTGTTGATGATGACTGGCGTCCATAAACAAGAAAGAAAGGCGAAAATTCAGTCGTGCTTTGCGTTGCAGTGTTGTAGGCATAATATCACAAAAGGCAGTATGCTATCCCAATTGGACTGGTCGGATGAAGCGTACATGGCCAGCATATCTCCAACTGTACGATTAAAAACTCTGTCATCCCATTAGTTAGCGGGTGATAGGCTGTGGTAGTGCGGTGTAAGGTGCCACACTCGTTCAACAACGCTTTGATGCCATTGGAGAGAAAAACGCCGTCGCCTAATAACTCCCGAGGTGCTCCATGCCTTAAAACAAGGTTTTGCAGTATAAAACATGCAACGTCTTTTGCGGTAGCAGAAGGTAACGCAGCTGTTTCAGCGTACCTCGTTGGGTGGTCGATAGCGACAATGGCCCAGCGGTTGCTACTCGAAGTATAGAAAAGCGGACCGTAAAGGTCGATTCCGACACGATCGAAAGCTCGTGTTGGACATAGCAACAGCAGCAAGGGACCTGTGGCATGCTGAGTGGGCATTTTGCGTCACTGGCACGTAAGACAAGACCTTACGTAACGGCAAACCAAACGGTACATACCACGCCAGTAGTACCGCAGCTGCAAGCGAGTTTATGTTTTAACGCACCAGCATGGCCACATTGCGGATCATCGTGGAACGTGGCGCAGATGTCCGAGCGCAGATGTCAGGGAGTGACGAGCAACCACTTACGGCCGATCGAGCTGTAGTTTTGGCGGTAAAGCAGGTTTTATTTATTTATTTATTTATTTATTTATTTATTTATTTATTTATTTATTTATTTATTTATTTATTTATTTATTTACAGTATACTGCGATCACAAAGACCCATGCAGGTGGGAAAATATACAGTTTCAAGTTTACAAGCACAAATAGAGCCGTAAGGCACACAAGCTCACAGAAAAGAAAAACAAAACAATCTTACGGCATATCTAGAAGTATTACCAGCACAGCCTGTCAGGATAAAATAATAATACAGTTCTAAGGAGAGTGACTCACACTATAAGAAGTGTAAAAGTAAACAAAAAAGAACACTTCTTGGAATACGTCGGGTGCGTAAATTATGAAGTAACACTGCATCATTAATTGAACACTGCATCATTAATTGAACACTGAAGTAACACTGCATCATTAATACGTCGGGTGCGTCAGTTTGAAGTAGCATTGCATCAATAAAACACATACTGAAAAAAAACGACGAAATGCAAAAGTGAAAGCCATGAACATTCACTGGTTTACTGCACTTACAAATCAATAAGTAGCGCACTTTAAAATGCACTTGCAGATTTTAAATAAACAATATTTTCAGGCAGTGAATTCCAATCATAAATGGTTCGCGGAAAAAAAAAAGTACTTAAAAAGATTAGTGCGCGTTTGATAAGGAAGTAGATTATGTGCATGTCGATTTCTTAATGTACGTCACAAAAATGGCTGAATAATTAAGTCCGTTGTGATAAAGCATAAATAAAAATTTAAGTCTTGATATTTTCCTGCGCCGCTCTAAGGTTGGAATCTTATTTGCCAGCATTAAAGTTGATAGTGAATCTGTTCTCTTATATTTGTTTAATATGAAGCGTACTGCCCGCCTCTGTACCATCTCGAGCCTAAGCTTATCTTTTTTGTAGTGGGGATCCCAAATTACGCTAGTGTATTCAACTTTAGGCAAAACATAAGTTTTGTAGGCGAGAAGCTTAACATCGGGGGGCGCGTTTTTCAGTCTGTGCCTAAGTAGGCTAAGTTTGCAAGTAGCTGCTGTACGGATTTTTTCAATGTGGGACCACCATGTCAGTTTTTTGGAGATCGTCAATCCCAAATATTTGTACTCAGTGGCTTCTGTGACGGTGTCATTATTAATTTTATACGTATATAACAATGGTTGTCTTTTATTTCTTACGCATAGCAGTACAGTTTTCTCGAAATTCAGGGACATTGACCACGTTGTGCTCCATTCGTGGATTTTTTATAGACTAGAGTTCAAAGAAATTTGATCATTTTTGCGTGTTACCTTTTTGAAAATCAAACAATCATCGGCAAACAGCCTAGTTTGCACATCAGGACACACAGCCGCGGTTATATCGTTCACATACATGAGAAAAAGAATTGGACCCAAGACGCTTCCTTGAGGCACACCAGACGTAACTGGCAAGCGCGTGGAAGAGTATCCATCAACATTAACAAACTGAGTTCGATGGGATAAGTACTGTTTTATCCAATTTATAATAAAAGATGGTAGGCCAAATCTTTGAAGTTTGTTTAGAAGTTTACTGTGGGATACACGGTCGAAGGCTTTTCTGAAATCCAAAAAGATTAAATCAATCTGACCGGCCAAATTGAGGGTTAAAGCAACCTCGTGAATAGTGGTATTAAGCTGTGTGATTGTTGAAAGGTTTTTACGAAACCCATGTTGGTGATCAGATAGCAACCTATTGTGTTCAAGAAAATCGGTTATGGAATGTACGAGTATGTGTTCAAGTATTTTGCAGCAGGAAGACATCAGGAATATCAGGCGATAGTTTTCTTTTGTTAAAGCGGTCTCCTTTTTTGTGAACTGCCACTACCCAGGCGACACGCCAATCATCTGGAATAATGGCTAGCTTCAAACAGGAACGATAAATCGCACTGAAAATGTATGACACTGGCTCGGCATACCGGCGCAAAAAAGCATTAGGAATGTTGTCTGAGCCACCTGAAGATCTTTCTTTAAGGTTCAGTAAGAGAGAAAAGACATCTTCTACAGATATAAAGTTATCGTCAAAATCTTGCTGCTTTCGGCTGGAGAGAATACATAATAGAAGTATTAATTCAACACGTCAGCTATGCCACTAGGTTCCGTTATAAAAACATCCGCTTATTTTATTTTGTCTATTTGTTCAGATTTTGAGCCAAGAAGAGGCCAGAACTTTTGAGGATTTCTTTTAATAAAAGTAGGCAAAGTAACCTCCAAATACTTGTTTTTTTTGCGCAAGACAGCCCACGGTGTAATTCTTCTCGAAGTTTACGCAGCGATTCATTATTGGTGGCCTTTTTTTTCTTTGCTCGTTTAAGCTTGCGCTTCAAATGAATAATGTTTCTATTAACCCAGGGGTTGTGTCGATCTGGCTGCATACGCATCATAGGAACGAAATTTCCAATGCACTTTTGAACAGTTGCTTTAAACTTATTCCACAAAGTAATACCATCATGGTCACGCAAACTATCTGGTAGTTCCCACAGCTCGTCGAGAATAGTGTCATCGTTCGCCTGATGGAAGTTTTTGACAGTTTTACTCTTTAGCCGAGTTTTCACGCAGTTATTTAGGGTGCAAGAAAAAAGAGCTAACTTATGGTCTAATATACCATCCTCTACACGAACAGCTTAATCAGCAATGCTTCTGCTGACAAATACAAGATCTAGAATTGCGCCGCCTTCTAAAGATTCACGGGTGGTGTCATGAACAACTTGAACCAAGTCGCTTGTCAGCATTATGTCTTGTAATGTGTTGTCGAGCAAGTGAAACGTGGTGGTGCAAGCCCAATTGATTGATGGCAGATTAAAATCCCCAGCCATAATTACTGTTCCGCAAACGTTCGTCGTCGTGTAATCTGATAAAGACATCAAGAATTCCGGGGGTGAAGACGGAGGTCTGTAGACCGCACACAGTGTAAGTGCATGTCCCCAGCAGTTTATCTTTAAAAAAAGACTTTCATGATTTTCTACTTGCAGTAGTAATGTAGCTGATAGTGTGTTTTTCAATATAACTGCGACGCCACCTCCCCGCGTCGTGCGATCACGACGGAAAATATAGTGCGATTTGTCAACTATTACTTCGTCTGGCACGCCATCATGTAGCCAAGTTTCCGTTATTATCGTGATTTGGGGATCGTGGCTGAGAAGGAGGCACTCGATTTCCTTTGTTTTGTTCACTATGCTACGAGCATTAAGATTAAGTATTCTAAGACATTTCACCTCCCGCATGCATGGTTTCATAAAGCATTTGACCTTGTGTTCTGGCTGATTTTCACCGATTTGCTCCTTGCATCTGCGCTATCGCGCGTGATTGCCTTCGGTGCAAGAACTGCTCGATGGTTTCTGTCTTCGTCCCACACGTAAAGTACGCCATCTACTTTTAGTTTGTCATGAATAAGAGTCACCTTCTTGCTGTTTATCCTGTCTTCTTTCCCGGACTGCCACAGAAGCCGTCGCTTATGTCCTGTCGAAGAACTGTAGTCATTACTAATCGATATATTAGTGCCTTTCAATTTTCTTGCATTCCGCCTTATGGTCTCCTTTTCCGTGAAGTCTAGGAAATTGACTATGGCTGGCCTATTTTGGTGACTCCTTCCATGAAGGTGAACTCTCGCCACCGATTTGCTATTGGTTATCTCGAATAACGAAGTGTTGTATTTGACGGCGAAGCGTCCTGGAAACTGGAGCGAGCGTCTGGTTTGAGAGAAAGTCCAGAAGGGAAAAAATCTAAGCGCTTTTTCGTTGTTCGGAAGGAATGTTCTAAATGCTAATGGCCAAGGCAACACCGGTGGAGATAGGCGAGCCGACAGGCTCTGAAGCCAACGGCGAACGTGAGAGGGCATCGGCGTCGACAAGCTTCCGGCCAGAACGGTAGATAACACGGATATCGAATTTCTGTAACTGCAATGCCCGACGAGCGAGCCGATCATAAAGATCTTTTAGTGAAGATAACCAGCAAAGCGCATAGTGGTCTGTCACAATGTCAAACGGATGTCCATATAAATAAGGTCAAAATTTCCCGATTGCCAAAATAATGGCAAGGCACTCCTTTTCAGTTACACTGTCATTCTTCTCGGCTTTACTGAGGGTTCGGATGGCATAGTCAACAATGTACTCGTCAAAGCCATCCTTGCAGCCACAGAATCCGAGCAACACGAATACATAACGTGAAAGGATAGCCGTGATTCCATACAAACACTAGATATCACACAGGCTCAAGAAAATCGGAAAACGTGTTGGAGTTAGTGTCCTGTTCTCGACACGGTTCAAATTAATCAGCCTCACCAAATCTACAAACCTCTGAAAACGCAGTCGTCAACGGAATGCAGAGTTCAACATAGAAACAGGTTTGCGGCCTGCTCCCGGGACGTTGTCTATAGGACCCCCCTTTCATGCGGTGCTTGTTATGTCGGAACGACCGGAAGGTGTCTGAACGATCGGCTGAGGGAGCACGCTAACAATCTCAGAAACGGGAAAGATAGTTTTCTCGCTCAGCACGGCAGTTAGTGCGATTGTGTGCCCCTTTTCAAGGACACAGCGACGCTGTACAAGCACGGAGATGGGCGCACCCGAGTCGTAGTCGAGGCCGCGCAGATGGCACGCGAACAGGTGGCTTGTATTAGCAAGCCATTCATGGCTTTGTCCGAGAAGGAACTCAGGTTCCCTGACGGTTTCGGTGCTGGCAAGTAGTTATATTATCTACCTTTCTGTTTCGTTTTCTATTAGATTTTTCTTTGCCGTTTTTTTCGATGCTTTTGTTTTTTGTTTTTTTTGTTTTTTGTCTTTGTTTTTCTTTTACTCATGTTCTGCTCTTTGTGCCATATGGTTTTTATCACATGATTACTGTCTCCTCTATATATTTTCGTGCTCTGCGCAATAAACTCAGTTGGAAGTTAGCGCTCGTGTCTTTCGTGTCCTTCTTGTCTCGGTGTCGTCGTTTTGATGTCGCGCTATAAGTATCGCCAGCTTAGAAGCCATTTCTAATGCTCGCTAACAGGTTCAAATAAAGTTATGAAACCCTGGAATGATCTACTTGGTTTGGTTCATGATTACAGTGTGTCTGACTTTTTGTAGGTACTTGTTCTAATTCTCTCATTTTTACCGGACTTCAATTAGGAGATAGTGATATTTGTTTACGTTGGCACATATAATGTGTTAATATTGTTTCAATGCTTTCATATTGTATCTATGTACATAATTCCTTCAGGTACCATGCATTCGGCTGGATTATTTGAAAATAAATAAATATACCATCCCAAAGGGTTCCACGCAGTGCTCGGTTCCAATCTTTATGACTGATATCGGTTGCATCATGAAGTGTCGGGTGTGGTTTATTGCATTGGAGAACATTTTGGCAGCAGGCAACGTTCAAAAGTTTTCCGCACAGGGTACAGTCGCAGTATTATGACTGATATCTGTGACATCATGAAGAGGTGTGTGTGATTTGTGTATTTAGTGAATATTTTGACTACAGACAACGTGTAGACGTCTTCCATACAAGATTCAGTAGCAATCTTTTGAGCAATATCTCTCACATCATGAAGTGTCAGGGTTAGTTGCGTTATAGCATATCCCGACTACAGACTATGCCCAAAAGCATCCTATGCAGTGTTGGGTTCCTATCTTATGACCGATATCTGTTGCATCATTAGGAGCCAGGTGTGCTTTCCTGCATTAGAATATTTTTTTTAAAACACACATCATCAAAAGGCTTCTAAGTAGGAATCAATCGCAGTCTTATGACCTGAATCTGTGACGTCAAGAAGTGTCAAGTGTGGTTTATTGCATTGGAGAACATTTTGACTGCAGACAACGTTCAAAAGCCTTCCGCGGAGGGTTAAGTTGCAATCTTATGATCGGTATCTTTGACATCACGAAGTGTAGGGTGTGGTTTGTCGCTTTAAATAATATTTAGACTACTGACCATCAAAAGCCTTTTATACAGGGTTCAGTGGCAATCTTATGATCAAAATCTGTGACTTCATAAAGTGCTGGGTGTGATTTGTGTGTTTAGAGAATATTTCGACTACAGAGAACGTGCAGAAGTGTTTCATACAGGATTCAGTTGTAGTCTTCTGAGCAATATCTGTCACATGATGAAGTTTCAGGCAGAGTTAGTTGCGTTAGAGCACTTTTCGACTACAAACTATGCTCAAAAGCATTCGAAGCAATGTTTGCTTCTTATCTTATGACCAATATCTGTTACATCATCAGGAGCCAAGAGTGCTTTCTTGCATTAGAGGATATTTCTAATACACTTATCATCAAAAGCCTTGCATACAGGGTTAAGTTTCAGCCTCATGAACAATATCTGTGACATCACGAAATATTTGGTGCGGTTTGTCGCTTTAGAGAATGTTTTGACTACAGACAACGTCCAGAAGTCTTTCATACAGAGTTCAGTTGGTACAGTATTGCGATAAATATATGTCACATCATGGAGTGTCAGGCACAGTTACCTGGGTCAAGGCATGTTTCACCTACAAAAAAATGCTCAGAAGTATTCTACGCAGTTATTATATCGTGACCAATATATGTTGCATTATTAAGAGCTAGGTGTGGTTTGATGCATTAAAGGATATTTCTACCACAGACAACACCCGAAAGCCCTTTATATAGGCTCTATTGTAGTCTTATGACCAAAATCTGATACATCATGAAGTTTTGGGAGTGATTGTTGAGTCAATGAGAGCTGTAAGTTATGAAGTGTAAACGTAATGAATGTACCAGGATATTCACAATAATAAAATTTTGTAGTGTAGGTATAGCAACCTAGTGATTAATACACCTTGTTTTTTTATAAACCTGATTTATACACAGAATTAGGGGGTGAGCACCTCTTAGTCACCGAGGAGAGGGGTGTGCAATGTCAGCTCCATAGGTAGGGGGCGCTAAGGCAGCCCCTACATTGACATAATAAGAAGGATGATACTGCGGCAAACATCCCCCCCCCCCCCGCCCTTTAGGATGAACCCTGCGCACGCCTATGGTAGACGTATGGTATCCTAGACGTTAATGTTTGTTCGCGGGAGTGGCGCACGCACGGATGTTGATTTCTGGTGCATATTACTGTAATTAATTTGCTCATTCCGAAGTCAACTACTTATAATATAGTCAAAACTGTCGCGGGTGAAGCACTATCAATATTTTAACGCGCAATCATAATTTCGGCATCGTACAAACCCGCTCCAGTTCAGAACGTGCCGTTCAGTGCTGAACTAGGACAGTTTTAGGCCAAAAGATCAAGCAACACTGTGCATCGCCTTGTGTTAGAGTGTACTAGAATTGTTGAGTGGCGTGACCAAGCCTCGCCACCTGATCCCTTCCGCAGCGGCGGCACTGCAGTCGAATACTGCTGAAGAGCCGCGCGCCACGTGCAGGAACTGCTATGCGCTTCGGCTCTCCATCGCGCTTTCTTGATGCAGGTCTCTTCGTGCCTGCGCATCATTGATTTCTAGCACATAATGTCATAGCCTTTGAAGTATGACACGCAAATCTACAAAGTTGAGCTCCATAAAAGCCCTTGTGAGCGATTGAAAATTATTAAGAAAGGGCGTGTCTTATACTGATTCCTTCTGTTGTAAATCTTTCCTCGTTGGTTAGGCATCTACATAATTCACAATAATGAGCCCAATTATTTAAAATTAGTTGTGCTCAGTAAACTGTGAGAATAACAAAGAAATACCGTGTCAAACACACACAGAACCAGGAATTCATAAGAGTGGTGAGGAAGGGACTCTGAACCCCTTACACTACGAAATGTTTTCGTAATTTACCTTTTCAAGGTATAATAAAATATTGACACTCATTCACAGCGACCACCCATTGCCAAAGTTAATCTTTCTGCTGCACCCCCTCCATCAAAAAAAAAAATCTGAGTAGCCTTGCACCGAACGTTTACAGTTGGTGAAGCTGAATATAGCGTGTCACTGTACAAATTCGCAGTGTTAATTTCGTCTTAAAAGTAGTACAAGTAAAAGTAGTACAAGTTAAAAGTAGTAGCACGGCAGACCATCGACGAACATGTGGCTCAAACCATTTTGCTACCTCGTGCAGGTCCTTGTTCATGGTCTGTCCGGATCAACGCTTCTGCAACTACCGAAGACTAAAGCAATGGACCAGGCATATCTGCCTGACTTCGCCACGTGCACTTCGTTTCCAACTACGTCACTGCTGTCGCGACACTGCTGGTTCGACACCTCACCTTCGCTGTTTTGGGACGCGTCACTCGTGCCGCCACTTATAATAAGTGCAGATTCCAATGAACATATATCTACTTGATGTTTCGCCATTCTCATGTTGATTAATCTTTCATGTCTTATTTTTAGTGTTCCTTTTTTGTATTTCAATTCTTTTTTTTGTATTTCAAGTATCTTGCGGGGGTATAGGCAAATGTTTACGCGCATGCAATGTGTTCTTACTTCTGTTATTTCTTTCTGACGTTGTTTTCATTGATTATGTTTTTCGTAATTCTTCAGTGTACATCTTACTTAGTTGTGACTTTCTCCTTTCATTTTTTTTTCGTGATTGCTGTTCATGTATATATACATATACATATATATATATATATATATATATATATATATATATATATATATATATATATATATATATATATATATATATATATATATATATATACACTAATATTCATGTATTTGCCCTCCTGCTTGGACCAAATAGGGTCTGCAGTATTGTATAAATAAAAAAATAATAAAATAGGTCTAACACGTGGGTCGACTGGGACCTCCTTCATAAGACCCGCGCAGAACGGCCTTCTTCCCATACCCCACCGAGCCTCGAGACGTGGACGGCCCAGCTCAAAGCTGATGTAAACAAGACAACGAAAACTATCAGCACGGACCTTCCAACCGAAAAGATGGACAGTCGTCTCGCCCACCTACTAGAGGCCAAACGGTCTCTATTGGCCCAGTGGAAGGGCCAGCGTCTTAATCAGAGGTTACGCAAACGCATATCTCAGCTGAACAAGACCATGATGGATCACTGCCGCATCCTTTCAAAACAGCAGTGGGACGAAATTTGTAATTCGATTGATGGTCAGGTTCGAAATGGCAAAACGTGGAACTTACTCAAACACCTCCTCAATGAAACCAACACCCGCACAAATCAGCGTCATTCGATCGTGAAGATACTTCATCAGGCTAAACGGACAGTGTCATCGGAAGATGTTGTCAAGAACCTCGTGGAAAAATATCTCCCGCTTCCCACGGGCCCTGTGACCCCTCACCCTGATTACTCTGGCAGCGACAACACTAACTTAGATGCCGACTTCTCTATTGAAGATGTGCGCCGAGCTCTGCATGAGCTCAATGGCCGCTCAGCCCCTGGCCCCGATGGCATCACCAACAAGCTCCTACGCAGCCTGGACGATTCCTCCGTCACTTACCTCACTGGCACTATCAACGAGATACGGAAAAAGGGTGAGATGCACGATGCTTGGAAACTAGCTCAAACGGTTCTCATACCCAAACCGGGAAAGGCGCCGAGCCTACATAACCTACGCCCCATATCTCTCACGTCCTGCGTGGACAAAGTGGCTGAGAACATCGTCCTCAACAGGGTTGGTCGATACCTCGAAGATAACGACTACATCCCGCACCACATGATTGGCTTCTGACCAGGGTTATCCACTCAAGACGCCATGTTACTCCTAAAGCATCGAATTCTAGATGGCGGAAACACTCTGGACACTCGTTCAATACTTGGTCTCGATTTAGAAAATGCATTCGATACAATAACGCAATCGTCAATCTTGAAGCGATCGCAGCCCTCAGCCTAGGTCATCGATTTTACTACTTTATCCGCTCTTTTCACACTCGACGCAGAGCCGTCCTCCGCGTAGGAGACCTAGTGTCGGAAGAAGTGGAGCTCAGACAGCGGGGCACTCCTCAGGGATCCGTCCTCTCACCCACGCTCTTCAACCTCGTGATGATCGCGCTTTCCGAACGACTTTCAAAAATAGACGGACTAAATCACACTATCTATGCGGATGATGTAACCATATGGTGCTCCACAGGGTCGGATGGCTTCATTGAGTCTGCCCTGCAAGAGGCTATCGACACCACCGAGTCTTACCTCGACCACACCGGTCTCAGGTGCTCACCTGCGAAGTCGGAGCTGTTATATATTTGCCCAAACGCCGGGGTGCCAAGCCCAAGGGTGGAAACCTCTGGCGGAATGCAATATTCCCCTCCACACCAGAGATGGTCGTACTATACCCAGGGTAGACACCATCAAGGTCCTCGGCATGATCATCGAGTCCCGCGGAACCAACACCCAAACAGTACACAAGCTCAGGACTAAGACTGAGAATGCCGTACGACTCGTACGTAGAGTAGCCAACAGGCGCCATGGCCTCAAAGAAGACAACCTGCTGCGTCTCGTACACGCGTTTGTTTTGTGCCATTTTACCTACGTTGCCGCTATACACAAGTGGCTACGTGCTGAGCGCGATCAACTCAATGCGCTTATTCGCAAGGTGGTCAAACGAGCCCTTGGCCTCCCTATCACCACTCCAACGTACAAACTCCTCGAGCTTGGCGTACATAACACGCTAGAAGAGATCGCCGAAGCTCGGGAACGTGTGCAATTGACCCGACTCACTACCACCCAGGCGGGCCGCCATATTCTGCGCGAGCTCGGCTCCTTCTCCTCGAGGGCCAGGGACCCCCCAGAGTTGACTCTAGTTCCGCGTGAAATCCGCGACCTTATCACGATCACTCCCATACCACGAAATGTACACCCCGAATACAACAGAGGCAGGCGCCATGCGTGGGTGACCGCCATTCTCAAGCGCATAGACATGGAAGCGGACAACGTCTCGTTCGTGGACGCCGCTGCCTACCGCAACCACCAAGCCTTCGCCGCGGTCGCGGTATCATCCGCGCAGCAGACTCTTAACTCAGCCACAATCCTCACCCGAAAACCCGAAGTAGCGGAGCAAGTAGCTATAGCTATAGCTATGCTCGACAGCAAACGGGACTTCATCTACAGCGACTCCAGGCTGGCCATCAAAGCCTTCGAACGCGGAGTCATCTCCGACCAGGCGTTACGTATCCTGCGCAATGCGGACCCGAGTGCCCTGAAGCACCACACTGTCATCTGGTTCCCCGCCCATCTCGGCCAGGTGCCGGGTGCCCTATCCAACCTCAACGAGATCGCCCATGATGCAGCGCGCGCACTTACCGACCGCACTGCCACAGGGCAACCTCATCTTGCTGGGTTAGATACCAATCGGGATGCATCAATTACGTACAATGAAATTACAAAGCACTTTTACTTGTAACGCCGCATTTTTCCACCCCCACATTCGAAACTTAACCGACTGCAGGCATTACCCTATGCCTATTACAGACACACTTGTACCCAAACCATGCCACGCTTCACGTTTATTATCCCGATGCATACCCCAGCGACACATGCCCATCATGTGGACACACAGCGACACTTCCACACATGCTCTGGGAGGGTAGAACAACTCCTCCCGACTCTACCTCAAGCAAGTGGGAGAGGTCCTTCAGGAGCTCACTTCCCGCCGACCAGCAATGGGCCGTCCAGCAGGCCCACGAAGCGGCCGCCAGGTACTCCTTGTCAGTCCCTACGTGGGAAACGCCCGCTACGCGCTAAGCGCGTCCTGCAGGACTGAAATAAAGTTTTTTCATTCCATTCAAAATAAGTCTAACGTGGTCGGACGAGAAATGCACAGCCTAAAAATAGTAGCTGGACATTGCATGGATAATGGTAATGGGGTGGTGACGTGTGACCTAAATGCGTGTACTTGTGAATATATATATATATATATATATATATATATATAAAAGGGAAAAAAGTGTATACCTAAGGGCTCGTTTTTCCGTGTTTTAACACAATATTAATGAGATCTAACAGACAATAATGCCAAGAAGTTATTAGAACCAATGGAATGTAAATAAAAAGAAAGAAAAGTGGATGAAAAAATAACCAGCGTGAGCAGGTTAACTAAAAATTTTTCGTCCACTTTTCTTTCTTCTTATTTACATTCCAATTGATTGATATGTGGGGTTTAACGTCCCAAAACCACTATATGATTATGAGAGATGCCGTAGTGGAGGGCTCCGGAAATTTAGACCACCTGGGGTTCTTTAACGTGCACCCAAATTTGAGCACACGGGCCTACAACATTTCCGCCTCCATCGAAAATGCAGCCGCCACAGCCGGGATTCGAACCCGCGCAGTTATTTACATTCCATTGGTTCTAATAACTTCCCGTGTACATTCCTTGGCATTACTGTCTGTTAGATCTCACATATATATATATATATATATATATATATATATATATATATATATATATATATATATATATATATATATATATATATATATATATATATATATATTTAAAATAAGGAGGAGGAAGAAAGTTTAAGTGGAAAGACAGGGAGGTTAGCCAGTTTTTAGACCGGCTGGCTACCCTGGGCTGGGGAAAGGGGTGAGGGGAATGAAAGATGTTAAAAAGAAATGTTGCGAAGAGAAAGAGAAATTACAAAAAAAATTGCGACAGAGGAAAGGCAACATCAAAGAGTATAAGACACTAAAGTCTGTCTCTGAAGCCAGTTGTCCGCTAAAAGCGCAGCAAAGCTTTCAAAGCCTTTTGGGCTGAAGATGGGCTCGGCCAATGACCCAGAATCCTTTGTTCCGACAAAGGGCGATCGTCTAGTCTATCCAGCGCTGCAGTGAGTTCTTGTCTTTGCGCGTTGAAATGGGTGCACTTACACAGAAGGTGCGCGATGGTGTCTTCGCAACTGCAGTAAGTGCATGTAGGAGAGCTGGCCATCCCAATGAGATAAGAGTATGCGTTCGTGAAGGCCCCTCCAAGCCACAGGCGGCATAGAAGAGTCTCCTCAGCTCAAGATATCCTTTGGGGAAGACGAAGCTGCAGGTCGGGATCCAAGTTATGCAGGCGTGCGTTTGTGAAGTCTGTTGAGTTCCACTCTACCAGTGTGAGGTCACGTGCAAGCGAACGAAGTCTTGTAGCTGCGTCGGTTCTTGAGAACTGAATGGCTGTGTATTGGGTACCATCGTGGACAGATCTAGCGGCCTCATCTGCGCGGTCATTGCCATATATACCGCACTGACCTGGTATCCACTGATACACTATGTTGTGCTGTTTTTCGATTGCTTGGTGATGAAGAAGCTTTATTTCAGCTACTAACTGTTCATTAGGTCCATGGCGAAAGAGTGACATAAGACATTGAAGAGATGCCTTCGTGTCCGAGAAGATAGACCAAATTCCCGAAGGTTCTTTCACTATAAAATCCAGAGCTGCACGTATGGCCGCAAGTTCTGCAGCTGTCGACGACGTCAAATGCGATGTCATGAATTTAAGTGTGATGTGCCTCGCGGAAATAACCACCGCCCCTGCATAGCTTACTGAAGCCACCGAGCCATCCGTGTAAATGTGAAGGCGTCCGTTGTGCTTCTCTTGCAAGAAAAGTAATGTGGCCTGTTTCAGGGCTAGATGCGACGAATTTTTCTTATTCTGGATGCCAGGAATTGTAAGAAGGGCTTTGAGTGGGTGTAGGCACCATAATGGTATCGGCGGCTGTGCTGCATGCGTGAAGTGCAATGGAAGCACTGCGCAATGCAGAGCTACAGTTGCGCTGAACGCTGAGTGGGAAAGAAGTGTATACCTAAGGGCTCCTTTTTCCGTGTTTTAACACAATATTAGACAGTAATGCCAAGGAATGTACAGAGGAATTTATTAAAACCAATGGAATGTAAATAAGAAGAAAGAAAAGTGAATGAAAAAAAAAACCAGCCGTGATCAGGAAAAAAACCCACGACCTTCGAACAACGCGTTCGATGCTCTAACCACTGAGCTACCACAGCGGCCTTCCCTCCATCCACTTTTTTGGGTTTATATGTGAATTTAGAAGTAGGAGTGACAGTCAGCGTCATCTATAAGCCAAGCGACGAGTGTGAAAACACTCTTTTATGCGCATGTTTGGCGTCACGTAGCACGTGAACTTATTATGAGCGGGCAGCTGATTAATAGTCCCTCGTACACAACCTAATTACACCAAGTCTGCCAGTGCGACACCCTCGTTTAATCAAATATATTGTAACGAACAAATACAGTGCCGGAAGCTGAAACAGCTATTTATTAATGGCGAACTTGTGCCCGTCAACTAAATACACAAAGGTTGGGAGCTCACTGGTCAAAACCTCGTCAACTTCTCTTGCGTTCAAAAGTGTTGTGGCTCGGGCGAGTTGGTTATCCATGAACTTAGCTTCTATTAGCGCGGCACATATGAAAAGGAAAGAGGAAAGAATACAGAGACGTCAAGACAGGTAGGCGCTAAACTTCCAACTGTTTATTTCATGCACTTGACACCCATCTTATACATGCGTAGAAACACGACTCATCTTGCACGTGGTGACATCCCAAGAAACGTCATTTCCTTATCTGTCAAAGCAATCGAAGGTGAACTCACACACAAGTTCCCCATTTTTTCTATTGCCTCGGCTTCTTTGATCTCACGTGTCAGCTGATTGCGAGACCGGCTGATAACGGTGCAGCTATACAGATCAGGGGAGCACCCACACCCCTTGCAGTGCGCCGCCAAGAACCCTCCCGCTGAAAGTTTATTTCTCGCGTTGTAAGCATGTTCCCGCAGTCTATCATTAAGACACCGCTTAGTCTGTCCTATGTAATATCTTCCACACGATAACAAGAACACGTACACAACGCAACACACACAATCTACATATCTAACCTGATGTTTCTTATCACATACTAAGCGAATAGAACTAATTGGGCAGGTCAACTTGCAAAGCTCCCCTAGTTTTTTGGGGGCTGAAAACACCACACGTACGTGAGCCCGCTGGGCTACCTTCTTCAAGTTATGAGAGACAGTATGCATATATGGGATTACGCCTATTCTGCTACCCGAACACTCCAACACTTGTTGCCTATCTTTCTGTGAAGCTTTGAGGATACGCTCAGCTACAGAGACCTGCAGCAGAACAGGGTACCCTGCTTCGGTGAGACGCTTACTCTGAGTCATGAAACTGTGTGCCATTTTGTGATGACACGATTTTGCTAGGGCGTTTTTAAAACACAAGTTTGCGATTCCTCTCTTTATAAGCTTAGAGTGCGCCGAGACAAAAGAAAGCAGAGGCTTATTTGCCCGTGGCTCATACGACCAGCAAGTGTGATTTCCTAGAAAAAACAACCGGATATCCAAAAACCGCAGAGAGGCACCTTGGGGGAGCTCGCAAGTAATATCAAGGGGTGCGAGACATTCCTTAATCGCTGGTAATACTTCTTCAACCTTCGCTTCTAGGTCAACTGGTGTACAGTCCATCAAAAACAGGAAATCATCGACAAAACGAAAAGATTTGCACACTGGAGTGTCGTCTAACGTTGAGGACAAGGAAGTGCTAAGGCTGGATAAAAACAGATCACTAAGAATGGGTGCTATGCACGAGCCGATGCATACACCGTTTTTTTGCAAATACAACGCGTTGTCCCATGAGATAAAAGTAGAGGAAAGGTAAAAAGATAAAAGTTCTAAAAAGTGACTCAACGATAATGAAGCTTCATTTTGAAAGCGCGTGACACCGTAATCATCTATGGCATGTTCAATAGCAGACAACAGAGCACCATGAGGTATCGAGTAATACAAGTCTTTTATGTCCACCGAGAAGGCTTGGTAACTGTCATGTGTGTGGTTATTCAAGAATTCAATTACCTGATCGGAGTTCCTAATCAAGAAAGGATCATTAACGGGTAAACAAGCAAGCTTGGCTTGAAGAAACAAAGCGACTGACTTTTGCCATGTGTCATTTTCTGAAATAATTACCCTCAACGGGACGTCTGGTTTGTGGGTCTTAGCGCTGAAGAGAACTTCAAGGTGACCTCGTCTGCTGTCATTGACACTTTTCTTTAGCTTATCAAGATTCAGCCTACTACACAGTTTCTTGGCCTGCGCCTTAACTTTTGTCGGAACGACCTGATCATGCACTTTGAAAACACTGGAGATGGCTTCCTTCGCCTTAGCACAAAACGTGGCTGCAGGCAAAACAGCAAAACCACCTTCCTTGTCGGCAGGCAACACACACAAGGAATTGCTTGTCAGATACTCCGAAACACGTTTTACAGAGTGTTTTGGACGCGGCATACGATTACGTGAAATAACATCTACACCTTCAGATACAACGCGGGACGCTTCCTCCTCAGGGACGAGTTTAGCAAGCTGTCTCACCATGGACAACAGTTCTTCCGGTGGCCTCCTCTTTTCGACCGCGAACTTCGGACCCAGTGAGAGCGCATCGTGGACGAACCCTGGAAGGTTCAGCTGCGAAGCCCCATGAACAGGGCTTCTCTGAGTCGGTCTCTTTCCCGGTAGACGGCTCCGGAGCTGCTTCAGATGACGCTGCCACAGCCACTCCGTTCTCTGGTCGACAAACCGTGAGAACGCACGAATCCTTCCAAGTGCACCCACAGGATCACTGGTGCAGCGCAAGCTCGTGGTCAGAGCCTGTCGGTAGAGCCGCACTTGGCGGTACAGCTCCGAACGTAGGATCTTGCAGATCCTAGACGAGTGTCCTGGTGACGGAACGAAGCCTCCTGAGAGGTGAACTATTTCTTGCGGTATTATTTTGCGACGAGTGCAGAACGCAAGAGAGCGTGCTTTACACACCGTTTCTGCTATTAGCGAAACGATTGCATGAGGGTCACGAAGTGCGTAGAAGAACGGGCCCGTTGAACAAGAAATAAAGTTCAAAAGTGTTGTGGCTCGGGCGAGTTGGTTATCCATGAACTTAGCTTCTATTAGCGCGGCACATATGAAAAGGAAAGAGGAAAGAATACAGAGACGTCAAGACAGGTAGGCGCTAAACTTCCAACTGTTTATTTCATGCACTTGACACCCATCTTATACATGCGTAGAAACACGACTCATCTTGCACGTGGTGACATCCCAAGAAACGTCATTTCCTTATCTGTCAAAGCAATCGAAGGTGAACTCACACACAAGTTCCCCATTTTTTCTATTGCCTCGGCTTCTTTGATCTCACGTGTCAGCTGATTGCGAGACCGGCTGATAACGGTGCAGCTATACAGATCAGGGGAGCACCCACACCCCTTGCAGTGCGCCGCCAAGAACCCTCCCGCTGAAAGTTTATTTCTCGCGTTGTAAGCATGTTCCCGCAGTCTATCATTAAGACACCGCTTAGTCTGTCCTATGTAATATCTTCCACACGATAACAAGAACACGTACACAACGCAACACACACAATCTACATATCTAACCTGATGTTTCTTATCACATACTAAGCGAATAGAACTAATTGGGCAGGTCAACTTGCAAAGCTCCCCTAGTTTTTTGGGGGCTGAAAACACCACACGTACGTGAGCCCGCTGGGCTACCTTCTTCAAGTTATGAGAGACAGTATGCATATATGGGATTACGCCTATTCTGCTACCCGAACACTCCAACACTTGTTGCCTATCTTTCTGTGAAGCTTTGAGGATACGCTCAGCTACAGAGACCTGCAGCAGAACAGGGTACCCTGCTTCGGTGAGACGCTTACTCTGAGTCATGAAACTGTGTGCCATTTTGTGATGACACGATTTTGCTAGGGCGTTTTTAAAACACAAGTTTGCGATTCCTCTCTTTATAAGCTTAGAGTGCGCCGAGACAAAAGAAAGCAGAGGCTTATTTGCCCGTGGCTCATACGACCAGCAAGTGTGATTTCCTAGAAAAAACAACCGGATATCCAAAAACCGCAGAGAGGCACCTTGGGGGAGCTCGCAAGTAGAGCTCGAGAGGCACCTTGGGGGAGCTCGCATGATAGACTGCGGGAACATGCTTACAACGCGAGAAATAAACTTTCAGCGGGAGGGTTCTTGGCGGCGCACTGCAAGGGGTGTGGGTGCTCCCCTGATCTGTATAGCTGCACCGTTATCAGCCGGTCTCGCAATCAGCTGACACGTGAGATCAAAGAAGCCGAGGCAATAGAAAAAATGGGGAACTTGTGTGTGAGTTCACCTTCGATTGCTTTGACAGATAAGGAAATGACGTTTCTTGGGATGTCACCACGTGCAAGATGAGTCGTGTTTCTACGCATGTATAAGATGGGTGTCAAGTGCATGAAATAAACAGTTGGAAGTTTAGCGCCTACCTGTCTTGACGTCTCTGTATTCTTTCCTCTTTCCTTTTCATATGTGCCGCGCTAATAGAAGCTAAGTTCTCTTGCGTCTTGCCTTGAGCTGTCCTCAAAAAACCGCCAGCGTTCCTTGTCCAGCGCGTGATGTGGTGACCCGTGCAGCCAGCGTTGCATGGCGCGTTTGTAGCTTGGCGCGTTTGGCTTGTCCGTTGGTGTGGCAGAATTCAAAGTAACGGGAAGCGGCGCAGGACTTCGGCAGGTGCCTAACAACATGCGTCATGACACGCTTCTAATATTTATGCTCGCAGTGATGATGGTACAGGAAGCAGAAACGTCTCACCGGTGTTTACGAAGCTGCGCTTGTATAGGACGTTGTTCCGGAGGACATAGGATGTCAAACCGCGGATGAAAACTCGTGGTACCTCAATGTGGTGACCCTCCAAGTATTGGATAAGCGGGCGTAGTTCCGGGTCCTCTCGCTGAAGACGAGTCATCTCCGACACATTCAGATCTCCAAGAAATGGGATGTCTTGTTCTTGGTCAGATGATGGAGACTCAACAGGTGCGCGAAACAGGCAATCCGCGTCATTGTGCTTGAGACCAGACTTGTAGACCACAGTGATGTCGTGTTCCTGCAGACGCAGGCTCCATCTAGCAAACCTTACTGAAGGGTCCTTGTTGTTTGCCAGCCAACACAATGAATGATGATCACTGATTGCTCGAAACGGTCTGCCGTAGAGGTATGGGCGAAACTTGCTGATGGTCCATATAACTGCGAGACACTCTTTCTCTGTCGCTGAGTGATTAGATTCAGCATTTGATAGAGTGCGGCTCGCGTAAGCAATGACCTTTTCTTCTCCATTCTGCCACTGAACGAGGATGGCACCGAGGCCAACGTTACTCGCGTCGGTATGTATGTCTGTATCGGCCTCTTCGTCAAAATGGGCAAGTATTGGAGGAGACTGCAAACGGCGTCGCAACTCTGAGAAAGCCGCTTCTTGTTCGTCCCGCCAAGAGAATGGTACACTTTCTTTTGTTAGCCATGTCAAAGGCTCAGCGACCTTAGCAAAGTTTTCAACAAAGCGTCTGTAGTAGGCACATAGTCCCAGGAATCGTCTGACGGCCTTTTTGTCTTGCGGTTTCGGAAAATTTTCAACTGCTGCAATCTTTTCCGGGTCGGGGCGGACGCCTTCCGCACTAACTATGTGCCCGAGGAACCGAAGCTGACGAAATCCAAAGTGACACTTTTGCGGTTTGATGGTCAGTGCTGCCACCCGAATGGCATCCAATACTATTCTCAGTCGGTGGATGTGCTGCTCGAATGTGGAAGAAAAAACCACTACATCGTCGAGGTAGACGAGACACGATTGCCACTTGAGTCCGGAGAGCACAGTGTCCATCATCCTCTGGAAGGTAGCGGGAGCAGAGCACAAACCGAAAGGGAGCACTTTGAACTCGTATAGTCCGTCTGGGGTCACAAACGCCATCTCCTCGCGATCTCGTTCGTCCACCTCGATCTGCCAATATCCACTTTTTAAGTCCAATGATGAAAAGAAGAGAGCATTGCGTAACTTATCCAAGGAATCATCGATCCGTGGAAGTGGGTAAACATCACGCTTTGTGACTTGGTTCAGCTTTCTGTAGTCAACGCAAAACCGCAGAGTGTTGTCCTTCTTTTTGACTAGCACTACCGGTGATGCCCACGGACTGTTGGATGGCTGAATTACATCATCATTGAGCATTTCCTGCACTTGGTTCTTGATGGCTTCCCTTTCTTTTGGCGCTACTCGGTATGGGCGCTGATGCACAGGTCTCACGTGTTCTTCGACCACGATACGGTGCTTTGCGACGGGAGTACGCCCGACTTTCGACGAGGTGGAGAAGCACTCGGTGAACTCTCTGATGAGGTCAGCAATCTGTTGCTTCTGAGATGACGAGAGCTCTCTGTCAATGTCTACTGACTGGAGTACGTTATCCACTGTCTCTGAAGCTTTATCAAGAGTGCAAACATCTGAGACTTGCACTTACTCATGCAGCGATGCTACGGATGTTCCCTTCGCAAAATGCTGCAGCTCATTTCGAAAGTTAGTTAATAGAACATACGCACATCCATCACGAAGGCTCACCAGGCCTCTTGCCACGCATAGTCCTTTTTCTAGTAGCAGTCCGATGTTTCCGTCAGCTAATCCGTCACAGTCACGAAGAACTTCACTCCTCACAAGAATGGTCACACTGGAACGGGGCGGCACGGTTACATCTTCGTCCACAATGCGGAGAGGTAGAACGATTGGTTTCTCCGCATTACAGAAGGCGATGGCATTCTCCGTAGAAAACGAAACCTGGGACTCTTGCAAGTCAATCACTGCATTGTTTGTTTGCAAAAAGTCCATGCCTATAATCAGTTCGCGGAATCACTCAGGAAGCACAATAAAGCTGCCGACATACACAAATCCTCTTATTCCTATCCTTGCGGTGCATAACCCCACGGGACTAACTAAATGCCCTCCAGCGGTACGTATCTGAGGTCCGGTCCACTCAGTCATCACCTTCTTAAGCTTCTTTGCGAGAGCATTACTGACAACGGAATAGTCTGCACCAGTGTCTATTAGCGCAACGGCCTCGACGTCGTCGATCGTGACTAATATCTCGGAGGTAACGTCACTACTACTGCACTTGACCGTCGTTGCGTAACTGCCACCGTCCTGTCGGGCTAACAATGGAGGGTCTTCAGTTGTCAGTGTATCAGCGGCCTCACCTCCAGAGGTCGCTGGCTCTAGTATTCCCGCCGCGGGCTAGGTGAACGTGATCTTCGGAGATTTGATGACGGACAAGGACTCGGTGACCGATAGCGCATCGGTGCTGTCGAACGCGACTTCCGTTGTTGCGTGTCTTGAGGTGAATAGCGTGAAGACAAGTATTCTTCGATTTCGTAGGGCCGTTCACCGTTCCGTGGGCATGATGCATTGACTGGAAAACCACGCAGTCCCGCTCGACGATACTGGCACGCCCGGTAAAGGTGACCTGCTTCTCCGCAGTGGTAGCAAAGGGGCCGCCGGTCTACAGTGCGTCATACATCGCTCTTACGTGGACTTGCCTCCGGGATTGGTAGCGGCGTACTCGGAGAAAACGTCGGAGGCATCACAGCAGTCGCAGCCGTCCGATTCACGCGTCCGAGGTCCTGTCGTACAGCTTGCGCGTACGACAACTGAGGCCGAGGCTGCGGTTGTGCGCGCTGTAGTACCTGAGGTTGTGGTTGTAGAACCGCTTGCCGCACTTCTTCGCGCACAACGTCGGCAAGTGAAGACATCGCTGGATGAGCTTGAGTCATGTGTATTTTCTGCAGTTCTTCCCTTACGACAGCCCTCACCATTTAACGCAAGAGATTAATGTTACTTGTGAGGGTTGTCGACGCCGCGCTAACGGATGAGACGCTTACGTCCCTGTTGTATTGGCGCGCGCGCTGCTGCAGGGTCTTTTCTATCATGGTCGCCTCTGATTTGAACTCAGCAAGAGAGCGCGGTGGATTACGCACCAGGCCTGCAAAAAGCTCCTCCTTCACTCCACGCATCAGGTGCCGCAACTTCTTTTCCTCAGCCATGTTCTGGTCGGCCCGGCGGAACAGTCGAGACATGTCTTCAATGTACATGGCGACGCTCTCGTTGTTCTGTTGGTTTCGTGTCTGAAGAGCGGCCTCTGCTTTTTGTTTGCGTTCCGTGTTTGGGTACGTAGCAAGAAACTGTCTTCAAAAGTCGTCCCACGATAATAAGGACGCTTCGTGGTTTTCGAACCACGCACGGGCAGAATCTTGCAGTGCCACGTAGACGTAGTGAAGTTTCCGGTCTTCGTTCCAACCGTTCAGTCTGGCAACGCGTTCGAAATCGTCAAGCCAGTCCTCGGAATCCTCGAAAATATCACCGTGAAATACCTCTGGTATGTGGGGCGGGTTCATGACGATATGCGATGGAAATGAAGTCGCTTGGGTGGCCATTGCAGGGGCTCCGGGACTTGCGTCCACCACTGGTCTCGAAGAATCGAAGAGGGCACCAAACTCGGGCTGCTCACCTCGTAGGCGACGACTCGTTCGTTGATTGATTTGTGGGGTTTAACGTCCCAACGACTCGTTCGTTGGTGTACGGGAGTCAACAGCGCTGGCTCCAAACTTCGCGGTTCTGGGCTATGTTCCCTATGCTGAGATGGGCTTGGAATCATACCCAGCACCTCCACCAGTTTGTAACGAACCAATACAGTGCCGGAAGCTGAAACAGCTATTTATTAATGGCGAACTTGTGCCCGTCAACTAAAAACACAAAGGTTGGGAGCTCACTGGTCAAAACCTCGTCAACTTCTCTTGCGTTTCGCCTTGAGCTGTCCTCGAAAAACCGCCAGCGTTCCTTGTCCAGCGCGTGATGTGGTGACCCGTGCAGACAGCGTTGCATGGCGCGTTTATAGCTTGGCGCGTTTGGCTTGTCCGTTGGTGTGGCAGAATTCGAAGTAACAGGAAGCGGCGCAGGACTTCGGCAGGTGCCTAACAACATACGGCAATATATATATATATATATATATATATATATATATATATATATATATATATATATATATATATATATATATATATATATATATATGTATATATATATATATATACATATATATATATATATATATATATATACATTTCATTGGTTCTAATAACTTCCCCTGTACATTTCTTGGCATTACTGTCTGTTAGATCTCATTAATATTGTATCAAAACACGGAAAAACGAGCCCTTAGGTATACACTTCTTCCACTTATTCATTAACGAGGGTCTCGTACTGGCAGACTTGGTGTCATTAGGTTGTATACGGGGTACTATTATTCAGCTGCCCACTCGTAATAAAGTTCACGTGCTAAGTGACGCAAACATGCGCATAAAAGAGTGTTTAACACTCGTCGCTTGGCTTATATATGGCGCTGACTGACACTCCTACTTCTAAATTCACATATAAACCCAAAAAAGTGGATGGAGGGAAGGCCGCTCTGGTAGCACAGTGGTTAGAGCATCGAACGCGTTATTTGAAGCTCGTAGGTTCGATTCCTGCTCACGGCTGGTTATTTTTTTCACCCACTTTTCTTTCTCCTTATTTATATTCCATTGGTTCTAATAACTTCCCCTGTACATTCCTTGGCATTACTGTCTGTTAGATCTCATTACTATTGTGTCAAAACACAGAAAAACGAACCCTTAGGTATGCACTCCTTCCTTTTATATATATATATATATATTTATATATCCATTTATTTATTTATTTACTGGGGGTTTACTGTGTACATATAGAGGTTAAATTTCTCAAAACAAGTTGCACCACTGCCTGCCTATACTTTTGACACTCAATAATATAACTACACTTATAATACAAAACATCGTCAGAAACTTTCTGGCTTGCAATGGCATTACGCCAAAAGGATATTTGGAAAGCAGCACAATTTCAGCTGTCGATACAAAATGAGAACGACCTACATTGAATTCACTCAGATTAACAGACGGGCTATCTATACGATCGGCATTTTTTAGTATGTTTGTGTGTTGTTTTTAATAATTTAATATGTAATAAGCCTTCCAGAAGGCAATAATTATTATCTTCCGCACAATTGGCGTGATAAAACTGAGTCGTCATCGATATAAATGTTGTGACAACGTTACTTATACTTGGATTTCTCGTGAAACAATCGAGCGCATGTAGGCTCTATGAGGAACGCTGTGCTCTGGATATCGCAGATACTGCCGACAAAATGATCGTATGATTTAATCGCGGTTTTTATACTTCTCGTCTCTTTGTAGTTCGCCAGTAGCCGCTTATGATGTAGCACAGCTCAAAGCGCTCCTTGTGTGAGAAGCTAGGCGGATCCGTGCTAATTCCGATGGACATTCTTGTTTCTTTTTGTGGGTCCGCAGGCTCTTGAAACAGTAAATGTCTCGACGCAATTTCGGCGTGCCTGCATATTCACTCGTGCACCATGGTGCTGAGCAGGTGTGCATACCCTGATAAAGGCTCAGAAACGCATTCAACGCGCTAAAAACGAGCAATTACACGCTTTCGCAGGCTCCGGGGCGCGCGCACTTCCAATGCAGACGCTCCTGAGATCTTTGGTACCATGGGACTACAGCGCCGCAGTTACTGTCACCCGCCGGCGAATCAGCCGGGATGCAGCGTGGCCGCCTCGGTTGTAGTGACGTGATGGCGTCCGATGTAGAGGTGCCGTCGTCGCAGGTTAAATGAAAGGACGAGAAGTGCAGGGGAAGCGAGCTGCCCAAGTAGAGCAGCGGCCGTGGCGTCCAGCCAGCTAGAAGCATATGAACATTCTAGGCTCCTCGCGCCATGAGCCACCAGCACTCGTCATCTTTTTTCTCCAGCCAGCTAGAAGCATATTGTCTTGTCTTCGCTTGTCGCCTGGGATATCTTGGCTCCTACCCGCATGGGGGATTGGCCACACTGTACCTCATAATAGATAATTTTTTTACAACGCTTGCTAAAACAAAGAAACAGAAAATAGATAGGAACAATAATAATGTTCCTTTAAAAAAACGTGAGAAGTGCAGAAGAATGCGATAATCAGAATATATAAAACAAGTTAACAAGAATGAGGAAGGGGGACAAAGAATTGGATATATCTGGCAGTACCACTAGCAGCGTATCCTTCTGGTTGCCTGAATGAATTTATGTAGCGCTGATAGAATAGCACTGCGGCCCACACCCAACTGACTGGCTCCAAACGATAATAGGGTGGATGTATTGACTGGCAATCCGAGCATACCAATTAGTCTTTCAAGAATTATTCGTCTCAGTGAGGCGAAGCGGCGGCGTGTGAGAAGAAAGTCATCTATTGTTTCCGGTTCATTGCAAACTGCACATAGGTTAATGAAAATCCTGATTTGTTGAGATAAAAATTTCATCGAGGAACTCTACAGCGAAAGCTTGTGAGGGTCACCTCAAATTGACGGGAAAGGCATTTTGCGGTGTTCCATGAGAATTGCAAGTGCCGAAATTCTTCAGATTGTAGGAGAGACGTTTCCTTGATATTTAAGATTAACAGGCGTTTGAATCGTCCGGAAGTAATAAAAGGAAACTGTGCCGCTACTAGCACCACCAGGATATTTAAAGATGCTGAAGCGAGCGAATCAGCAATTTCATTTAGTACAATTCCAGCACGCCCGAAGACCCAAATAAACAAAACTTCTGATAGGCTATGCGGTTCGAGAGACCGAAATATCCTGAGAAGGAGAGACTGCTTTGCAGACGGTAGATGTGTACATACAGACAAAGCATCCGAAACAATAATAGCTTTTGATTGCTGATAATTTAGTTTTCGAAGAGCCAATGTAATAGCCAGGAATTCTGCGAGATAAATTGGTGTGAAGTAAGGCAATTGGAGCACAAAAGACCAATTAGGCTGATGTGAAAAAATACCTACTCCAGCCTTCTGAAGATTTTGCGTTGCATCCGTCGAATTTAGGAAAATGACTTAGATAGTCTTGAAGGAGGCCCTCCAGAACATGCTTTGGAAGTAACTTGTCATTTTTCGGAAAAATATAATCGAAAATTAAGTTAACTGGCACCGAGAGAAGCATATGAACATTCTAGGCTCCTCGCGCCATGAGCAACCAGCACTCGTCATCGTTTTTCTCCAGCGTAACACGCTTTGCGGGGAGCCCTTGTAGCGTAGCGCTAGTGGCAGCCAGCCGGCTGGAGAAAAAAGATGACGAATGCTGGTGGCTCGTGGCGCGAGGAGCCGAGAATATTCGTATGCTTCTAGCTGGCTGGACGGCACGGCCACTGCTCTACTTCGGCAGCTCGCTTCCTCCTGCACGTCTCGTCCTTTCATTTAACCTGCGACGATGGCACGTCTACATCGGACGCCATCACGTCGCACGGTCATTCCACTGCCTCCTATAGTACACTGTACTTGCGTCAACGCGGTTGACGCGTGCCTTTGGTTGTGCGCCCTTTTCCTCCACAGGCGCGACTAGACGTTTTTGACGCGTAGACGCGGCGTGCGTACGCGTGCTAGTGCTTGGCACTTTATGGCGTGGCGGCGGTGCGAAGCGGCGCGAGGAAACCAGGCGGCGGTGGCGCACAGATCTAGGCGAAAAGCGAGGCAGTGTGTGAGCAAGTATTGACAAAAGAGGCAGGCCGCTGCCAGCAGCGCTAAAACGTGCTATATTACGCACTTTAACTCCCGTATTCACAAACGCCCCTCGACTAAACTTTCACCCTTCACTTGACAGAGTTGCGCATTGCGCCGCTGATAGGATGAAAATGACGCTGCGCTTCTCAAGAATAGCAGAATATTATCACTGATATGCAGTTACTTTCCCTGCCTAGAGATGGCACTCCCATCGGCTTTCTCAAGTGAAGGTGTAGCGTTTAGTGAAGGGGCGCTCTGGAACATGGCGGTAAGCGTTAATTTTAATGTGCGCGGAGAGTGGCGCACTCCACCTTTTTGTCATGCGGTGTTACGTACATTAGGCAGACGGGACGTTGTCTCAACGTCCGTGTAAGGAAGCACGCTATTTCTGAAAGCTATTCCGTGCGTGCATCTTTCCCTCCATTGACGGTAGTACAGCTGCGCAGATGAGCTGAACAAAACCGTTGTGGTGATAAGGCACAGGGAGCAGTGCACGCATGAAATCGCTGAAGAGTGTAATATAACAGAAGCAAAAGACAGGTGCCTGAACACGCCTTCAATCGCTCTCACAGATGCTCACGTTTCATATCTACAGCATAGCTGATTAGATGCTTGGTTGGGTCAACTGGATTTTTTTTTAGATGTGAAGCATTTTATGGCCGAGTTCAATCCAATGTGCGGCATGACGACCCTTACTGCGCATGCGCGTCCTCTTTATCCTTTCCTACGCCCCCTCTCTCTCATCTCCTAGGCACCTCTCTCTAGCCTCGCAACACCGACGCAGCCAGCGTCTGCTTGCGACTTCCTTCTTTGAAAAATTGTGGGCCACCTCCCCGAAGGAAACCCTGTGGAATGCGAAGCAGCAGCGATGCGCGCGGCATTGACCCGGTTGAAACAGTTGTCAACGCGGGTGATGGAAGAACGGTTTGAAGTGATAGTCGGTGTAGCGTTTACTCGAATAAACGTTTGTTTGAAACACGAAGACACGGGAGCTGGGTTAGCTTTCGTGTAAGTTTCATCGTAGATAATCTATCCGAAAGAGTGTTTCAACTCGACGTGCGGTCGAGCGTTGCGGGCGATGGAGAGGGTGACGCAAGAGAGAAGCGTGTTTTGAGTGGGCGGATGATCCGGCCGCTGCCACGGGTGAGGGAGAGAGGGACGTAAACGCGCTGCTGCAACTTGACCTACTTGGCACCCTTCTACACCTGCGACGTGGTGTTTTGTGCGGACACCCGAGACAGCGTTCCCAGGCTAGTCTAAGTACTGCTTGGCATCGAAAAACCGACTGCTCGCACTGCAGAACAAGTTAACTGGCCACCCCGTATATAGGCATTGAATCTTGATCTCCAGTGTAGCGCCGGTGGGAGACTTCTCCTGTGCATTATTGAACAATAAAAATTCGCGAGGTGCGCGTTAACTAAATGCGGACGGCGGGTCTCCGTGTTCAATTGGAGTCTGCTGTCTCTCATGGCCTATTACCAGCGATTGGCATGTTCCAGTAGGAAACACCAGTCTATCACTTAGCTTAGCACCTTGCGAGGTTTCTCTCCTGCACAGTGCTGCGGTGAGCGCCAGCGTCAACGCCGCCTCCATTGCAAGCGATAGCACCTCCTTTTTCGAATCTATGCATGATTCTTTTTAAAGGGATATGTTGTAATTTTGTTAGTATGTCCTTATACGCCACTTTTTTTTTATTGAGCTTTCAGTTTTCAGACAGCGTTTGTGTCGCGCACGTGCTTTCTTCTTCGATCATGTCCTTTTTTTTTGCGCTGAATGTCGTGAGCATGTTTTAACTAGCCCAATTTGCTATATTATTTCAGCTAATTTATATTAACGTTCAACGCTTATCTCGCAGCGGACACGATGCGTCTTCGTGGGGGCAGCTTCCATTCCAGGATAAAGTGGCTGACAAATAGACAGCACGAGAGCTATTGCAAATTCCTCCGGCGCGGCAGAAAGCGGCAAGCAATTGAGCTACCATTGTCGCCAATAACAAATGAAACGTCGTCGCACAGAACATTCATGACGATGGGAAAATATGGCGAAGTTTCATTTTTTTCACGCGAATCCAATGCGCATACGATTTTTTTTTCCTGGAAGCGGATGCCTGTCGGATTTGGGTAAATACAGTAATTATTTTGACTTGTGTAATTTTTTTTTCCAGGTAGCTGCTTTGCCATAGGAAGTGTCACTGCCTTTGTTTAAATATATTGAATCATTTTGCTCTTCTTTTTTTGGGAAAGACAGTAGACCGCTTCATACAGGTGAATGGCACAAGTTATTCACACCAGAGGCCCGTCGACGTGCGACATCTTGGGTGGAGCTTCTGACCCTACTCGAGGCCGTGACCAATGTATGTTTAGGGGAAATATATGAGCGCAGAAGGTAGAAGGAAGATAGCACTTGACAGGAAAGACGCTCAACTTACAACTGAACTTTTATTAAAAAGCATTCGAAACATTGTCGTGCAATGAATGTTTTCTAATAAAAGTTCAGTTGTAAATTGAGCGTTTTTTCTGTCAAGTGCTTCTTTTCTTCACCCTGAGCGCTCATATATTTCCACACTATGTTGTACCAACTGGCCCAGCATTCCACTTTATTCAATATATGTTTCTTGCTGCTGAAATAGAATTGGTCAGCTGCATTAGACAAAAATAAAAAGACGTGGCTGGGGCTTCGAGGGAGAAGTCACTTAGCAGACCACCTATTGCTGAACGCGACTTCAGACTTCAATTCAGCGTGACCAGGGCATGGCAGTTTGGGCTCGTTGGTATGACATGACGTTTGTTATAACGCGAGGTCAGAACGATGACAAAGGCACAAGAAGAATACGAGCAGGGCATCTCCGATTACAACAAGCTCCACACTCATCGACGGTACAAATCATATACCCAATAGGTAGCTGTTTGTGTCAATTTTCTTGGAATAAGGTAAGGAGTACAACTCAGAATAATTAACTGCTACGACAAGGTGATTGGGCGCGAAATGATTACGAGGATGAGTACAATTTATATCCTACTACGAGCAACTGTAATTTCAAGCACACGCGCAGTACTGATTCTATCACCACCACAGGACTTTCGTGAAATCTCACGCGTGAAATCAGTGCCCTTTCTGCAGCAGCCCAAGAAGGTTGATCATCCTGCAAAAAATCACTCTAAAATATAGCCTGCCTGAATTTGAGCGATTATGATTGTTAATGGTTCAGGTTCTATTTATTAACATTTCTAACACAATATCTCTTGCATTCAGTCATTCAAGTGAAGATGACGCAGTTGTTTTCACACACTCGTGGCTTCGTTTACAGCCGCTGCTACATAGTGGCTCGCTTTTCCAATCTTTCCAATCTGGCAACACCGGGTGAGAGAGTTCGCTAGCACCAGCGCTCCGGCCAAAGGTAAATCCTCCGCGAACATTAGCGCAAGGAGCACCTCACACTTCGAGAGGATCGACACAACATTACGGCGACGCGTTGTACGGAAGCAGGGCGCATGAAATACTTAATCTTGCACAGTCGACTGCAAATGGAAGTGGCTGAGCACTATTTGTTTAACGCGCTCTATGAAACGGTTAGCGCTCCCGACATCTCGGCGGCACTTTTTCTTTAGTATATTTGTAGGTATTTAAGAACGTATTACTTTAGGGAGGTTTACTTGCGGAAAGTACGATATGGTTATGAGTTATGGCACGACATGGTTATGCTACAAGCATGTGTGATGCGGTATCGTTGCTGGCAGAATCGTATGTGCCGCTAAAGAACAGACGATGAAGACTGGCACGCGAAAGAAGACGATGAGAGATGCTTCTGCGAACAATGAAAAGGCAGGCGTAGGAATGGCCCCCGATTTCCTCGGCTGGTCTTTCTCAGTGAGGCTTCCAGATTTCATTCCTTCATTCGAAGTTGAGCTAGTAGCTATTATTTTAGCACTTAAACTTCCTACGAATTAAAGTTTTTTCATTTCATTTCATTCTGGAACCAGTGTAATCATCCTAACAGATTCACTTTCGGTGTGTGCAGCTTTCACAACCTCAGAACAATCTTGTGCCCTAGCAGCGTTCCACAGATTAGCACCGCCGCATATAAAACTCCTGAAATTTGTGTGGGTCTCAGGTCACTGCGGATTACAATAAATGAACTGGCAGATGCCTTGGCGCGAGCATCACTTGATGGACCATTAATTCCGGTACTTCCAGAGTTGAAATACTTGGCAGGGGTTAGATATAGGAAATTCGCTATTTATACAGATAGTTTGGAAAATATCACAAAACCGACCGTACTTCAGCACCTCAAATTTCCATAGAAATCTCAGTGGAGTCCGTCGAAAAAAATTGAAGCTATTATCTCCAGATTCTGGTGCCGTGTTCACTCAATAAATGTTTATTTACACAGAGCTGGTCTGACACTCTTCCTTCTTTGTCGGTTCCGCGAAGAATCAGAAACGATTGAGCACTATTTTGCTTCATGTCTTAACTACGCAGTAATTAGCAAAAGACTTATAGCAATACCATGTGCGAGGCTAGGTTTAAATTTAACCACAAAAATTGTTCTACAATTTGGTGCCTCCGTTTTGGGAAACTTTCACAGAGATGCATTCGATGCGGTAAGTAATTTCACTCAAGACTCTAAACGTAATTTAACATAAGGCCCACTTTAACAAATACTAAAAAAAAGCCAGTCGGGAAATTTTTTCCGAAATGTGGATAAATCTGAGACATACAATCCAAAGTAACCGGGTTTGGAAAACTCAACTATCTGGTCGGCTCCCAAAATCAAGGTATAGATACTATATTAGCGATTATATTCTTGTTGTTTCTTTCCTCACACTCTGAATCTTTTTTTAACATACTGGCTTCCTTCAACATCTTTGCTTTTTGTTACCTTTTTGTAAGCAATATTGCAGCTGTCGTCAGTATGATACTATATGTTTTCTTGGCCATTCCCCAGAGTGGATATGTGACATAGATTCAGGGCTACAAACAAAGCAAAGCCTGTGATCGGATGTGACGAAAAGTCAGGAGTTGTTATATTTAGCCCGAATTTAAATTGGTCTTATTCCCTTCGACTACCCGATTTCATACCTGTCCTTATGGCTGAATTTCTGAGAGTAGTGGCCCCGCCGCGGTAATCTAGTGGCTAAGGTACTCGGCTGCTGACCCGCAGGTCGCGGGCTCAAATCCCGGCTGCGGCGACTGCATTTCCGAGGGAGGCGGAAATGTCGTAGGCCCGTGTGCTCTGATTTGGGTACCAGTTAAAGAACCCCAGGTGGTCAAAATTTCCGGAGTCCTCCACTACGGCATCTCTCATACGTATTTGGTGGTTTTGGGACGTTAAACCCCACAAATCAATCAATCAATCAATCAATCAATCAGTCTGAGAGTAGTGCTCGCCTCACGCAAGTTGGATACGGCAATAAATCAGCTGTTATAATAACAGATTTCCAAACTTTCTGTGTGGCACTTTCTGTTAGTGTTGAATCTCAAGTATTAAGGCGTTCCGAGCACTAGTACCTGTGCATTTGAGAGAAGTCCAATTAGTTTGGGTGCCTGGACAAAAGGGCTTCTTTCTAAATGGAAGAGCAGATTCCTTATAGCTAAGTCGTCAATAAGAGGGCCGATTATACCGTACTTTCTATAATCTGCTTATGTGACTACCGCTCGATTCCGCAGGCGTGTGCTTATGGAAGTTTTTGGATGCACAACACTGACAAAATCTACTGAATATCACCGTTTACTACATTCCCGACAAAGATCCTTTTGCCCAACTCGAAAATAAAAGTAGCCATCACAAGGCTACGCTTCCAGTTACTGAATCGAACTTTCTAAAAACACAGCTCTGCTCAGGCACCTTCACCACTGTGCGCATTTTGTGGTGAATTGCAAACAATAGATTATTTATTTTTGACCGGCCGCGAATTTACTACACTACGAAAAGCCCTTTCAGAAATACCTCTACGTGGTATTGGTATGAATTTATCTGTGCCTGTCATTTTGTCGTTTTGGAGCCTCAATTTCAAGGTTCTTCAATGTGAGAGGATGCGTGGCTGTCAGGGACTATAATAATAAAACTAATTGGTTGACTAATTCACTTGTATTGTTATTCTGATGTGTCTACTGCATTATATACGTATATAAAAAGTCAGAGTACTGCATTAATTAAAGAATACTTTTTACCTAAATAATTATATGCATTACATCATGCACCACATTTTTTTAGGTCATCTTTAATCTTTCGATTATATCACCTGTATTGTTGCTTAACACAGTATATCGAATGGAGGTGATTATTATTTAATAAAACCGCTAAATTCTTGGCTGATCCCTCACAGTGGGTATGCACCACGGGCAATCGGAGAACAAGAACATAATCGTACCAGCCTCACATTCGGCCGACCTCAAGGTGCTAACTCCTACTACATTATAACGTGAATATATAAAATAGGAAGCGTAAAATGCATACTGCCATGATCCTTTCTAAGGCTTCTTTATCGCCGCAATACACGTGTATGTGATGCCCTGCTCAACCACGCCCCTTGACTATGGAGCCATCGAGATAATCATAGCACCTTCCGATGCGATTACGCCCACGACATGAGCATTACTTATTCTTCTGGAACTTACGTCACCGCTAGTGACACCGCTGGAATATTCGATCGCACGTGTACAAATGCCAACGCGCGTCATCATTTGTCAGTTGACCGATGGCCGGCGCTCTTTTCCCTCCATCAATGCCATTGCACTGCAGTAATGTGACTTTCCTTCTACGTATATATGAATTCAACGCCGCCAAAATTTTAAGAATCCGTCCAGTGCGAGTGGAGTTTGTCGCATGCTGCAATTTTATTCTCTATTCTCTCGTCCCGACGGAAGCGCTGGAAGCTAAGCAGGGAGGGGTGGCAGGTGCTAAAAAACCCCGTCACCCACGCCTCGTGACCTTGAGCACTTTTTTCTTTCTTTTTTCTTTGAATGCGCAGCTTTTTCAGTGTGATCGGGCGCACACGCGTAGACAAGTAGTGGCCTCCCACGACGGTCTCTGTAACGAGATTTTTCGCTGTCAACCAACTGGGCCGACGACGACGGCGGAGTTTCTGCGATACGAGCTCCCTAACGCTATCGCGTTAATATGAAATTTGGACCGAGTGGCGCTCACTTGCGACTCCTCTTCGACGACCAGCTTGGCCTCGAGTGACTGCCTTGTCTCGAGAAAGGCCCGCCTCTGCATGCGCTCCACCCAGAGGAAGGCCAGCAGGCCCAGCAGGTTGGCACTGGCCAGCATCAGCAGCGAGGCCACCGGTGGTCGGCCTCTCCACAGCGCCACTTGGGTGGCCACCAAAGTGCCCGACGCAGCCAATGCCGACACCACGCGCCACGGCAGCAGCACGTGCGCCGCGAACGAGTACACCACCATCCACGGAAGGGCATCCTCCCACACCTGCGCCAATTAAAAGCTTCTCTATAAAACAGCACCTCTTTCTCACGAAAGACTTTCATGAAAATCCCCCAGAATTTCATACTGCGTACATAGCAGTTCATGTTCCGTTCTGACAGACAACATAGTTGATTCAACTCCTACGTGCCGAAGACATGGCCTGAATAAAAATATCATTCGTCCCTCTATCACCAGCAACCATATCACTAGTATTTTGAATATGTAACACCACTCCTATCTATAACGGGGAAATGACACTGACAGTACTTTATTGAACAATTAGTTATCTAAATGAACAAATAAATGAACTCAGTCTGCCACTGAATAGCACCGGAGTTCAAATAACGAAGGAAAAAGTGTGATGTTTTAGATCATTAATTGTTGGTGGATACCGTTCACTCAGCAAAAAAAGTTGCTTTTTTTCAGGAGAAAGCTCGAAAGCTTAGTGTCCACAGTGTTCGCTAACTTGCTTCTAAAAGCTCTCTGTGCACAAAACTCGATTACATGTCGGCTACCTGCAGCCCGCCCGCTAAGATCACCTAATATTGCCTAGAATTCATACTAAAGAGCGGTGGTCCACAAACTACTCAAAGAGCAGAGAGGCCAGAAGCAAGGCAGAAGCAGCTAGTTCAGATGGATCCTTTTTTCCAGCAGTCCTGCTCTAAGTACAGACCTAAGTGCCGTTCTTTCGATCGTATGTTATTACTCTGCTCACACAACGCGGGCTCCAGCTCACCAGACAAGGCCAAATACGATGACCAATTGTATATTAAGGGTTCACTGGTCACGCACCCAATTTCTCAGGAACTGTCACTCTTTACCTATTAGAGCGATTGACGGTTTGCTCAAGCACTTGTCAAGTTTTCTTTCCGATTGCTCATCATGAATCACCATGTGACGCAATAGACAACATTAAGATTTTGCGTTTCAATAACCTCGCTTTTGGTGATAAGCTGTCCAGTCTGACTTTTTAGTCGTGTGCATTTGTTTTTATTCTGTGGTTTAATTCCTCTCCAGAGTTGCTTTTTTGATTGATTGATTGATTGATTGATTGATAAGTGGGGTTTAACGTCCCAAAACCACAATATGATTATGAGAGACGCCGTAGTGGAGGGCTCCGGAAATTTCGATCACCTGGGGTTCTTTAACGTGCACCCAAATCTGAGCACATGGACCTACAACATTTCCGCCTCCATTGAAAATGCAGCCGCCGCAGCCCAGAGCTGCTTTTCGTTAGTGCACAATTAGTTAGGTAGGGTGCTTTGTTAAGCAAAATGATTTCGCTCTGGGCTGATATTTTTGTCACGTCTCATCGATTTTGGTGATTTCTGCAGAGCGGAACGGTAACTAAAGCCTTTTGAGTTCATGGCTGCGCTAGTGGGAAGTGCCACATTCAGCAATTCTTATTGTTGAAATATGAGTACTGATTAGAATCGAAAACTGAGCTTTGGCGCGGATTCATACTTTACTGTCTAGCGCTGGCACGAAAATATTAAGTCGCGAGCATGACAGAGTTGGTCTGACCCATACGAAAGACCGAATGGATCCGGATGCCGGTAAAAAAATTTAAAATTTACTATGACACGTTACCAGGCTAGTTGGTTGGTGTTCATCTTTCATATCGCTATAGCATATCACGACAAGGACACAGAAGAGACGGGGATACAAACACGGAACGCTAAATTGCAACGAAAAATTTATTCGCGATCACACCTGCTATTTGTACAATAACAGCAGATCGATAAAACCTATAAAACCACATGTAAATATACAGAACAGCTCATACACATGCCATTACTGAAGATGTTACAATCTGCTCTCGCCAACATCAGAGCGATGGTTCGAGCTACCTCCTTTCCTTAGTTGCCAAGGCTAAAGAAGCCAAATTCATACGTTTTATTAAGTCAATTTCATAAGCTTCAATAATTTCGTGCGCCGTTCCGTCACGGGCCCTATCGAGAACACGGGTGTTTTGAAACATTGGGGCGCAACCACACTTTTCACAGTAATTTCTCAAGTGACCACACACAGTTTTTCTACATGGTACTGATCATCATCATCATCATCATCATCATCATCATCAATAGCTTGACTACGTCCACTGAAAGACAAATGCCTCTCCCATGTTCCGCTAGTCAACATGGTCTACATGGTCTACTTTGAACTCGGATAGAAATAGCGATCAATTTCCTATATTGTGTGAGCTTGTGTGTCCTGTGACTTCAGTGATTAGGCAGCCCACTTCTCATGTCAATTTCATACATTTGAACAGACACTATCTGTGGGTTTGTCAAAACGAACCGAGGAAAATTAAGAGCGAAATGTTATCAACTTCAATGATGTTACAAAACAATCTTTCAATAAAGCTACATTCACAGTTCAAGTCTCTAAACAACGTCCTTTGAATCATTGGTGGAACTCTGGTTGTTCATGTCATTACAGGCTAAGAAGAGCGGTGTGGCGAAAACTTCTCTCTAATCAGTGCCCTAGAAACCGGAGTGATTATAAATACGCAGCTGCAGTTTTTAAGCGAACAGTTGCCGCTGCGAAGGCTAACTATGATAGCCAACATTCCGAGTTCCTTTCAAAGCCTGGCCACAGGAAATCACTTTTCAACTTCCTTAAAGCAAAGAAAATAATCCCACCACCAACAACATCGAACCGATAGCCTCAACGTTAAGTGAGTTGCCCACTTTTCTGGAAAATATTGCTCAAAGGCTTGAAAAGCTGCTTCACGGCTGCTTATACTTTTACCAGTCGCCGTGCCCTGCTAACAGCGATGACTTGATTGATTGATTGATTGATTGATTTGTGGGGTATAACGTCCCAAAACCACCATAAGATTATGAGAGACGCCGTAGTGGAGGGCTCCGGAAATTTCGACCACCTGGGGTTCTTTAACGTGCACCCAAATCTGAGCACACAGGCCTACAACATTTCCGCCTCCATCGGAAATGCAGCCGCCGCAGCCGGGATTTGAACCCGCGACCTGTGGGTCAGCAGCCGAGTACCTTAGCCACTGGATCACCGCGGCGGGACAACAGCGATGACTTTAAAGAGGTTGCAGCGTCGGAAACAGCACAAGCAGTAAAAATATTACCCAATTCTGCTCCAGGTCATGAAGGATTAACTGCATCGGTAATAAAATTAATTCATAAAGTATCACCTCAGGATTTACTTGCAATAGTAAAACATTCCATTAGACATTCGTGGATTCCGCCTGAGTGGAGAATCGCGAAAATAATTTCTTTATTAAAGAAACATGGAGCTTAGTTTGCCTTGGATAACATTAGGCCTATATCACAGACATCTAATCTAGTAAAAGTAATTGAAAGAATTCCGCACATTTGGATAGACAACTGGCTGGACGAAAACGCAGTTTTATGCCCATACCGAATTCGATTCAGGCGTGGCTGCTCCATTTGACCTGCCCATGTTATTTGGAAAGCAGGATACAACTAGCTCGTTCTAAGGAACAGGTTGCCGCCTTAGTAACTTTAGATAATGCAAAAGCTTATGATAGTGTGAAACACAGTAAACTAATAAATTTGCTAACGCACAACGGTTTACCAAATTACTTCGTGGAATGGCTTTACTCTTTTCTAAAAGAGAGAATTCTATTTCTTTCAATCTGGCGTGTCGTCTTCAAAGTATAAACAAACTAGAGGTTTCCTCGAAGGCTCGGTACTGCCACCATTATTATTTATTATTTTATGGTGCCTTATTCTAGTACTACATGATGTAGAGGTGTGGTATACGCTGATGACGTCGCATTTTTTGTTACAGCTACAGATATACATACACTATATCAGATGCTACAGTTTTATACGAACGCTCTAGACACATGGTTAGACGACATTAATCTATCAATGAACATCAGGAAAAGCGCAATCGTAGTTTTTGCGATAAGTATTCCAGGGCAGATTTCTGTACACACAGGAATTTGTCCCGCAGGTGAAATTTATTAAATACTTAGGAGTGACTTATACTGAAAACCTAAATTGGAGTCCGCATAGGGAAAATATGGCAGCTAAAGGAGCACGGGCGCTTAGGATGCTTCGCAGACTCAGCAGTAAGCGTTCTTGTTTACGTCGTGATGTGCTGGTCATAATATATTGTATTTATATTCACCCAATATTGGAGTTTGGCTGTGTCTTGTTTTCTGGAGCACCCACCTACAAAATTATACCACTAGTACTACAAGATTGCGAAGCGTTAGAAATAGGTCTGGGGATCCCTAAATTTGCCGCAATAATATTTTATATAAGGAAGCGCGCCTGCCTTTTCTTCCTGCTAGGTTCCAAATACTAGCAGTTCGTACCTTCCTAAAAATATATGCATCCCTACAGAGGCGGTTGCAATGTTTTTTTCATTAATGAGCTGACATCCTTTTTTGACCAACAGTGGTCTAGATTACAGCATCCACAAGTCATCGTCGTACAGAAGCTCTTGTAAACATTATAAGTTACGCTTCGTAAGGTACAGGTACTAAGAACGCTCATTCAAACAATGAAAATATAATGTGACATCATATTTCGTAATAATTGCAAAAATCTTTCCAGTAGATACCTAAATGCCATTTTGAAAGACCACGTGTCAAGATTAGACATAAAGAGTGTAATAGCAACTGACGTTTCAGTTTGCGAAGAAAAGGCAAGAGTCGGAAGAGCATCTTCAGTGCTGGATTGGTCCTTTTCAATTTGTCTACCTGATATTACACCTACTTATCAAGCGGAATTACTGAAATTTTCTTAGCAATACGAAAATTACCTCAATCAATAACAGATGCTATTATTCTTTCAGACTGCCTGTCTGTGTGTAGTTCATTAGCTGCGCCTAATATGTCAAACGCCTTTAAAGTATTTTACGCCCTGCCCCAAGATATTTACGACTCATTCGCTTGGTGTGGATACCAGGGCATAAAGGTTTAACCCTCAATGAATATGCATGTGCACTCGCAGTGGCTTCACACAATTATCCCATAATTTCTATTGCCGACGCTAACATTTATCACCATGACACGCTCGGAAAAAATTGTCCTATCAAATCATTTTGAAAAATCTTGCTTGGCAACATATAATTCTTCTCATCTTAAGTACCAGTTAATTTCCTCCTCCTCGACTAGCTTCAAGACTAGCTTAGAAGGGAAGATGTTTGAGGTTCGGAATGGGTCCCCTCGATGACTCGGGTGCACGACGGCAGCACGAAGGAAGACCCGTAGTCCGGTGAAGAGACGCTTTATTGCAGCCTCAGGCGACTGCCCGAATCCAAACCCGAACCTCCGCTGTCATTTCAAATTCAAACATCCTCTTTTCAACCCTTGGTCAAACAAAGAGTCTTCAAAAAAACCAATCACATGTTGGGACTCGCATCATCACAACCAATCACAGGAACACTTTCAAAAATGGCACTACATTTGTAAAAACCTCGTCACCAAATAAAACACGCAAAGGGATAGGTTTTCCGCATGTGACACTCTCTCCCATGCCAGGCCGTGCTGCCCAACAATACTAGTGCTGCCTCCATCGGCCGACTTTCGTCGGCGGCCGTTCTCACGCTCGAGCCCTCTCAGTACTCTCATTGTTGCTCCCTAGAAGCCTCCTTAGGAGCGGTGGGTACACAGTTGGGCTCCGTGCGCTTACCAGGTGCGCATGCGACAGTAAGGCGCCCCGACATCCTAACAACAGCGGGGGAGATTATGCTCGTCTCCCTGCCGCAACTATGTCTGGGTGAGCCAAGTGGTCGCGTCCCTGTGTCATTCTCAATGACACGCGCGCCTGCCAACATTGGCTTAAACTCAGACGGTGGCGCCTGACCTGCCTCATGCCAGACGCTCTTACGAGTAGGCTTTCCCCTTCTACTCTCGTACGGCGGCGACCTTGACTGCTCCGCTTGTGAACCGTGAGAACGAAATCTTCTTTCTTTCCCGCGCTCGGGTCTTCCGCGTTCGTCTTCGCGGAACCGATCGGCTTCGCTAGTTGACGGGTCGGGAACTGGCTACGCGCTCTACATCAGCCGCATTAATTGCGCCACACCAAACACGCTGGTAATTGGTGCCTCATACTAACTGTACCCCTCGAAAAATTGATTGATGGTGCTCCTCTAGAATGGCGGAGACATATATATTACGAGAGTATAATGACGAGTCCCCCCCCCCTCCCCTGAATTTTTATCTACACAGGTCTGGTCTGGCACAATCACCCCTATGCCTCCACTGCAACAAGAGTGAATCTCTTCACCCTTTCCTCTTAACATGCAGGGTATATACAAATGAATTAAAGAGACTGTTAGAAGAACCTCTCCGGAGGTTGGTTCTAAATTTATCCCTTCCGGTGGTCTTGTTCTTTGGAGCAACTAAAAAGAGATTTAGTCACAGGAACGTTTGCGAGCCCATATACGATTTTTCGAAGGCAACAAAACAAATGGAATGTTAAGCTGAGCCATAAATTCACTTTATTTTAAACCATATTAGCTTGTCCGTGTTCTATTACCTCTATTTATTCTATTTCTACCGTCCGTTTCATAACCGATCCCCATGGTGGGTTGCGCCAGAACTCTGAGGAACAACCAACCAACCAACTCGGTTCTGAGCTCGCTTGCTGCTGCCACTTCATACCCGCAAACCTCTTAGTCTCATCTGACCACCTAACTTTCTGATGCCCCTAACCCGCTTGCTTTCTTAGGGAATCCAATCAGTTACCCTTAATGACCAGCGGTTAGGCTGCCCACGTGCTACATGCCCGGCCCATTTCCATTTCCTGTTCTTCATTTCAGTTATGATATCCACAACACTAGTTCTCTGATTCACCCTGTTATCTTCTTGTCTCTTAAGGTTACACCTATCGTTTTCCTTTCCACCGCTCGCTGCGCCGTCCTCATTTTAAGCCAGACCCTCTTTGTAAGTCTCCAGATTTCTGCTCCGTAGGTAAGTACCGGCAATATGTAGCTGTTATATACCTTCCTCTTGAGGAATAGGGGTAATATACCAGTCATGATTCGATAGTGCTGGTCAAAGGTGATCCACCCCATTCTTATTCTTCCAATTCCTTCAGTCTCGTGGTTCGGCTCCGCTGTGATTACCTGTCCTAAGTAGACGTAGTCTTTTACAAATTCATGTGCACTACAACCTGTCTCCAAGCACTGTTACTTTCCTAGGTTGTTGTACAATACTTTCGTTTTCTGCAGATTAATTTCAAACCCTCCTTTCTGCTCTCCTTGTCTAGCTCAGCAGTCATTAGTTGCAATGGGAGCACCAGACTAAATTTTAAAGACGATAGTCTCTCTTGGGGACCTTCGACGCAAAAGTTTTGGTCTGTCTGTACATTTGTCTGTTTGTTCACTTCTAGCAGCGATGGGTACTGACACGGTCGACCCGATCCGCGGCACCCACCAATGTTGCTCAAGCTTCAGCACTCATACTTGTGTAGTTGTCAATTAAAAAGAAATTATTGCGCATGTCTCGGGCGCCATAACAACACGTATATATTCTGAATATGCTTCTTTTACTAGAAAAGGCATACACAGGTAATTTTAAAGACCGTAGCGCTTATCACGCTGCGCTGACCATGCAACGCTTGCACAAAAAGGCGAGTGTTTCCAACGCTTTGCTAAAACAAGACAGTGGCAGCACCTACCCGTCGCCTTGCGTTCTACACCTCATAATCTCTGAGACGGTCGCGCACACCCGTCTCAGAGCCGCACACTTTGTTTTTTAAGAAAACTGCCAGATGGCACTCATGTCTCATGTGTGCCGTGGCTTGATGCGCGTGTTCGCCTCCGCTGCACGCTCGAGGCACTCTAACGCAGTGCCTCCAGAATACAATTCACCAATTTTCTTGCGCAGAACATCAAATGAATGTTTTGTTCACTCTCTCCACACGCAAAACTATTGTCTTTCGACATTTGCAGATTATATGCAGATACGGGGCCAATTTTTTTGATCACACACGTTCCAGTTTGGCCTATGTACGTGCTTCAGAAAATTCACTTGTGCGCAAACATACGGCACATTCACGCACGCGCACAACCTGGCATAAAACATGCACAGCGCGCCAACGCTTTCACACTCCTACCAACTAGCCGGACCACAAGTTCTTTTACTATGTACACAAGTAAAAGAAATACAATATACAACACCTCGACTGTGATTAGCACATTTTCCCCGACGCTTGCTCTCACAATGCCGTTTCCTCTATATTTTTTAAAATTAATTTGATCGCAAACACACTACACATTCGCCCACAACCAAGTATCAAACACGCACAGCGCTGTGCGTGTTTTATGCCTAGGTTTGTGTGTGCGCATGAATGTGTAGTGTGTTTGCACTCAAATTAATTTTTTAAATGTTATACGAACTATCCCAACAACAAGTTCTTTCCCATATAGTGTCTTCTATAAACTTTTTGCACATTTTTTGTAACCATTCGACCGCAGAAAACACCCCGTCCGTTCCGGCCTTTCTCGCTATATCCTTCACAAGTTATGCGAAATGGTGGCGTGCACGTAAGGCCCTACATGAAGCTTGGCAGCCTTAGTGGTGGCTGCATGCTCCCTGGCGTTTGCCCTTCCTTTCCCTCTCATATTTTAGGCAGCGGTGATTATAAGACGCATGTGATAACCACAGACTCAGTAAACTTTTAGTCTCGGCTCACAAGCTTGCCCCAAGCTCGCGGTGACACGACTTCGTCAGTTATGGTGATGATGATCATGATTTTCGGAACAATTGCACTGTTCACCACAGTGGATCGGCGATAAGGCGTGTGGCAGTAGAATAAGTGAAACAAAATAATAAATAATAAAAAGAAGAAAGATAGGGGAGAAAAGGAGGGCGAAAACTTTGCGAAAAAGATAATCTAAACAGGAAAAAAATATATGTGCTATATTTCAATGCAATGTTCCTTAAAGTGAAACGTATGAACCAACTAATGGGTTCAGTGAATTTCGAAAAACAGGAGTTTACCATCGCGCGCTATACCAATTTCGAGCGAGCAACGTGAACGGAAGAAACGGTTGATTTCCTCCCTGTTCATTGCTCCAGCACACTTCTGCTGGCAAAAATGCTGCTCGTTGCCCAGAAATTTATGAAGTTGCTTCTTGGTACTACATGCGTTAGAACCAGGAAAAATAAGTCTGCCATGAACATAGGTAACGTTTCTGAAACGACCACGTCAAAATGGTTAGGCTTATTTGTAGCAATGATCAGATAGTTGTCTACGAACCTAAAAACAACAACAACATTCATGTGCTTCAGGCACTAGTCAAGAACATTGCTACGTTTTCTTAAAAACAGGTCGCTCAAGTATGAATCTATTGTGGGAGTTTGTTATTTACTTCGTGATCATAATCATCACCTTGCATGATCATAATAACCATCATCCGCTTGTCTCTTTGTCCTCATCGCCCTTGTGTGTCATTATCATCGTCGCGGTGCAGTCTCTGCCTGTCCGTTTTCCTAGGTCTTGCCTCGAATAAACGCCGTCGCAACAGAGACTTCATACTTGGTGGCGGTGAATTTTTGATTCTCTGTTGACTAGAACCCCTCTCTACCACCCTGGAGCTTCATACAGGTCACCGCTTTCACCCACTGTCCGGCAGCATGTTTTAGAACGAGCCTGCCGGCGCCTATGTCATCACTAAAGACTGGATTATAAGCAAATGTCTATTTTGTTCCCTGTGTTCCTATCGTGCCATTTTGATATATGAGCATAAATTAGAGGTTAAAAAAAGCTTTTATGGTGTTTGTATAGTGCCTATATATGCCTCTTTAGTGTGTTCGTGCCTAAATGCCTATAGCAGTCCATACATGCTTATTTTCCAAATGAGCTCTTATATGAGCACTGTTCAACCCTAAATTTTGTTTTAGAGCGTTGTGTGAAATCCTTGCAATGTTTGAGAAACCAAAGCGGCATTTCTGTGGAAAGTTTCTGTTCGGTTCGAACTTAGTGCGTTCGCCGAATGCCTTCATATTCTTACCCGCCCTGCTGACAGTGAGCCTACGCCATTACGGAAGCGGTACCACTGAATTGGCGGAACGACGGCTGTCTGTCAGTCATAAAGAACGTGAAGACTCACGTCTTCTAAGGGGCTTAGTGGTGGCGCCTTACTGGAGACAAGAGCCGAGTGCGGCTGCAAGGGTGAAAGGTGCACTTGCGCTCTGCTGTAGCAACCAAAGCCAGTGGTGGTATTGATACACGGGCCAATTATACTGATGGCCTGTCAGCCTAGCGTTGCAGGCACGTACCCGGGAGGAGCGTTTCCACGACCCATAGACGCCAGATGCCGAGCGTACTGGGAACCGGAGAAAAGGAAGTTGAGCGGTAGAGAGAGGTGGTGGTTCTTCGAGGAAGATCCGAGGAGGAAGGACTCCGTGCCCGGCACTTTCAACGGCAGCCAACAGGGAGTCGAGGAGAAAGACATTCCTGTGTTCCGATTGGATTGTAAGAGTGTTTGAATGGGGAGTTACGGGATAAAACCAGGGGTGCAGGGACAGGAGGAAGAATTAAGAGAAACGAATAAACGTCTCGATCGAAATAATGTCCGAGCGGTTCTATCCCCAAGGTACCAGCAGATAAAAAATCTCGCCTTCGGCTTTCTTGGCGGCTGCAGCAAATGTCGCGCAACCAGCGAGGCGACTGCAAGACCGAAAACGGCACTTGACTGTTTCCTTGAGCTTCTGGCATTCTACTTAAAGCGCAGCTTCATAGTGTGGAAAGGGGGAGTCTACGTACAGAAATCAGGGGCGTGCATTGGGTCAAAAGTGGCTCCGGTTCTCGGCAATATCTTCTTGGCTAAGGTTGATATTGCTATTGAAGCTAGCTTAAATGTGCTCAGGAGAAATGTTAACAGGCTTGTAGACGACTATATCATTTTCGTTGATAGGAGCCACTTCATGAACAACGCGAATAACATTCTGAAAATTTTCAGGGAGAGTGCTCTAGGTTCAGATTTTACATGTGCAATGCCGTTGCAAGGTGCGTTGCAATTCTTAGGCCTAATCTTATCATTCATCGACAAGCAAGTGTACTGGCAATACCACTCTCGTAGTTCCAAACCATTGCTTTCCTTTGGCTCAGCGCATTTGAAAATTATTAAAAACGGTGCGGTCTTTTTCACTTTGAAGTCTGCGATAACCAAGTCACGTGATCACAAGGTTACCGCTAGCATACATTCGCGAACTCTGAGGCTAAAGAAGCTAATTATCTGGAAAGTGTTGTTTTGCTGGCTTGCCATAAGCTTATGCGTATTTTGAAGAGTGATTTTAGAGGTAACACAACATCTGCTAAAGAAAAGGAAAAGAAGAAATTTCTCGTGTTACTTTTCGTTCTCCAAATCTCGCATAGGTTTAAGAAGGTGGGTGCACATCATGGAATTGAAGTGGTTTTAGCTGCCAAGAATAAGGTCGGCAGTGTTTTCGTGGCGGTGCGAAACCGCCTCAAAAACGCCCCGTGGACCTGCAGTGCATGCTCCTGTAAGCACAAAAATGCGCTTGAAGAGTGGGCCGTTGGTGTTGTCGACAGCGTGCTCTTCCCGTGCGGATATGTTCATATCGACCAGAAGGGGCGGTGTGTCAACTTCGAACTGAGGGAGCACCGAAATTCTCTTCGAGGTATTGCACCTTCGACACACTAGGTCATGCCCTGCCGGGACTACGGATGCACTCCAGATATTTCGACAACGGGGGTTCCTTTCCACCACCGCGACCAGCTGACAGGGGAAATATTTAAAGCCTCATTAACGTATGCTGTTGGGCTAGTCTACAGAATTCAAAGGAAGGCAAAAACTGCGTCAGGGAACCATCAATCGCTTTCTTTGTTAACAATATATCATTTGTATATTATTGCCACTAGCGTTGTTAGGGCAAGATGCCTCGTTTCTACACAGTGGTTTTTTTAGTTTCTTTAGTTTGTTTAGTTTTCTCACGATGCAAGAGCATGTGCGAATTATTGTATATGTATGATGGTTCCTCATTAAATTTTTCAGCTGAAAGTCAGTGGTCGTCTTGTGTCTTTCTATTTCTCTGTCTTCGTTTTTCGCGCTGTTTACCTCTTACAGTGAATCGTTACCAACTCGCCCAGTTTTCAGTACTACAAAGTACGCCACGTTTTGAAAGACATAGAAGCTGTCGCTTTTAATGCCCTCGCTGCACGAAACCCAGCTATCATCATTGAAGTCGTCGCGAGATGCCAGAGCCTTGACACGCTGTACACCGTTCGTCTCCAACCAGACATTGGCGACCACCACTGCACGTCTCATGGCCATCTGCGTGACCTGATCCTGGTCATTATACGCGAAGACTCGCGGTCTATAGGCTTCATATCTCCTTTACCGCGTTCCAAACGGTCTTCTGGAGTGCCCTTGCGTGACATCAGCAGGGTGGAGCTCACATCCCTGAGCGGTCTTGTGCTCGTACAGCCACCTGCTTCTAGCCCCATATAAACCTACGCTCAAGTTCTTGCCGCGCCTCCCAGCGACGAACACGCGACATTGCCACTGCCATTCTACACGTCGGTTGCTACCGCTCTCCCAGTCAACTACCTGACCCTTCTTCAGCCCACCGGACCGCATTTTCTTCAGGTGCTCCGAACGCCTTCTACTCCCCACCCGGGCGCTTGTCCCCTGTCTGCTATTACTGCGACAATCGCGGCCACATATCTCGTTTCTGCTGAAAGCGCCAGCAAAATGAGCGTCAGGGTTACGACATGCGTAAGCGTGAATTGTCCACAGGGGCATCTTATCAAAGTCAGCTTTATTCGTCACCTCCGCACCGGTCACCATCTCCACCCGCCTCGACGGCACCACGGAACTGCCGAAACACGAGACAATACTCGCCTTCACCCTTCCAACATTCCTTCTTTCCACTTCGGTTCGCCTCTTTATCCTCTGATAGTCATTCGGAAAAATAATAATGCAGTTTGTGGAGGAGAAAAAACGGCAGATCCTACGTATAGTGGGAATCACATCACATCACATCATTTTATTTCCTTAAAGACCCCTCAAGGGGGTGTTATACATGAGGGGTGGGTATACTTGTGTACTTGTGGACGAGAGCAAAGGCCAGAGAGAAAAACCAGGCAATGGTAGAGTGTATATCAAAGGTCATTCAGGAGTTAGGAAGAGAGTGCGAGATAATTATACTAGGAGATATGAATGCGCACATAGAAGATATAGATGGGTATACCGACCCGACAGGCAAAATGATCATGGATATGTGTGAAAGGCTTGATTTGATCATTTGAAACAGTACCGAGAAGTGCGAAGGGCAAATAACATGGGAGGTAGCAAGGCTGCAGTCGACGATAGATTATGCACTGATGTCACATAGGATGTATGATAAGCTCAGGGGAATGCACATAGATGAAGGTGGCTCCAGAAGTCTGGGTAGTGATCACAAACGTATCAAGCTAAGTTTTGGAAGAGCAGTGAAAGTGGGAAGGAGACAAGATGAGCAACTACAGGAAAATTTTTATTCAGAAAGGCAAATTGAAATAGCCACTAAACAAATTGAGAAAGTAATCACGGAGGATAATAAGGCAGTGTGGACATACATGAATCTAATTAGACTCTTTGAGCTAGAGCTTGCTAAGACGCGTAACAAGTCACCCCGGTAAAGAAGATACAAACCCAAAAGTAGATGGGATGAAGAAGTTAAGAGAGCCATAGCAAAACGTCAGGAAGGCTCTAGGGAACACAGACATGTAAGCAGCGGGGTGAACCGACAGATGATGTTGAAAGAAAATGGGAAGCCTTTCTAAGCTGTAGAAGGGCTGCATCCTTTCTGATCAATGAAAAGATTAGAAGAAAGGGAGCTCAGTGGCTGGCAGAAGTACATAAAAAATATAGAAAGGCAGCTGCGAAATTTTGGAACCATCTAAACTCCGTAAGAAATGAGACGAGCCTAGAGAAGAGTTATATAACTACAGCCCAAGGTGCCAGGCTAGATGGGGACGAAGCTATTGAATATATAAGAGCAAGGGTGACAGAAACACTTCAACAAAGAAGTACTTTATGCACCACAATAGACAAGGACGAATCAAGTGGTGCAATGGCTCCATTTTCACAACGAGAGTGGGAAAGGGCTGAGAAAAGGGTTTCCAGTAGTACATCAACAGGCCCAGATGGCATTCAAATTAGGCTGATAAAGACATTAGGTCCGAAGTCTAGGTCCGAAGGCTAGGTCCGAAGACATTAGGTCCGAAGGCTTTGAGAGAGGCAGTGCGCAAAATAATAATCGATGGTGAAGTTCCCGATGGATGGAAACTTAGCAGGATGAGCATGATCTATAAAGGAAAGGGGGACGAAGCTGACATAAACAACTACCGTCCTATAACAGTGACATCAGTGGTCTACAGGCTGGCGATGCAGATTATAAAGGAAAGACTGCAGGCATGGATAGATGAGGGGGTGCTAGGGGAACTGCAGAATGGGTTTCGGAAACACAGGAGGTTGGAAGACAATCTGTTCTCACTGACGCAGTGCATCGAAATAGCAGAAAAGGAACACAGGCCCCTGTGGCTAGCATTCTTGGATATCGAGGGAGTGTACGATAGCGTGGTTCAAGAGGAATTGTGGAGAATACTGGACACACTAGGCGTGGAACATGTAGTCACTAATCTTTTAGAGGGTATCTATAAAGGTAACAAGGTAGTTATAAAGTGGAAAAAACAGGTATCCAAGCCTGCAGAGGTAAAACGGGGGCTTAGGCAGGGGTGCCCCCTTTCACCCTTATTATTCATGATGTACCTACAAGGATTAGAGGCAAAATTAGAGGGAAGTGGGCTGGGCTTCAACCCCTCTTTAGTCAAACAAGGAAAACTTATTGATCAGGCACTACCAGCATTAATGTACGCAGATGATATAGTGCTGATGGCCAACAACAAAGAAGATTTGCAGAGATTGATGGACATCTACGGTAATGAGGGAGATAGGTTAGATTTTAGATTCAGTAAGGAAAAATCAGCAGTCATGATTTTCAATGACAACGAAGGTAGTGAGCTTAGGATACAGGACGTCACGCTAGAGATAACAGATAAATACAAATATCTGGGAGTATGGATAAGCAATGGGACCGATTACCTGAGGGAACACGAAATATACGTGATGACTAAAGGTAACAGGAATGCAGCAGTGATGAAAAATAGGGCACTGTGGAATTACAATAGGTATGATGTTGTGAGAGGAATATAGAAAGGGGTCATGGTTCCTGGGCTGACGTTCGGCAATGCGGTCTTGTGCATGAGATCAGAAGTTCAAGCAAGATTAGAAATTAAGCAACTTGGAATAGGTAGGCTTGCTTTAGGAGCTCACGGGAATAGACTAAATCAGGGAGTACAAGGTGATATGGGATGGACATCATTTGAGGGCAGGGAAGCTAGCAGCAAGTTAAAATTTGAGAAGCGATTGAGAGAAATGAAGGAGGAGCGTTGGGCTAGGAAGGTTTTCAGCTACTTGTACATGAAGAATGTCGATACAAAATGGAGGAAGCGAACCAGGAAGTTGACCGGTAAATACTTAGAAAACAGCAGGTGGCCAAACCAAAAAGATTTATCGGTTAAAAAGAAAGTGAAGGAAATGGAGACTGAAATGTGGAAATTTGGCATGATTAAGAAGTCCGCACTAGAGATCTATCGAACTTTTAAGCAGGAAATTGCCAAGCAAAGGATCTAAGATAGTACTCGGGGTTTGATAATACTCTACTGTTTGAGGCAAGGACGGGAGTACTGGGAACCAAGACATATCGGGCCAAATACGAAGGGGTAGACACAGTATGCAGTGCGTGTGAAGAGGAAGAAGAAACTGCCGAACACTTGATAATGTTCTGTAAAAGGCTTCACCCTATAGTTCAGGATGATGGCGCAGAGTTTTTCAAAGCACTGGGGTTTAGGGACCGGGAGGGCAAAATAGACTTTAAGCAAGTAGACTTAACTAGAAGGAGGCTATCTGATTGGTGGCTAAAGTCAAGGCACGAGTGAGAGTTAAACTCTTCACTGCAAAGTACGAATCCTCAAACTCACTTTTTAGGGAAAAAATAAATAAATAAAGTTTGAGTTCATTAAGTATTACGGCTTGGTGGCGCTAGCCACCACCCGATCTAAAGGGTACAGCTATATCCATCCATCAATCCATCCATACAGTGTAGCGAGGTGAATTCCCATGGTAAGAAAGTTTGTTACATTGTCCAAGAAGTTTGATGGCTTAGTAATGGCTGCAATGGAGTGGGAAGGCATATCGATAATATGTGAAGCACGGATGAGGAAGGCTGATACATCTTTTTAAAACCAGCCAACGCTATGAGGTGGACATAAATTGTAACGTACATGACTTCCATGCCATGTACGGTCATGCCGCGAGCACGCTGTGAGCGTACATGTATTTATACTTTACATCACACGTGCATCATAATTATCATGTTTCGACATCTCATTTACCTTTGTCGTTCATTTTTGTAACGTAATACCACATTTCGTATATGCGAAGCAAGCAAAACGGCCGCGAGCGCATCATGAGCGTGGTAATTTGTCATGTTCTTACATGAAACGCATGTCATAACTAACGGCAAAAAGAATAGAAAACGTGATGAAACGGCTATCGACACAGCAAAAACAATAGTTCTGCCGTATCTCCACACTTTCATACAAGCTAAGAAATATTGCGAATGCACAGAACGACGAACTGCTTTTTTTGTGCTCCAGTATAATTTATTAAAATGTGTTGAAGGGTAAGTGCCTAAAGGTAAAAAAAAAGAAAAAGCTAAATTGCGCTATCAACCACGTCAGATAGTTTCTCCATTGTAATAAGTAAACATTGTACATTGTTCCTTTCAGATGCGATGGGAGATTCGTAGAACAGACGGAAAGGTGTTTAAACAGAAGAGTAAAAGAGCCCCTAAATTATTCTCAGTTGATCACGAATCCGCGCAATCGAGCATCACATGTAGTGCAACGTCAATGCACGCCGCTTTTCCAGAAGACCACAATCTTGGGCACCTTTCCTTGTCGTACGTGTTCAGGTGGCCAAGTCTCGGTTAATAAAGATAGCCTTTCTTGGGGTACTTCGGTGCAAACATTTCGGTCTGTTTGTTTGTGCATTTCTCTGTCTGCCAAAGCGATACCCAAACGGCCAAAATCTAACCCCTTCCGCAGCGCCCGCCAATATTGCTTAAGTTTCAGAGTTCACACGGGTGTGATTGTCAATTAAAAATCAATTGCTGGTCATATCTCATGCACAATAACAACGCGTCAATATTCTGTATATGCGCCTTTGCACTAGAGAAGGCATATAAAAGTAATTCTAGAGACACTTGCGTTTATCACGCTCCTCTGACAATGTAACGCTATGCACAAAAACTCAAGTGTTTCCAACGCTTTGCTAAGACTACACGGTGGTGGCAGCTGCCCGTCGCTTTGCGTTCTACACCTTATCGCCTCCGAGACAGGCGCGCACGCCTTCCTTCGCTTTTTAAGATAACCGCCAGATAGAGCTCGTGTCTCAGCTGCCTCAATGCGCTCGTCCGCCTTTACTGCACGGATCGAGGCTCTCTAACGCAGCGCCTCCGGAATACCATTCACCAATTTTTTCGCGCAGAACATCACATAAACGTTTTTTTCACTCTCTTCAGACGCAGGACACTTGTCTTTCGACGACATTTTTAGTGAAACATGCAGATACGGGGTCAATTTGTTTTTCAAACCTGGGGACAAAAATATGTCGAATTACATTCATTTTTATTCTACCCGTAATTTCTAAAGTAGTTGAAAAGCTTTTACAAACGAGGGCGCGGAGCCAGCAGCATAGCGGAAGCGCTCACCGGGTTTTTTCTACTTACGCCGGCTGGTTCCATGGTTTTTCTGCAGCGGGTATGGTGGCATCAATTTGCGGCAACTGTAGTTCATCGGGGTCTTTGTCAGATGACGATTCAACGGTGCCGCTGTGATTCATTCCTGATGAAGTGAGCTTAGTGCCGCGTTCGATCAATATACTGCCTGCCTTCTGTTCGGCAACTCTTCAAGAATGTTTTCTCGAGACGGAGTTTGATGTTTTCTGCACCTCAAATAGGCAACAATGTGCACCCAGTGACTCTGGCTATCAACTGTTGTTACAAATAGTCCACAAGGTCATTTTGACGGTGGGGTAGGGAACCAGCATCATGGCGGAAGCGCTCACCGGTTTTGTTTTGCTTACGCAGATTGGTGCTCTTGAAATCTTTTCTAAGAAATGACACTCTGCCTTGCCGGTTCTACCGCAAGTGCTGTTTTCAACGTTATCATGTCGGTCACGTTCGGGAAGCACGCATCCAAAACGACAGTTTGTCATTATTTGCAGTTGAGCGCTTTATTTGTTAATTGTGTTACTTCGTGGCCAAGATATTGAAGTGAACCCAGAGCTGACTGATGCGCAATTTTCTAAGCTCCTCGGTGGGCAAAGTAAAATGATATTAAAGTTCAATTCTATCGAGGCAAAACAGTACCAGCTCACCCTATGAGTCACAGACTTGAAGGCTCTCATTCTTTCACTAGAAGCTAAGATAGGCAAAGTCGATGACTACGCGATACCGCTATGAAAACGACCATGTAGCATTGACGGCTCTTAGACGAAATATTGATGATATCAAGAACAGGCAAAGGAGAAATAATGTTGTCTTTCGTGGCTTTGTAGCTTAAACCACGAGTGAAACTGCCGTCAAATTTGAAGAACTCATTGTAGAACTATTCAAAAGTAGGCTTGGTGTCACAGGCCAAAGTATTGAGCGTGCGCATCGCATAGGGGCAAATACGGCAGGAAAACCACGTTTAGTCATAGTGAAACTCACTCCCTAAAAATACCACAAATCTGTGGTCGCGAACACTTAAAAACTCAAAGGCATTGGTTGCACCATATCTGAAGATTTTTCACACTCTATCAGAGAAAAAATTAAGAAGCAACGTTACTAAGCGAATAGAATAAGCAGGAAGGCGAGAAGGTAGTTATGAAGCATAATACGCTTTATTTTCGGAGAAGGCGTTTTCAGCTTTATAATTCGACGGGAGAGGTAGTCCAGCTAAAGCGTACAACAGGGCTGCTGTTAAAGGCCCTATTATTGAATTGCAGGAGCATAAATATTAAGACAGATATATAAGTTTAAATGCCTACCGCATAGTCTTTAGCCCACGGTTGTGCTAGGCAATGCAGTCACGGCTAGATTCTTCTGTTCTTCATTCCCAAATCTTCCTGGACATCTACCACTACTTTCGATGCGATAAAGATTCTCATAGTGGAGGTGTCCTTATTCTTGTAAAGAATAGTATACCTTGCATTCATTTGAAGTGCACACTTCTTCGTGTAGACGCAGTTTTTTGTCGAATGCGGCTGGGAAACGGGAAAAACATGGTGATTGGCGCCTACTATCATCCACCCAGCGCGTTTTATGAGCAGTTCATCAAGCTGTCCGACTTTATGTAGTGTTCGAAAAACGACTGTGTCTTGGTTTGAGGTGATTTCAACCTACCGGAAATCAACTGGTGATGCGAAATTCCTAGGAATACAGTTACTGTTTTTTTGTACTACTCCTTTTTTATTTATTTAACATTCATGCATTTGATCAATGCACCCGTAGTGCGTCGCATGATGATGGTACAGGCCATGTCTTGGACTTGCTTTTGTGTAATAAGTCAGGTATTGTATCTGACGTTCATGCTTTACCTTGTTTGAGTGACCACAGCATTATAGTTGCTGAGGTTTGTGTTCCAAATGCATCTATGGGGAAGAAACCGCCAAAAAGGTATTTTTGTATGGTAAAGCTACTTACTGCTCAATTAACAGTCGTTAGATTCATACTTCTCCACGTTTGATACATTAGTGAACGATTTCTTCGTAGAACAGTTGTTGGAAAATCTTGAAGGATTTTTTTTATTCTTCGAGATTAGTTTATTCTGATGCGGATGCTTTCGTCTAAACATGATAAGGATAAGCCATGGTTTAAATCAGCAACCACGCATCATGCTGCACAGGATACAGAGGGTGCACTTAAAGTACAAAGAGCACAAGTTCACGGAGAACCTAGAGGAACCAAAAAGGCTGAAGATGATTTCGAAAGTTTGGCCACATCAGCTAAAAAACTTACTTCGACCAGCTTGGGAAACGTTTGGTAAAAGACACGAAAAAAAAATTGGAAGTATATCTACCGCAATGATCAGAACGATAATTCTGTCCCACTTCTTGAATACTTAGTGTACCGCTATCGATGATGACAAGCGCAAAGTGGAAGTATTCATCAGTTACTTTTCTTCCGTATTTAGTAATAGTCAATATCTGGTTGTAAATGTGGATTTTTCGTTCTGTAATGAAATGCCTCATGTTGAGTTTGCCTTGGTAGGTGTACGTAATCTTTTAGCAAATATTTCTCCTAGGAAGGCAACTGGACCGTATGATATAGCTGCAACCCTGCAGGGGCGTCTGTGCAAGTAAACGTTTGGTATGTAGCGACACTACGGACCCGAGCTAACGGGGGGGGGGGGGGGGGGTTTGACCCCCTCCCACGCCTAGCCGTGCGTGGCTCTGCTGTGTCCGGGCAAAAGGGGATCCTGGGGGTTGAGCCACCGCCGGGTGATTGGACCTTCAAGGCCCCCTGGAAGAAGCAACACACCCCTTTGGCCCTGACTTCACGTAGACCACCCCTGGGCTAGGCTGGGGTTACCCAGGGGAAATCGGCAGTCACCTTTTCCTATCTCTCTGTTCCTCTCTTCATCTTGGTCTTTTCTCCTTTTTAAATCTATCCTATCTTCTTCTCTCTTCCATTTACTTCTACATTTCCTGGCGGCAATGGTTAACCTTGTGTGTGTGTCCTCCCTTGGGTACATTATATACGGTTACAGTTGCTGTGTACAGCTGGCGTTGGCATGCCTTACTATAAACACAAGAGCTGTCGCGTCCCCATGTTGGGCTCATTGGTGGGTGGCTGGCATGGCTGCCGAAATAACTCCTATTGTATAGCTTCTACCTCCTTTCCCCTACTTAACGATCGTCCTCACTCAAAGAGGGGCACATCGAATTCTCTGAAAGTATTTTTTTCATGAAGCCCCAAGAAACTTTCTCACGATTTCATGTGATTCACTGCAAAACAGTCAACAAGAATGCTTGAAATATCTTGAATGCTTGAAAAACCTTTGAAGTATCTAAATGTCTTACCAAAACACTATGCTGGGGTTACAAGGCGACAAGAATGGCTAGTGGAGATCTTCTCCTAGGAGTCAACAACAAAGCACAATTTGACAAACTTTCTAAACTTTCTTCGATCGGAAATGCACCTGTTTCAGTCATCCTACACCGCTTTCTTATAAGCTCACGAGGAGTGGTATCTGACCAAGACTTGCTTGACTTGTCAAACAGCGAACTGCTCGAGGGCTGGAGTGAACAGCATGTAATAAATGTGCAACGTATCAAAATCAGGTGCGATAATAAAGAAATCCCCACAAAACACCTAGTCTTCACATTTAGTACCAGCACGCTTACAGAATATGTAGAATCGGGTTATTTGAAGTTGAATGTCCGACCGTACATTCCCAACCCCCGGCGCTGCTTCAAGTGCCAGCGTTTTGGTCACGGCTCTCAGAGCTGCCGTGGCCGCCAAACCTGTGCTAAGTGCAGTTCGCATGACCACTCTGCAGACAGCTGCAATGAAACTCCCCAGTGTGCAAACTGCGGGGGTGCACACGCAGCCTACTCTCGCACATATCCCGCATGGAAGAAAGAAAAAGAAATAGTAACACTGAAAGTAACTCAAAACATTTCATTTAAGGAGGCACGGAAACGTCTCACTTTTGTGCAGGCTCCTTCATTTGCGGACGTGGCACGCACGGGGGCAGTGCCACAACGGTTCACGGCACCCACTCATACCACACACAGTGGACGGGCGGTAGTGCAATTCGCCCCATCAGCGGAAGCAGCAGCCAGTGCTGCTCCGCTTCCAAAGGGCATGCAGGCATTGGGACCTGCAGCCTCAGGGCCTTTTGTTGCAGCAGAAAGCCCGAAAACACAAACAACCGCGTGCGAAACCCACCAGCGGACATCCAGTGCCTCTACCGAGGCAATGAACGTAGCGGGTAGTCCAACGGCGTCTCAGACGCCGAAGGGTAGGCGCAGCTCATTGGAGCGCGCCAGAAAAGTGAAAACTCCCGTTACAGGGCCTAAAAAGGACTCCCTGAACTGAAGAAAAAGTCCTTCCAGTACACAAAGCACTCCTTTACACACAACAAGGACACACAAATTTTACAATGAAATTTCAGAGGACTGCTGAGAAATCTCGATGACATCCAAGAAGATTTACACGAACATTCACCAAAAGTGCTGTATGTACAAGAAACACATTTAGTATCCAAAAACATGAGCTTTATATGACAATTTGTGATATTTTGAAAAGACAGAGATGATGCTGTAGCGTCATCTGGTGGTGTAGCCATTATTGTTAGTCGAGGAGTAGCACTCATGTACTGCTACTAACAGCCCTAGAGGCAGTGGCTGTTCAAGCAGTTCTATTGAATAAGCTCGTCACGATCTGCTCTCTATACATACCACCGCAACACCGCCTGAAAAAACGTGAATTCCAGTCTTTAATAGATGAGCTAGCAGAACCCTACCTGGTTCTAAGGGACCTGAATGTGCAAAGCAGTTGATGAGTTGACTGCCGATGTGATGCACGAGGTCGTCTCATCGAACAGTTCCTCTTTTCATTAGGTGCTTGTCGGTTGAATAGGAAAGAGGCAACATACTATAACCTTGCAAACAAAACTTACTCCTCCATTGACCTTAGTATTGCATCTCCTTCACTTGTGCCATTTCTCCAATAGAAAATTACAAATAATTTCTACGGAAGTGACTACTTTCTTGTCGTCTTGAGTTCACCAACATCATACGAATGCCCTTCACGAGTTCCCAAATGGCTGACATTGAAAGCCGACTGGGAACAGTTTTACAGCATTACTCATTTAGGTTAGACAGACATATGTGGGTTAAGCATAGATGAAGCTGTGCAGTACTTCACAGCTTTCCTTGTTGACGCAGCAGCGAAGTGCATCCCGCAAATATCTGGACTGCCCGGCAAGCGACACGTCCCATGGTGGAACACTGAGTGTCGTAATGCACGGAAGGAACAGAACAAGGCATGGAGGTTGCTTCGGAACTCACCGACAGCCGAAAATCTTGACGGCTTTAAGAAAATAAAATCTCAAGGCAGGAGAACGCGTCGCCAGGCCAGAAGAGAGAGCTGGCACAAGTTCTTATGTGGAATCGACTCATATACACAAGAAGATAAAGTCTGGAACATGGTTCGTAGGGTAACAAGAAGACAAGTATATTCACTCCCACTCATAAACACACAGAATGACAGCCTGGAAGATGAGGCGAACTTCCTCGTAGCCCACTACGAGCAGGTGTCTAGCTCATCGCACTATACTGAAGCTTTCCAAAGATATAAAGCAAGGATAGAAAAGCGGAAACTAGAACACAGGTGTAGAAAATACGAGCCATACAATCAACCTTTCAATTAAGCGGAGCTAACAACATGACTAAACTCTTGCAGTAATTCTGCCCCAGGCTACGACTGCGTCGTGTATGAAATATGAAAAACCTGCCACTCAAAACGCGAAAAACATTACTCTCCCTATACAATGCTATCTGGCTTTCTGGCACTATCCCTACTTCCTAAAAAGAGGCTATAAGTATTCGCATTCTAAAAAAAAAAGGCAAGGACCCTTCTTCACTTTTGAGTTATAGGCCCGTTGCACTTACAAGCTGCCTTTGTAAACTTTTTTAAAAGATAATAAACCACCGTCTTCTACATTTTCTTGAAACACATAAACTGCTCGACTGATTCCAGTGTGGGTTTCGAGAGGGTAGATCCACCACCAACCTTCCGGTGTGTATCGAGTCAGAGATCCGAGATGCTTTCGTCTATAAACAATACTTCCTCTCTGTGTTCCTCGATATCGAGAAGGCCTATGACACAACATGGCGTTTTGGCATACTAAGAGACTTTTCTCACCAGGGTGTGCGCGGTAGAATGTTTTCCATAATCGAGAGTTACTTGTCCAATCGGACATTCCGTGTCCGTGTGGGCACTGTTCCCTCCCAAACTTTTGTTAAAGAAACAGGAGTACCGCAAGGCGGTGTACTTGGTTGTACACTTTTTATTATCAAAATAAATTCCTTGCACCTATCCACCCCCCGCAATATGTTCTATTGTACATATGTCAACGACGTTGAGCTTGGCGCAAAGTCATGCAACCTGGCAATATGTGAGCGGCAGGTTCAGCTAGGTTGAAACAAGGTCTCCAAATGGACAGAGGAAAACGGATTCCGACTGAACCCACAAAAAAAGAGCGTTTGTCTTGTTCTCCCGAAAGAGAGGCGTGCACTCAGAACCTGATATTCAACTGAACGGTAAACGTCTGTCTGTCAAAGCCAACATCAATTCTTAGGCCCAATCTTGGACAACAAGTTGACCTTCGTACCGCACAATAAGTATTTAAAAAACAAGTGCATCAGAGCCATGAATGTTCTAAATGTGTTGTCACGCACTACATGGGGGAGTGACAAGAAGCGTCTCATGAACATGTATAGGAGTCTCGTATGCACTCGCTTGGATTATGGAGCAATAACCTATCAGTCTGCGACACCTACCGCCCTAAATATGCTTGACCCTATTCACCACCTAGGCATTCACCTCTCTACGGGTGCCTTTCGCACCAGCCCCATTGAAAGCCTGAACGTGGAATCAAACGAATGGTCCCTCCACCTGTAGAGATGCTACATGTCTTTTTTATATTATCTCAAAATGAAGGCAGACAAGGACCACCCTTCACATTTCACAATGGACATGTCTACTTCTGTTCTGTTTGAAAACCGGGCATTTTTGAGACAACTCTATTCACTTCGTGTGAGGGGCCTTTCTGAGGAAACCAGTGCGTCATTCGAATATCGTCTGATGGCTCCCGCAGCATGTCTGCCACCATGGCAGTGGCAATTGATATATTGTGATGTGTATTTTTTTAGATATTACAAAGCACGCAACCATTGTACACATCCGCACATACTTCTTAGAACTACAACAAAGACAGACAAGTTCTGAGTTCTTTATAGATTCCTAAAAGTCCAACACTTCTGTTTTGTATGCAGCCATTGGCCCATCCTTTTCAGAAGCGGGCGTTCTGCACCCTGATACAAGCATTTTCACCGGTGAAGCATATGCGATCCTTGCGGCTGTTAAACACATTGCACATATAAAACTACAAAAAGCGGTAATTTACACGGACTCTCTGAGTGTGGTGAAAGCCCTAAAACATTTAAAAACACAAAAACCCTGTTATTGCATCCCTTTATTTATTGCTATGCACAGTCTACTCATCCAAACAGCATGTTGTACTCTGCTGGGTGCCGGGGCACCGTGAGATACAGGGAAACATTTTGGTAGACCAGCTGGCTGCATTCGCCAGCAATGATGCCACTAATGCATCAATACCAATCCCTGCACTTGACATGAAACCTTTTCTGAAACAAAAGCTCAGAGGTTATTGGCAAAAAACGTGGGATAAACACACAAGTAATAAACTACATGTTATTAAGCCACAACTTGGTCATTGGCTCCCACTATCAAAATCACGACACGCAAAAGTAACACTCACAAGGCAAAAGACAAGACATACATACTCTACACATTCATAGGCTCCTTCATTTGCAGGCTCCTTCATTTGCGGACGTGGCACGCACGGGGGCAGTGCCACAACGGTTCACGGCACCCACTCATACCACACACAGTGGACGGGCGGTAGTGCAATTCGCCCCATCAGCGGAAGCAGCAGCCAGTGCTGCTCCGCTTCCAAAGGGCATGCAGGCATTGGGACCTGCAGCCTCAGGGCCTTTTGTTGCAGCAGAAAGCCCGAAAACACAAACAACCGCGTGCGAAACCCACCAGCGGACATCCAGTGCCTCTACCGAGGCAATGAACGTAGCGGGTAGTCCAACGGCGTCTCAGACGCCGAAGGGTAGGCGCAGCTCATTGGAGCGCGCCAGAAAAGTGAAAACTCCCGTTACAGGGCCTAAAAAGGACTCCCTGAACTGAAGAAAAAGTCCTTCCAGTACACAAAGCACTCCTTTACACACAACAAGGACACACAAATTTTACAATGAAATTTCAGAGGACTGCTGAGAAATCTCGATGACATCCAAGAAGATTTACACGAACATTCACCAAAAGTGCTGTATGTACAAGAAACACATTTAGTATCCAAAAACATGAGCTTTATATGACAATTTGTGATATTTTGAAAAGACAGAGATGATGCTGTAGCGTCATCTGGTGGTGTAGCCATTATTGTTAGTCGAGGAGTAGCACTCATGTACTGCTACTAACAGCCCTAGAGGCAGTGGCTGTTCAAGCAGTTCTATTGAATAAGCTCGTCACGATCTGCTCTCTATACATACCACCGCAACACCGCCTGAAAAAACGTGAATTCCAGTCTTTAATAGATGAGCTAGCAGAACCCTACCTGGTTCTAAGGGACCTGAATGTGCAAAGCAGTTGATGAGTTGACTGCCGATGTGATGCACGAGGTCGTCTCATCGAACAGTTCCTCTTTTCATTAGGTGCTTGTCGGTTGAATAGGAAAGAGGCAACATACTATAACCTTGCAAACAAAACTTACTCCTCCATTGACCTTAGTATTGCATCTCCTTCACTTGTGCCATTTCTCCAATAGAAAATTACAAATAATTTCTACGGAAGTGACTACTTTCTTGTCGTCTTGAGTTCACCAACATCATACGAATGCCCTTCACGAGTTCCCAAATGGCTGACATTGAAAGCCGACTGGGAACAGTTTTACAGCATTACTCATTTAGGTTAGACAGACATATGTGGGTTAAGCATAGATGAAGCTGTGCAGTACTTCACAGCTTTCCTTGTTGACGCAGCAGCGAAGTGCATCCCGCAAATATCTGGACTGCCCGGCAAGCGACACGTCCCATGGTGGAACACTGAGTGTCGTAATGCACGGAAGGAACAGAACAAGGCATGGAGGTTGCTTCGGAACTCACCGACAGCCGAAAATCTTGACGGCTTTAAGAAAATAAAATCTCAAGGCAGGAGAACGCGTCGCCAGGCCAGAAGAGAGAGCTGGCACAAGTTCTTATGTGGAATCGACTCATATACACAAGAAGATAAAGTCTGGAACATGGTTCGTAGGGTAACAAGAAGACAAGTATATTCACTCCCACTCATAAACACACAGAATGACAGCCTGGAAGATGAGGCGAACTTCCTCGTAGCCCACTACGAGCAGGTGTCTAGCTCATCGCACTATACTGAAGCTTTCCAAAGATATAAAGCAAGGATAGAAAAGCGGAAACTAGAACACAGGTGTAGAAAATACGAGCCATACAATCAACCTTTCAATTAAGCGGAGCTAACAACATGACTAAACTCTTGCAGTAATTCTGCCCCAGGCTACGACTGCGTCGTGTATGAAATATGAAAAACCTGCCACTCAAAACGCGAAAAACATTACTCTCCCTATACAATGCTATCTGGCTTTCTGGCACTATCCCTACTTCCTAAAAAGAGGCTATAAGTATTCGCATTCTAAAAAAAAAAGGCAAGGACCCTTCTTCACTTTTGAGTTATAGGCCCGTTGCACTTACAAGCTGCCTTTGTAAACTTTTTTAAAAGATAATAAACCACCGTCTTCTACATTTTCTTGAAACACATAAACTGCTCGACTGATTCCAGTGTGGGTTTCGAGAGGGTAGATCCACCACCAACCTTCCGGTGTGTATCGAGTCAGAGATCCGAGATGCTTTCGTCTATAAACAATACTTCCTCTCTGTGTTCCTCGATATCGAGAAGGCCTATGACACAACATGGCGTTTTGGCATACTAAGAGACTTTTCTCACCAGGGTGTGCGCGGTAGAATGTTTTCCATAATCGAGAGTTACTTGTCCAATCGGACATTCCGTGTCCGTGTGGGCACTGTTCCCTCCCAAACTTTTGTTAAAGAAACAGGAGTACCGCAAGGCGGTGTACTTGGTTGTACACTTTTTATTATCAAAATAAATTCCTTGCACCTATCCACCCCCCGCAATATGTTCTATTGTACATATGTCAACGACGTTGAGCTTGGCGCAAAGTCATGCAACCTGGCAATATGTGAGCGGCAGGTTCAGCTAGGTTGAAACAAGGTCTCCAAATGGACAGAGGAAAACGGATTCCGACTGAACCCACAAAAAAAGAGCGTTTGTCTTGTTCTCCCGAAAGAGAGGCGTGCACTCAGAACCTGATATTCAACTGAACGGTAAACGTCTGTCTGTCAAAGCCAACATCAATTCTTAGGCCCAATCTTGGACAACAAGTTGACCTTCGTACCGCACAATAAGTATTTAAAAAACAAGTGCATCAGAGCCATGAATGTTCTAAATGTGTTGTCACGCACTACATGGGGGAGTGACAAGAAGCGTCTCATGAACATGTATAGGAGTCTCGTATGCACTCGCTTGGATTATGGAGCAATAACCTATCAGTCTGCGACACCTACCGCCCTAAATATGCTTGACCCTATTCACCACCTAGGCATTCACCTCTCTACGGGTGCCTTTCGCACCAGCCCCATTGAAAGCCTGAACGTGGAATCAAACGAATGGTCCCTCCACCTGTAGAGATGCTACATGTCTTTTTTATATTATCTCAAAATGAAGGCAGACAAGGACCACCCTTCACATTTCACAATGGACATGTCTACTTCTGTTCTGTTTGAAAACCGGGCATTTTTGAGACAACTCTATTCACTTCGTGTGAGGGGCCTTTCTGAGGAAACCAGTGCGTCATTCGAATATCGTCTGATGGCTCCCGCAGCATGTCTGCCACCATGGCAGTGGCAATTGATATATTGTGATGTGTATTTTTTTAGATATTACAAAGCACGCAACCATTGTACACATCCGCACATACTTCTTAGAACTACAACAAAGACAGACAAGTTCTGAGTTCTTTATAGATTCCTAAAAGTCCAACACTTCTGTTTTGTATGCAGCCATTGGCCCATCCTTTTCAGAAGCGGGCGTTCTGCACCCTGATACAAGCATTTTCACCGGTGAAGCATATGCGATCCTTGCGGCTGTTAAACACATTGCACATATAAAACTACAAAAAGCGGTAATTTACACGGACTCTCTGAGTGTGGTGAAAGCCCTAAAACATTTAAAAACACAAAAACCCTGTTATTGCATCCCTTTATTTATTGCTATGCACAGTCTACTCATCCAAACAGCATGTTGTACTCTGCTGGGTGCCGGGGCACCGTGAGATACAGGGAAACATTTTGGTAGACCAGCTGGCTGCATTCGCCAGCAATGATGCCACTAATGCATCAATACCAATCCCTGCACTTGACATGAAACCTTTTCTGAAACAAAAGCTCAGAGGTTATTGGCAAAAAACGTGGGATAAACACACAAGTAATAAACTACATGTTATTAAGCCACAACTTGGTCATTGGCTCCCACTATCAAAATCACGACACGCAAAAGTAACACTCACAAGGCAAAAGACAAGACATACATACTCTACACATTCATATCTTCTGCCTCCTGGTGATCCACCATTGTGTGAGAGATGTGGAGAACCACTTACGGTTCTCCACATTTTCGTCCAGTGCAATGAGTTAGATGCTCTAAGAAATAAGCACTTTTTACTGCCCTACCGACAGCAGCTCCCACTGCACCCTGGGATGCTTATCGGTAGGAATCCGACTTTTAAAATTCACTCATTGTATACATCTTTAGAAGATATACGCAATTTTCACTGCATACTTAAAGGTGATCCGTAGCAGGACTTCTGTACCGAGGCCGCCGCTGCGGTAAGTACATCTCCGCCATGATTTTATTATGATCTTTCGAACTCAACTTTCACTGCACATATTTCACACCACTGTCATCATTCTAATGCTTATGTTTTAACCCGTGGCAGCGCGAGGAATGCACGCACCATAACATTGTTCACATCTCTAGTAACTGAAACAGCTCTCTTTGTTTTGGCCCTCAATTGGCCCTTGTGCCATAAAGTACGACACATTATCATCATCATCATCATATTATGGCAGCAGCAATGGTTATACAGACAGACAGACAGACAGACAGACAGAAAAACTTTATTAAAACAAGTGTGTTTGGACCCCCCGGGATCCCTGGACCACTACGCGGTCCCGCACCACGCCTACACAGTCATGCCTCTCGTCGCGATGACATCGGCTGCCCTAGTCACCACAGTAAGCTGCAACGCCGGGTCCCCAGACGCGAACAGGACCTCCCTGTCCTCCCAGCTTGAGATGGCAGGCTGTTCCTGCGGGGGATTAGCAGCAGGGCAGTCGAATAGGCTATGGGAAAGGGTGGAATGAGGGTCGCCGCAGAGGGAACATTTCGGGGAAGTGCCACAGTAGTGGGACGGCAGCTGAGGGGAAGAAAGAGTGCGAGTCTGGAGACGTCTTCATAGGATTTGTTGGGAGTGCGTAAGAAAGAAATTTGGGGGAGGGTAGATGCGACGGTTCAAACGGTGTATTTCTGTGAGCTCTGCATGCGAAAGTGTGTGGCCGCTTCTTCAAGGAGCCCGAATCGAGGCTGTCCTGAGCCCGGCAAATCAATCCTCGGGCCAATTGGTCGGCAGCCTGATTTCCGGGGTTCCCTGAATGAGCCGGTACCCACTGAAGCTCTACCATTTGCGGGAAAGATTGTGTGGGGGTGTTCAACAACGGCCAGGCAGAGGGGTGTATCCTGCCACTGGCATAATTGTACAAAGCAGTTTTTGAATCAGTGAAGGCGTACTGTGCATCGGAATGTGCAAGGGCTAAGGCAATGGTGGTCTCCTCTGCCTCTTCAGCTCTAGAGCCTGAGGGAAGGCGGTAAATCAGGGAATGAGGTAGCGTAGGGTTGTAGGTAACTGGCACAGCTTCCTGTGTTGTACAAGCGGCGTCTACCCAAATGGCATCCGCAACTTGTCCGTAACTCTTGTGAAGGGCTTTTTGGCGAGCCACACGACGAGCGATGTGATGCTGAGGGTGGACATATTTAGGCAAGGGTTTCACTATTATAGAGGCATGATTGTGTCTTGGAATGACCAGGCAGGTTGTTTGATTAGCGGGTGTGCTTATTTAAAGGAGGCGAGAATATGGCAGCCAGTGGCGCTAGCAGAAAGTCATAAATACTGTGCCTGAAGATATGCCTCATCTAGCTCAGAGAGGGTATTGTGCATGCCCAGTTCAAAAAGTTTGGCTGTGCTTGTGCTACAAGGAAGGTTCAGAGCTGCCTTAGTTGCAAGGCGAATCATGGCATTCACGCCTTCAGTTTCTGTGCGGTTCCGCTTAAGATATGAGATGGCGTATAAAATGCGGATAAGTGTGTAAGCAAGTACAACTTTCATGTTGTGCGCTTCATATAAAGCCTTGTGCATAGAAGATACACCGATTGCGTACAAGCTTTGAGTGTTTTGAGGGTGCGGTCATTCCGTCCAGAATCCTGCTAGTAAAGGCTGAGGATTCGCAGTGTGGGCGTGAAGGGGATAGCGGTTCCTCGTAATGTGATTTTGATGGTCGAGTTAGCGGCTGATTTTGGTCTCATAAAAAGGAGCGCTGATTTAGAGGGGCAGCATTCGAACCCAATAGATGACGCGTGAGCTGAGATGGTGTCGGATGCTAATTGAAGAGTTTGTTTTGTTTGTGCGCCAGAACCAGATGTAGTCCATGTCGTTATAATATCCACTTACAAAGTGTCCTTTAGGTGAGGGATAAGATCCTGTTTGTGGGCTAAGGGAATGGGAGCAATATTAAAGAGGAAGGGGGAGATAACCGCGCCTTGAGGAGTTCCGACCTCGCCAAGCGTATAGGGGGCCGTTCTGAGGTTATCAATGTGCAAGGAGTCAATGCGCCCAGAGAGAATGTTGCGGACATAGTTGTAAGTTCTGGGGCCTACCTGTAATGCCTGCAGTTGCCTTAAAATGGCATCATGTCGAATTCTATCGAATGCCTTAGTGAGGTCTACCGCTATTACAGCTTTAGTATGGTGGGGAATGGTATCGTCAAGCACGTCGTCAATAATTTGAAGCAAGGCATCCTGCGCAGAAAGATGCGCCCGAAATCCCAAGATACTATGAGGGAAAGGTTGATTTTCTTCCATGTACATCATCAGCCTGGAAGGATTATTTGCTCGAAGACCTTGGAAAGACAGGATGTTATTGAATTGGGACGAATATTGTCGATGGTGAAGGGTTTGCGAGGTTCGGGGATAAAAATGATTTTCGCGTGTTTCCAGGAGGCAGGCAGGATACCAGCTTTTCAACATTCAATAAAGTAGTTCACTAGATCAGATATGAAAACATCATGAGGAATTCGAATGGCAGCGTTAGTAAGTTGATGTTCACCGAGTGCTGCACTACGTATTTTAGTAAGGCTGCGTGAAATTCTGATTCTATAATAAGGGCATCAAGCTGGGGTTATGATGTGCCAGTGTTCTCGGGGTGTTTGTTAGGACGACCAGGTGTTGTATAGGGGCATTTCAGCTGTGTAAGGACGGCATCGGTGTCCTGCTGATGGTTATGGGTGAGGCGGCGAACGCTAAATTGCGGGGGGTCTTGCATGTGACGCAAAATATGCCAAGCGCGGGTTGTGGAGAGATTTCCGCGGAGATTCTCACAAATATGAGCCTAGTTAGCTTTGCAAAGGGTTGTACTGTACTGTTCTATTTGCGCTTGATGCTGCGTGAGTTTGATTTTTAGTTTCCGGTTGTTCCTTTGAATTTTCCACGTTTGCGTAATGTTATTATGAGCTACCAAGAAATGGGCGAGCTTACTGTCTATAACGGGGATTTTTGAATTGTATCTAGCGTTTGGGTATTCTGGCGAATGTCCTCCTGTAACTGCATACTGGTGTATTGTAACTTCTCCTGTAACATAACCCCGGAGTCAAAGTCGAAGGAGGCCTGTGTGGGCCGCGATTGCCTGAATTTGCGGAGCTGGTCCCACTTAACTCATCATCATCATTATCATCAACATCATCATCATCATCCTCACTACGTCCACTGCAGGACAAAGGCCTCTCCCATGTTCTGCCAGTTAACCCAGTCCTGTGCTTGCTGCTGTCAATTTATACTTGCAAACTTCTTAATCTCATCTGCCCATCTAACCTTCTGTCTCCCCCTAACCCGCTTGCCTTCTCTGGGAATCCAGTTGGTTACCCTTAACGGCCAGCGGTTATCCTGTCTACGTGCTACATGCCCAGCCCATGTCTATTTCTTCTTGATTTCAGCTATGATATCCTTAACCACCGTTTGTTTCCTAATCTACTCTGCTCTCTTCTTGTCTCTTAAGGTTACACCTACCATTTTTTCTTTCCATTGCTTGTTGCGTCGTCCTCAATTTAAGCTGAACCCTCTTTGTAAGTCTCCAGGTTTCTGCTCCGTAGCTAAGTACCGGCAAGATACAGCTGTTATATATCTTCCTCTTGAGGGATAGTGGCAATCTGCCTATCATAATATGAGAGTGCCTGCCAAATGTGCTCCACCCCATTCTTATTCTTCTAGTTACTTCAATCTGGAGGTTTGGCTCCGCGGTTATTACCTGCCCTAAGTAGACATAGTCTTTTACAACTTGAATTGCACTATTACCTACCTCGAAGCGCTGCTCTTTTCCGAGGTTGTTGTACATTACTTTCGTTTTCTGCAGATTCATTTTAAGACCCACCTTTCTGCTCTCCTTGTCTAACACCGTAACCATGAGTTGCAATTTGTCCCCTGAGTTACTCAGCAATGCAATGTCATTGGCGAAGCACAGGTGACTAAGGTACTCTCAATTACCTCTTATCTCTAACTGTTTCCATTCTAGGCTTCTGAAAATCTCCTGTAAGCACGCGGTAAATAGCATTGGGGAGATTGTATCCCCTGCCTTACACCCTTCTTGATTGGTATTCCGTAGCTTTCTTTATGAAGCACTATGGTAGCAGTTGATCCCCTGTAGATTTCTTGCAGGATATTTATATATACTTCATCGACGCCCTGATTCCGCAGTGTCTGCATGACGGCTGATATTTCAACTGAATCCAACGTATTCTCGTAATCTATGAGGGCTATGTATAGTGGTAGGTTGTATTTTGAGCATTTCTGTATTACCTGATTGATAGTATGAATGTGATCAATTGTTGAGTAGCCTGTTCATAATCTTGCTTGTTCCTTTGGTTGATTGAATTATAATGTTTTCTTTACTCTGTTAGCAATTACCTTTGTAAATAGCTTGTATACTACAGAGAGCAAGCTAATCAGCCTGTAATTCTTCAAGTCCTTGTCATCTCCTTTCTTATGCATTAAGATGATGTTAGCGTTCTTCCAAGACTCTGGTACTCTTCCCGTCAGGAGAAACCTCGTAAACAGGGTGGCTAGTATTTCAAACACAATCTGTCCTCCATCTTTCAGCAGATCTGACGTTACCTGAACCTCACCAGCAGCTTTTCCCCTTCGCATACTCTCCAAAGCTTTTCTGACTTCTATCATTACTGGTGGGGTGTCATCTGGGTTACTGCTAGTTCTTATAGTTTTAAAGTCGTGGTTGTCCCGCCTACTGTAAATATCTCTGTAAAACTCCTCCGCTATTTTAACTATCCTATCCATATTGGCAGTTATTTTGCCTTCTTTGTCCCTTAGTGCATACATCCGAGTTTTGCCTATCTCAAGTTTCCTCTTCACTGCTTTGACGCTTCCTCCGTTTTTCAGAGCGTGTTCAATTCTCTCCATGTTATACCTTCTTACATCGAATACATTACGCCTATTAATCAACTTCGAAAGCTCTGTCAGTTCTATTTTGTCTGCTGTACTTAAGAATTTCATAATTTGACGATTCTTAATGAGATTCTTTGTTTTCTGGGAAAGCTTGCCAGTGTCCTGTCTAACTACCCTGCCTCGAACTTCCACTGCACACTCCGTAATGATACTCGTCAGATTATCATTCATTGCTAAGGTTGGTTCCTTTCATGCTGAGGTTGGTTTCCTCACTAAAAGCCGAGTACCTGTTCTGAAGCGACACTCTGAATTCCTGTACTTTCCCTCTCAGTGCTAGCTCATTGATTGGCTTCTTGCATACCAGTTTCTGTCGTTCCTTTTTCAAGTCTAGATGAATTCGAGACCGTACCATTCTATGGTCACTGCATCGTACCTTGCCAACCACTTCCACTTCCTGCACGATGCCTGGGTGTGCACTCATTATAAAGTCTATTTCGTTCTTATTTTCGCCATTAGGGCTCCGCCACGTCCACTTGCGGTTTCCTCGTTTCCGGTAGAAGGTATTCAAAATACGTAAATTATTGCGTTCTGCTAATTCTACTAGTAGCTCTCCTCTGGCGTTTCTCGTACCGATGCCATAGTCTACTACTGCCTGGTCTCCAGCCTGCTTCCTCCCTACCTTTGCATCAAAGTCTCCCATCAGTATTGTATACTGTGTTTTTACCTTACTCATTGCCGATTCCACGTCTTCATAGAAGCTTTCAACTGAAGCGTCATCATGGCTAGATGTAGGTGCGTAAGCCTGTACCACCTTCATCTTGTATCTCTTATTCAGTTTAATTACAATACCTACCACCCTCTCATTAATGCTATAGTATTCCTCTATGTTGCCAAATATGTTTCTGTGAATTAGGAACCCCACTTCCAGTTCCAAGCCCCGATAGCAAAGGACGTTCCCATTCTGTAGCACCGTATAGGCCTCATCGGTCCTCCTAACCTCACTGAGCCCTATTATATCCCAGTTAACACCCTCTAGTTCTTCGAATAGTACAGCTAGACTTCCCTTACTAGATAAGGTTCTAGCCTTAAACGTTGCCAAGTTCAGGTTCCAATGGCGGCCTGTCCGGATCCAGAGATTCTTAGCACCCTCTGCTGCGTTGCAGATCTAACCGCCTCCATGGTCAGTTGCTTCACAGCTGCTGGGGATTGGGGGCCGTGAGTTATTTGACGTATGCATGTGAGAGGTATTGGCCAGATACTGCACTAGGGTGGCCAATCCTTTTCTGGTGAGGGAGTGCGTTCCCGGCGGTGGTTACCGTTGAGGCCACACCCCAGGCCTCGTCGTAATGCAGTTCCATCACAACGCGGATTTTTTTTTATCCGGTTGCGAACTGCGCGGCACCGGGATATGAACCACGGACCTTTTGCATGCGAGGCGGATGCTCTAACTACTACGTCATCGCTGCTTCCCTCCACTTAACTGCCACTTAACTCGCCTAACGGTAAATTTACGCCGAGGTTGTTAATGATTCACTGCAATGCGAATCAAGTGGTGGTCACTGGCCAATGTGATTTGCGTTTTTTCCCATTGGTGATATTTGTGCCAAGCATGACGTCTGGACTAGTATCACTTGTGACACTATTACCAATCCGAGTAGGCAAACTTAAATCTATAAATGTGGTCAGATGGAGCATGAACGATTCATAGCATAGGGCGCAGCAGCAATGATTAGTAGTTGTTCTGAATGTTTATGTATGTGTTTTTTCCGTCATTTCCAAAGAGTTTAAAGCCAAGCACTGTTCTCAGTGATTGAAAATTAGCTAATGTTGCCTGTATACAAAAGCGGACCTAAAAACTGCGTTGAAAGCTACACGCCAGTGTCTTTTATTAGTATTTGGCGGAAAGTAATGAAACACGTTACACATAGTTGTATTATGTCGCATCTTACTGAACATAACTTCATAAATGTACACTAACACGATTTTATGTGAGGTTTGTTTGCAGTACGCAGCTTGCAAAATGTACCCACGATTTCACCCTAGCAATAGATACAAGGCAGGCAATCGATTGCATATTTCTAGACTCTCCTAAAGTGTTCGAAGTTGTAGCTCATGACCTTCTTATTAGCATACTACACGCCTACAGATTCAACAAAAATGTAATAGAACTTTTGAATACTCCAAGTCTCTGTCTTCAAGCCTTTATTATTTTTATTGTGCATAAATGATATCACTAGAGGCATTGCGTCATCTTTGCAGACGATTGTGTGTATCCAGGTAATGATTGTGATTCTGGTTCATATAACCTTCAGAGTAATTTAGATCATTACCTTTACAAGGAAACGGTCACATGAGCCAAGTAAAAATAAATAGCACTACGTTATGCAGGGCTTCGTGATAGAAATACTTCATTTTTTTACTTCGCATTTAAGGTGTTATAGGAAATAAGTAGGGTAGCCCGCAAATGAGCCTTCTTATGTCGAAATTTTGTACTATTACCTAGTAACTTGAAAGAACGGTTGTATTTAGGTCGCGAACATTTGATATTTGAGTACGCATGTGTAAGCTGAGATCTTCATACTCGTAAGTTGGTCAACTTACTAGAAAAAAATTGGGAAGAGAGCTGTTCAATTTGTTTTGCAAATCATGACAAGAAGCACAGTGTTCCTGAAAGTAAGCATTGGCAGGTCTTAAAGAACAGACGGAAATCACTGAGGCTCATGTTTTTTTTCATTTTTCACAGCATTAATTTTTAAAAACAGGCATTAACGAAAACAAAAATATCGCATTACCATCATATATTTCAAGAAGAAGAAACCATGCCTTGAAAGTTCTTGAATTTCTGTTTCAAGGTGACAGTTTACGTGATTCAATATTTTGTGCAATCGCAAGCAAGTGGAATGCTCTTCCATGAAAAACTGAAGAAATTCAATGGAATGTTTACTTTTACCAAGCTTTGTGTGTGGAAATGAATGCCAATTCACACAATAATGTATATACCCCCCTTCAAGCTGTATTGCCTGAAAGGGAATGCACGTACTGAATAAATAAAATAAATAATAAAATACAGTTATTCTTAACCAAGCACCGTATTATTACGCCTTCTTGATTTGGCTTCACAAAGCGCTCCATAGAAACTGCTCTACTATCGTGAAAAGAAATAATACTCCATGCACTTGAAAAAGAAATGTATACACTTGGAATTTTTGTGAATTTTTGATAGGCATTTTACAGTAATAACTACACCACATTCATTCAAAAACTGCAACAATGTGGCTATCAGGGGAACTTTCTTAATGTCATAAAAACTTATTTGAAGTGCCGTTAGCAAAAAGTAGAACTTCGCGGCTACACATCTATAGACACAGTTTTAAGAAACTGTCCCATGGCGTGCCCCAAGGCAGTGTACTGGGTCCCCTTCTTTTTAGAATTTACGTCAATGACCTGGTGAACATTGGTAATGATACCAATTTACTTTTTATAAGTCATGATTTTATTGAACTTGAGAACAAAGCAAATGGTGTCTTGGAAATGTGCAAAATCTGGAGCATAACAAATTCACCAATATAAACACGTCAAGAACGAACTTTGCACTTTTTCACTCAATAAATAAGCCTATAAACTGCAATATGGTCACAAAGATTGCCTCTGAATCCATCAATTATAAGCCTCAGATGAAAACGCTTGGAGGAATTTTTTATGAAAACATGCTATGGAACAAACAAGCCGATTTATCTACCCTAAACCATATGGTGTAGTAGCGCGAATTCACGGGGACGAAGAGTACAAGAAAACACGACACTCGCTACACTCGCAACTAATTTTTATTTCAGAAGCAGCACTTCATATATAACCCATAACCCTAGCGACACAGAAAAGAACTACGAACACTGAATCATTGTCAACAGAAGCTTTTGCGCAGACTCAAGTGATAGTACACGGCAGTTACGCTTAGACACCTTAAGATGACATAACTAAAACAGCCCTGGGTAACATCAAATCAAAAAAACCAAAAAATTTTGCGGGAATTCACACGTGTTTGAAACAAAATTTTGAAACGACAAAAAGGAGAGTATGACACATGCAAACACTGATCTGAATTAAGTCTTTCGATGTAGCTGGCTTCTCGGTTACATAACGAAACCGATGACTGACTAATGCATCCTTCTTTTCTTTTTTTTAATGTGAAAGGCTTCGACAATTTCTCTGGTTAGTTGGTTTCCATGACGGAAGACTACGGTTGTGTCACTGTACAGTGGTGAGCAGCCACACTGGGAGCAGTGTCTCTTTATGTGAGAATGAATGGCAGTTCCTAATGATCGCTTGTGTTCTAAAAGTCGGGTGTTCAAACAACGACCCGTCTGGCCGATGTATACCTTTCCACACGTTAGCGGCAAGGCGGGTTCCCCTCACGCAATGTTCCCTCGTGGAACCCGTGAGGTACTTGTATAAATAAATAAATAAATAAAAGCTTCTGTTGGCAATGATTCAGTGTTCGTAGTTCTTTTCTGTGTCGCTAGGGTTATGGGTTATATATGAAGTGCTGCTTCTGAAATAAAAATTAGTTGCGAGTGTAGCGAGTGTCGTGTTTTCTTGTCCTCTTCGTCCCCGTGAATTTGCGCTACTACATCAAATGGTTAAATGATGTCTCACCAACTAGCCTAGCTCTCAACCCTACTGATCTACCCTAAACTTTCTCGTACTGTTGCTGTCCTATCACGTTCATGTTTTCTTTCGCCACACAAAAAAATTGAACACTTACTATATAGTTCTTCCTTTCAATCTGCACTGAGTTACTGCTTTGCGGCAAGAGACGCCACAACAGAAAACTTAAGCCAAAAAATAGATAAGAAAAAACGCTGTGCGCATAATTGCAGGTGTTCCACGCGGTGAGCAAACCAGGTCGAATTTCGAGGCCGTTAAATTACAAAGAATACGGGACGTCTACCTTTCAGTTTTAATGAAGCAATCTTGTACTTTCCAAGAGAAACATGGTTCTTTATTAGCTGATTTAGCGCCTTTGAAACCCTACACCTCCACCTAAAGCACATGAGCCACTGGAGAGTAAAATATTCCTTTCACACGTACTAAGTCATAGAATACATGCACATTGTGACTAGTATTCCTTACACACGTACCAAGTCTTAGAAGATATGCACATTGTGACGAATACATTTAACGAAGATTTTCAATCCGTCTTCAAAATTTGGGTGCACGTTAAAATTTGGGTGCACCCTAGGTGGTCGAAATTTCCGGAGCCCTCCACTATGGCGTCTCACATGATCATATGGTGGTTTCGGGACGTTGAACTCTACATATCAATCAATCAATCCGTCTTAACACGCTCAGAAATTGGGCTTGTGCGTATGGCAGTAACCGATAACCGAAAGGGTGACTTTGAACAGATCAAGGTATTCTAAACCTGCTTTTGCACACAAACATTAAGAAATCGTCCGGGCCAGATAATATATCCGATATGTTTTTCAGAAGATACGCTCAGCAACTTTCTTCCTTTTTGCAGATTATGTTTTCGACATCGATGAGTACACCTTCTCTTCCCAAGGATTGGCTGTGCGCTAAAGTAATACCGATTCATAAAGAAGACAACAAGCTACACGTGTAAACATATAGACCGATATCACTGGCAAGTCGCTGCTGCAAAGTGATGGAACACATAGTGAGTGAAGCTATTACGAGCTACCAAAAAGAAAATAACCCTATTAAACATGGTTTTAGAAAAGGCTTGTCAACAATTACCTAGTTTTAGAGATAACCCGAAACTATACGTCAATGAATAACTTTAAATCTCAAGTTGATACCAGTTTTGTTGATTTTTCGAAGGCTTTTGATTGTGTCATGCACTATAAATTAGTCGAAAAGATCAGGTCTATTGGATTCGCGGACGGTATTGTGGAATGAATAGCAGCTTATCTTTAAAACTGAACTCAGTATTGATTGTGCAGAGCTGATTGTGCAGAGGAAGGAGTAAAGTTACGGCTTTTCGCCGAAGACTTGGTAATTTACACTCGCATGCAGAAAATCCACGATCAACTTCAATTGAACAATACACCTAACAACATAGCTCATTGGTATGACAAAGGTAGCATGAAAAATAATGTTAAGACAACTAAATGCATGGTTATAACACAAAAATATGATTCTTAGTTTTAATTATAAACTAATGGGTAACGATTTAGTAGTGACAGATTCAATTAAATATATTGGCGTGACCTTTACAAGAGACATGAATTGAAATATTGACATTGAAAACACGTGCACAAAGGCTTTCCGAGCATTATGATTCTCGCGAAGTAAACTGTCTGCAGCTCCATCCCATGTGAAGTTAACTACATATAAAATATTAGTGAGGCCACTTATTGAGTATGGTAACATCGTGTGTAACCCACAGCAGAAAGAACTTATACAAAATCTAGAAAGTATACTGAAAAAAGCATTAAGATTTATATATTCGAAGTACTCTCGAAGTCCAAGCGTAAGTGCCGCTAGAAATCGGGCAGCATTGCCTACCCTTGTTTGTCGGCGTGTTGTGGCCGCAATGAACTTTCTTTTTAAGCTCTATCACGACCACACAAGCATAAACAAACAAGACTACGTGCACACACCACACCGTCACTCCATCAGAACCTGCCACAATAAACACAACAGGCCAGCCAAATGTGAAACATTTAAATATTGTTTTTTTTTTCATGGGCTATTGAAACTTGGAATGATTTATCAAGTGAAATTGTTGAATGCCGATCTGTGGATGAATTTGTTGCAAAACTGGAATTCTTTCTTGATAGTACTTAGGCATGTACTTTATGAGGTAAATGTTTGCAGAAGCTTATTCAATTGTATGGTGCTTCTTGATGTGTGATCCCATTTCTGAATTTTTTTCTTGTGATGTTCTTGATCTATTATGAAGCATTATCTACTGAGGTATTCCATGTCCTGCTTTCGTTTTTGATATTCTAAGCTCATGCTCATGTATACTTTTTCTAACCACTTCCTGTATGGGCCTGTTCAAAGGCCCACAGTATTGTTAAATAGAAAAAATAAATAAAAGTTTGGTCGATAAAAGATGTGCTACTTACTGCCACTAAAACTAAATAGTTACCTAAAATGAAACATTCATACTGTTCTTTTTGTACGTATTTTTGTTTTTATATTGAGTAATCACTGTTGCTGTTGCTATGATTTCTAATGGGGCGGAAGCTTCTGTTAATCCTTATTGGCTTTTTGCTTTCGCCCCACAGCATTACTGTTGTGAGTTTTGAAATGTCTCCTTTAACGTTGAAATAAAATTTGATTTTGAATTGGTCAAGGGTTTGTGATAAAATGGAACGAGTCATAACCAAATTTTATGTGACGACACAGGCAAACGCTGAGGAATGTACGAGCACGCCATCTATTAGTTTTCTTTAAAAAAATTTCTTTTTATAAAAACAACTTGACTTTCTCAGGCAAATACCCATGTAAGTAGTCTTTATTTTGACTCAGGTATTTTTCGATGTCTTTCCTTTGCGTATATATGCGAGGAAAACATCTGCAAATAAAAGTTTCGTTAGTCTGCGCTTTTTGTTTCTGGTGTGTCCAGGCGATCCATGTACGGTTAAAAGCGCGTTTACCCAAGAGAATCGCATAACATCGAGTTCGAGGCAAGCACTTCGACGTGCATTCTAAGGCATAAATGCGTAAATCTGGGCATACATATGTTGCCAAAGCGATGAAGTTCATACACGGGCCATGTATCTTACAATACACTCTTTCTCAAATCCTGACTAGAATACACGCCTGCTGGCAGGTGGGACATAAAGTCAAATTAGGGCTGCTTCTACGTGGCTCCGTAGCCATGTCCCAGAGAAACTGGCCCGATTTGAAGTGGCCTTAAGAATAGCTGGGACAAGGTTTAACAGGGCTTTTAAGTCAAATTTTTTCTGGCAAGATACGACCTGCGCTTAGGCGTGACAATTCTGTAAGCGGCCTGGTCTTTCTCCATGCCTGGCGCCGACGCGGTGGCGGAAAAAAAATGCATTTTACGCAATCGAGAGCGGTTTCTCACCGATAATGCGGTCGATAATATGATATTCGTAATTAAAAAACTATTACAATCACTATCATTTACATCTGCGTGAATAACATGCAAAGCACACTCAACACTGTAATCGACCTCGGGACCACATGCACGTGCAGCAGGTGTCTTATGGATGTATGGATTGATATGGCTGTACCCTTTAGATCGGGCGGTGGCTCACGCCACCAAGCCGTAATACTTAGTGAACCAAAAACTAGATTTATTTTTTACCTTTATATAGTGAGGTTTAGGACTCGTACTTTGTAGTGTAGGGTTTACTTTTACTTGTGCCTTGACTTTAGCCACCAATCAGATAACCTTCTTCTTAATACTTCTACCCGCTTAAAGTCTATTTTGTCCTCCCTGTCCCTAAACCCCAGTGCTTTGAAAAACTGCGCCATCATCCTAAACTATAGGGTGAAGCCCTTTACGGAACATTATCAAGTGTTCGGCAGTTTCCTCTTCCTCACCACACACACTGCATACCGTGTCTACCCCTTCGTATTCGGCCCGACATGTCTTGGTTCGCAATACTCCCGTCCTGGCCTTAAACAGTAGAGAACTACCCCGAGTATTATCATAGATCCTTTCCTTGGCAATTTCCTGCTTAAAATTTCGATAAATATCTAGTGTGAACTTCTTAATCATGCCGATTCTCCACACATTGGTCTCAGCTTCTTTCACCTTCTTCTTAACCGATAATTATTTTCGGTTTGGCCCCCTGCTGTTTTCTAAGTACTTACCAGTCAATTTTCGGGTTCGCTTCCTCCATTTAGTATCGATATTCTTCATGTACAAGTAGCTGAATACCTGCCTAGCCCAATGCCCCTCCCCCATTTCTCTCAATCGCTTCTCAAATTTCATCTTGCTGCTAGCTTCCCTGCCCTCAAATGATGTCCATCCCATATAACCTTGTACTTCCTGATTTGGTGTATTCCCGCAAGCTCCTAAGGCAAGCCTACCTATTCCACGTTGCTTAATTTCTAATTTGCTTGAACTTCTGATCTCATGCACAAGACCGCATTTCCGAACGTCAAATCAGGAACCATGACCCCTTTTCATATTCCTCTCACATCATCATACCTATTGTTAGAGTGGGCACCGTGGACCAGTTTCCAGCATGTTGCCTTACAAGCCTTTCGCCTACTTTGTGCAGGTTTTGCTGCTTGGTCTCGCCCATTCTTCGGAACAAACCACTGCTTCATGGGCTACCGACACGTGCCTCTACTACCCGGACGCACCAACGTTATCTAGTTCGGCTTCCCCTCCCCCATCGGCCCTGCACAACACCCCAGCTGATGCGCACGTGACATCGACAAGCCATTCTTTAAAAGAACGGTTTCAGGCGTTCTTCTTCAGTGGGCACGGTGGACCAGTTTCCAGCATGTTGCCTTACAAGCCTTTCGCCTACCTTGTGCAGGTTTTGCTGCTTGGTCTCGCCCATTCTTGGGAACGAACCACTGCTTTATGGGCTACCGACACGTGCCTCTTCTACCCGGACGCACCAACGTTATCCAGTTCGGCTCCCCCCCCCATCGACCCTGCACAACACCCCAGCTGATGCACACGTGACATCGACAAGCCAGCCTTTGAAAGAACGGTTTCAGGCGTTCTTCTTCAGTGGGCACGGTGGACCAGTTTCCAGCATGTTGCCTTACAAGCTTTTCGCCTACCTTGTGCAGGTTGGTGATAATTATTGTTCTATCAAAAGTGACTGTCGTGGTCTTCTGGTTCTGCCGTGCCCACGGAAGTGCCTTCACATTGCCTACGATGTATATTGGTTGTGCAAGCTACTTGTGTGCGGTGACGTTGAGATGAACCCGGACCCTCTTCGGATGTATCCGACAGTCTGTCTGCGAAAGATAGTACTCGTGAAATGTTTAAGCAAATTTTGGAGGGCCAGAAGGTGTTGATTTCCGAAGTGGCTGCTTTACGAACTCAGCAAGATGGCATGCATAGATTACTTACGGGCTTGTCTGTGCGAATCAATCAACTAGAAAAAAGGGTAGACAAGGTGAATAATGTTAAACGAAAGGTTGAATGTCCTCAAGAAAAAATTACTGATTTGAAAGACAGAAGTAGGCGTTCAAATCTTATTGTTTTTGGCATCAAGGAAAATCCCTCCGAAACCACCGAAACATTAAGGAAGGACGTTTTAACTGATCTTTTTGCCAATAAACTTCAAGCACCATGTCGTTCTGTCGGTCGAATACATAGAATTGGAAAACAGGGCAGCCAACGTCTAGTTATCGTGTACTTTCAGGACTACAACGAGAAAGAAAAACATCTTAAAAAATGCGCACAAACTTGAAGGTTCTGACGTATCAATACAAAACGACTATTCGAAAGAGACTCGCAGGAAGAGAAAGCTTTTGTGGGAGAGCACAAAGTCTGAAAAAGTCAGGAAAGGAGGTAACCCTTAATTACGACAAAATTCATGTAGGCCGAGATGCGTACAAATGGGACGATGCAAAGAACGCGAGGGTTAAAATAAGCAGCCCAAAAATCCGCCCACCCAGTCCCTGACTCGTTACTCCTGTTGATAAAGAACTACGAATTTTGAACTTGAACGCTCCTAGTACTGTCAACAAGGCGCAAAGATTAGAAGCGCTGATTTTAGGCTACAATCCACATGTGGTTGTTCTAACCGAGACTTGGTTTCTGCCTGAAATTTGCGATGAGGACGTATTTCCGCCGACGAGATAGGGCTTCTAGAGGAGGCGGTGTTGCTATCCTTGTCAGACACGTCATAAAATCTTTTCTATTACATCAGATTCAAGACCACGAAAGTGGCATTATAAAAATTTCTTTTTGGGCACGATCATTCGCCGTTCTTGTAGTTTATCGCGCACCCGGTTCATCGCCCAATTTTTTTCGGTCATTTTACAATTACATCAACACATGCAAGTATGATAAGGCAATCCTAACAGGTGAGTTCAACTTGCCAGGAATAGATAGGAGCTCTCGTTTTCTGAATACAAAAAACTATGAGCATGCATCGTACGTCTTTGATATTATGATAAGCCAAAACATGCATAAATATGTTACCCAACCGACACGGGTGCATGGGGCAAGTGCATCCTTGCTTGACCTGGTTTTTATAACGAAATCGATTGAACGTTTTTCCATATCGGTCGACCCTTGCCTTTCTGATCACGAAATGGTTTTATTTTCTTGTCCCAAGCAGGCTGTTTGCACTACGCGCCATGCCAAATCAATCATTGTGAAAGAATTTTCGCGTACAAATGACGAGAGTGTTCTGGTGCACCTCGATCTTTCCCTCAGCAGCTTTCAAGGAACTGACCCTGAAGTATTGTGGAGCAAATTCAAGGAAATATTGTCTAGATAATTTTATTGCTAGCAAAGTAAAAAAAACACGCAAATCAAATCCTTGAATCACGAGAAATGTCTTGCACATGAAAAGGAAACTAAAGCGGCTTGAACGCAAGGGTGCCCCACGCAATATTACTCTTTCTGCCCAGGACACACTGAACGAGGCTGTGAGGATAGCTAAGTTTAGATACTTTCAGGATACTCTACCCAACTTTATTACGTCTGCCCCACAAAAACTTTGGAACTTTTTGAGCAAAAAGACCAATTGTGTTGAGCAAATAACACATGAAGGAGAAACTATTGTCGACACGAAAGCTATTGCCAATCATTTAAATTTGTACTTCTATAACGTTTTTAAAGCCTCTAACGAGCCACTGCACCAATTTTCTCGAAGTAATGACGACGTTCCACATATTTTATCTTTACCCGGTATTGTTTGGTTGCTACGGAATTTGAAAACTAAAACTTCAACCTATCCTGACCGAATTCCCAACACTTTCTTACGACAATATGCCGAGATGCTATTGGAATTCCTTATAATCATTTTCCGCGCTTCCATCCGTTCCGGCCACTTGCCTCGTGACTGGAAAGTGGGACGCATTGCTCCAGCGCACAAAAAAGGTGATAAAGATTTAGTTCCAAACTATCGTCCAATTTCTATAACGGCTTCGTCTTGGAAAGTGCTTGAACATATCATAGCTAAATTTATTATAACGTTTCTCAATGAACTCACATACTTTCAAATGTTCAGCATGGTTTCAGAAAACGGTTTTGCACAGAAACGCAATTAATTTCTGTTGTGCACAGTTTTTCACAAATTTTAGATAAGACAGGTCAAGTTGATGTCATCTTTTTGGATTTCACGAAGGCATTCGTTCTTGTTCCTCATGATAAGCTTATTCAAAAACTGGAATCGATTGGCCTTCCAGATTTCATATTTTCCTGGATGTCTTCCTATTTGTCTGACCACGTTCAGTTTGCAAGCATTGCCATTAATTGCTATGACCCGCTTCCTGTAACTTCTTGCGTTCCCCAAGAGAGTGTACTTGGGCCTTTATCATTTTTACTTTGTAATACTGACATTGTTGATACTGTTTTCTCGCCGGTTCAGATCAGACTGATTGCTGATGATTGTGTCCTGTTTAATGAAATAACTTTCTATGACGACTAGGTCTTGCTAAACACTAACCTCCAAAATATATTTGCATGGTGCGAGCAATGGAAAATGAGGTCAAACACAGACAAAACCGTTTTTATGCGAGTAACCAACAAAAAAAATTTTACCAGTTACATATCAATCGGCTACCCAGACACTAGCTGATGTTGTTGAGTATAAATACCTTGGTGTCACTCTAACAAACGATCTCAGCTCGAATAAGCACATCTCAAATAGTTGCATGTCGTCTTTCCGTAAACTTGGTCTTTTGAGACACAAACTAAAGCATGCTGCTTCTACTGTAAAAAAAAAACTAACTTATTTGGCTGTTATACGCCCCTCATTGGAATATGCCTCAATTGTCTGGGACCCATACACAAAAAGAAACATTGAGGCTCTCGAACTAATCCAACGCGAACCGGTACGTTTTATTTACTCCAAGTACCGAAGAACTGATTCCCCCACAAACCTTATGAAAGAAAACAGTATACCCACACTTGCAAAACGTCGTAAAACTCACAGGCTCAAATTTCTTCTTCTTTTAAATAACAACAAGCTGTCAGTAAACCGTGATTTGTATCTGAAACCGCTTACGACAAGACGAACCCGGCATCGACAAACTCATTCATTAACACCGTATTTCGCCAGAACAAAAATTTTCAAATACTCATTCTTTCCTCGGACCATTAACGACTGGAAATGCCTACCTCTATCGTTAACCGGCTCTGTAGAGGCCCTTGAGCGTATTTAACCATGACCTATGTTTCTGTATCTTTTGTACCTTTTTTGTTCTTGCTGTTTTACACCTGTGTTCAATATTATGATCTTTGCCCCTCCTGCTGGGGCCCTTAAATGGGCCTGCAGTATTTGGTAATAAAAAATAAATAAGTAAATAAATAAATAAAGTATTCCACAGTGCCCTCTTTTTCATCACCGCTGCATTCCCGTTCCCTTTAGTCGTCACGTATATTTCGTGGTGCCTTAGGTACTCGGCCTCATTGCTTATCCATACGCCCAGATATTTGTATTTATCTGTTATTTCTAGCGTGACTTCCTGTATTCTAAGCCCACTACCTTAATTAGCATTAAAAATAATGACTGCTGATTTTCCCTTACTGAATCTGAATCTAACCTGATTCCCTCATTACCGCAGATGTCCATCAGTGTCTGCAAATCTTCCTTGTTGTCAACCATTAGCACTATATCATCTGCACACATCAATGCTAGTAGGGCCTGTTCAATGAGTTTTCCTTGTTTGACGAAAAAGAAGTTGAAGCCCAGTCCACTTCCCTCTAATTTGGCCTCTAATCCTTGTAGGTACATCATGAATAACAAGGGTGACAGAGGACACCCCTGCCTAGGCCCCATTTTATCTCTGCAGGCTTGGATACCTGGTTTTCCTACTTTATAGCTGCTTTGTTACCTTTATAGATATTTTTTAAAAGATTAGTGACTCCATCTTCAACACCTAGTGTGTCCAGTATTCCCCACAAGTCCTCTTGAACCACGCTACGGTACGCTCCCTTGATATCCAAGAATGCTAGCCACAGGGGCCTATGTTCTTTTTCTGCTATTTCGATGCACTGCGTCATTGAGAACAGATTGTCTTCCAAACTCCTGTGTTTCCGAAACCCATTCTGCAGTTCCCCCGGCACCCCCTCATCCTCTATCCATGCGTCTTAACAGCACCCTTAACTGTTGCACCACAGCGCCACCACACGAAGGCGAGCTTTTTTGGGGGGGGGGGGGGTGGTATATATCTATTAGGTGTCTTTTTGCGAACATTCGGCGGAACCTTGAAATATTTTTATGCCATATGCATTTGCTTGCGCATGCATTTGATCAGCGAATAGTTAGTAGGGCTTCATGAACTCGAGACAACCACGGGAAGTACTTTCGCGTCTGACTTCGGTTGATTGATTTGTGGGGTTTAACGTCCCAAAACCACCATTTGATTATGAGAGACGCCGTAGTGGAGGGCTCCAGAAATTTCGACCACCTGGGGTTCTTTAACGTGCACCCAAATCTGCGTACACGGGCCTACAACATTTCCGCCTCCATCGGAAATGCAGCCGCCACAGCCGGGATTTGATCCCGCGACCTGCAGGTCAGCAGCCGAGTACCTTAGCGACTAGACCACCGTGGCGGGGCTCTGACTTCGGTTCGTGGTGCGCCGTTCCGCAAGAAAGTTTGCGTCATTTTGGTGCTTTTCTGTGAACAGCGGGTGTTTCGCTCACCGAAATTCGCGAATATCAGTGTGACGAGGCTATGTTCGGCTGTCGAAAGCAACGTAAGTTTCTCGCACGTGCGTGTGCTGTGGGCAATTTCGCTTATTTGTGTCGCTAGCTACACGCGTGTCAGTGACAGCAGCCTATTCTCAGCTGTTTGAAGACAATGCGCTTTCGCACGTTGCATGGGTATTTTAGCGTGCGAACTCCAACATTTGCATTTCATACGCGAGGACTGCTGCGAGCTGCTCGCTGGGCCAGTAGCGCCTTTTGGGATTTCCACGATTATTTCTTTCCGCAATTAGAATTTTATTTTCAAATACCGTTGGCCATCATGGCCTTAACAGTGGGGGTACAGTAAATGTTAACACAAAACAAAAACAAATACAACGTATCGTAATGAAGACAGAACTTAAAAAATACACAAGGGAAAAATATTTTTTTAAAACGCTGTTAATAAAAACGTACATACATATATTGTGGTGGTGGTATAGTATGCAGTATGAAGCAACTATACGATGTATTTTTGAACAACATGGCATTATATGTACAATACTATAGCAACACTCAATGTTCCCGACATAGTTTTTATGAACTTTTCAAAGCTTTCTATGCTCTTCGAATTCAGTACCGGTAATGGCAACTGATTCCACTCTTTTATCGTTCGTGGAAGAAAGAAATACGCGTACACATCAACATTGCATTTTGTAACCGAAAACACGAAATTGATTGCATGATTTGACATTGCCGGATGGCCTGGGAACAAGATAAGGTTCAGTTTCAATAGTGAGGTGTCCTTTTGATAACAAAAAAAAAGAAATTTAAGTCGACCAACTTTCCGGCGTGTAGCCGGCGTAGGTAATTCAAGCAACCGAAGCATTTCAGAAACGGAAACACTTCGTGAATAACGCGATAAAATCAGCCTTGCGGCTTCTCTCCGCATTTTTTCAATTCGATTTATTAACCCCGACTTGAAGATTTCAAACACTGCAATGACGTATTGTTACGTTGGCCTTACGTAGGTCAAATATGCAAGCAGCTTCGCGGACGGTGTTGCTAGGTTCAGTTTGCGACGAAGGAATCATAATTTTTTTTTCTGCAGCTGCACATATGCTGTTCACGTGTGGTTTCCAACTTAAGCCATTTGAAATGATTAAGTCTAGGCATATTATCGAGTCAGCTTTGTTTAGAGTTGTAGAATTCACCTCATATTGACATTTATTTATATGTTTTTATGTTCGTAACTCTGAGCGTAACTGATTTGGATTCATTGATTTTCATTTGCCAATTAGTGGCCATCCTTCTACTGCTCTAAGAGCTCACTTAAGTGACGCCTGATCATTCTGGTTATTGATTTCCTTGTATATTAGGCAATCATCTGCGAACAACCTGATGGTTATGCTGTCACTTATGTTATTAGCAATATCACTTATGTAAATAAAAAAAGCAAAGGTCCCAAAGCGGATCCCTCTGGTACGCCTGACGTTATGTTTATTGAATCCAATTTGTTTCCGTTTATTTCGACTTAGTGTGTCCGACCTGTGAGGTATAAGCAGATCCACGCCACAACTTCATAATTTATAATATTTACGAGTCTTTGAATCCCAGAAAGCCTCTGTCACTAATCTGGAGAACTGTCCGGGGTCTTCGTACAACCATTACTCAGCGCTTCGCATTAAAATCTCTGACACGTCACTTACGCTGCGAAGAGATTGATGTCGCAGATTCTTTCTGTCGAAGGATTGCCTGCGGGGCGAATTCTACTGGGACGAAGACGCTTGACTTTTCGGTATTCTCACGTGATCCCCGAATGGAGTGTTCGTTTTCAATGAACGAACTGAAGGCTGCGCTTGCTTTGTGTAGACATTCTTCAGCGCCAGGACTTGACGGCATCACTTACCGCGCTCTGTGTCACCTAGGAGATCATCGGAAGGCACTCTTGCTGCTGTACAACGACTCCTGGAAAGTGGCATGGTTCTACAGGAATGGAAGTCAAGTCACCTGATTCCACTTCTCGAAGCCGGCAAGTCGCCTTTGAACCTTTCGTCTTACCATCTGATAGCCCTTGCGAGCTGTGTGGGAAAAGTTATGGAAATAATTATTTTAACTCGTCTGGAATGGTACTTGGAGTTCTACGAAATTTATTCAGATGCCATGTCCGGGTTCAGACGAGGCCACTCATCAATTGCCAATGTAGCTGACTTGGTGACATACGTAGAGCACCAGAAGGCCCGCAAATGGTTATCTGCTGCTCTGTTTCTTGACGTTAAAGGGGCATACGACAATGTCACCCACGAAGCCATTCTCAGCGCATTAGAACGAGTGGAACACGGTGGCGAGATATGTACGTGGGTTCAGAGGTGCCCACAGAATAGATCATTTCACGTGCAGACAGAAAATGGCCCGACACACGAGTATTACTGTAGCCGAGCGGTGTCCCTATCGGACTTACCGACACATGCCCTGAAACAACTGAGTCTATTCCTACTGGAACAAAACTACAATAACCACGTGCACATTTACGCGGATGGCTCTGCTACGCCGTCTAGTTCAAGTGGAGTAGTGGTTATATTAGCACAAAGGGCAACTCAGTGTTTTAAGACTTCACATGTGACAACGTCAACGACGGCAAAACTCGAGACTCTGCGCAATGTACTGGAACTCATCAATTCGGAAGAAAGACCAGGTAAATGGGCTGTGTTTTCTGACTCAAAACCAGCGTTACAGTGCCTGATATCAGTTCTCCGACGTGGATGCCACGATAAGTTGACCTACCAAACCGTGAAACTTCACCACTTTTTAATACAAAAAGGCCACGACATCGTCTTTCAGTGGTTACCTGGGCATTGTGGTATAGGCGGCAATGATTCTGCAGATCATGCTGCTCGCACGTCACATAAAGAAGCAAACAGCGTTCCGATTCTGCTTTCAAGAGCGGATGCGGCGAGGCAGATTCGTCAACTGGCCCGCAGTCTCACACTGACTGAGAGAAACACACCAAGTATACGACGTACAAGACTGCACGAGCTCGACCCTTCACTACAACTCCGGGCTCCACCCGGCCTACATCGACGTGCAGTTTCGCTTCTCTATCGGCTTTGGCTGGGAGTTGCTTTTACGAAAGCTTATACCACGTTAATCAGAATTACTGACAGTGCGGCGTGCGATGTCGAACACCTCCTGTGTCATTGTCCTCGATTTGTCTCAGATAGACGAGTACTTGCCAACGCAATGCGGCGACTGGATGATCAGCCTCTTTCTGTGCAGGTGCAATTACAGCAACGTCCACATACCTCGACAGCCCACAAGGCAGCCCTGCCGTGTTTTCTGAGAAAGACACGCTTGTGTGAACGCCTCTGACATGCGGTAGAGTTCTACACGCTGCAGTGAAATTACTGTCAGTCTCTCCCCCACCCTTTTGTTTTCTTTTCCCTCTCTTCCCTCTTTCTCATCTTTCTTGTCCTCTTGCCTAAACCCCCAGTGTAGGGTAGCCAACCGGATGTCTTTCTTGTTAACCTCCCTGCCTTCTCCCTTTTGTTGCTACTTTCTTCCTTCCTTTCCACCTCATTTATGTACTGGAACAACTTTTGCAACTTGCCAATCATATGGGATTCTTTTCTGGACTAGCGATGCCTTAAATATAATCTCAAGATAGCGGCCTACCCATTCTGAATACCTGCGTAAAAACGCATTTGATATACCATCAGGACTATGGATTTCTTATCTTTATTATTAGGCAAAAGTGCTAAAATACCTTCATATGACACCTCTATTTCAGGCAATGTTGCAATGTATGGGGATCGTAGTGCAAATGGTGAAAAATCATTTGCAGAACTATCAGTAAACACAGATTGGAAAAAGTCATCGAAAGAAGTTGCAATCTGAAAGAATTCAGTAACAAGTTCATCATTAACGACAATGTCTCTAGGACCCTCGTTATCTAATCACAAAAGGCACCAAAAGTGGTGTGGATTGTCCCTCATAAAACCAGTCAATGTAACATCATAGAAGGTTTTCTCAGCAACAGTCAGCAACAGTGCACAAGGCAGTGCTTAGTGCCGAAATTTTACTGTGATGTTTTTTTTAACTTTTTTCGTTCATGGCTAATTTTTCGTTTTGAATGTATGATTTTACGGTTTGTCCATGGATTCTGTTTATTTTTGTTCTTTTTATTGGTACAAACCTACCGATGCAGTGAAATGCCATATTTTTAAATTTAGCCCACATTGCTTTGACGTCGTTCGTCTGACTAAACATAGCAAAAGGTGACCAATAATGCTTGTGTCATCAGCTCTGACAAAATTAGGAACATGCGTATTTGTGCTGTCAGTCCTTGGGCACAAGGTGGTATGCTTTATTTCCAAATAAACTAACTTATGATCTGAAATGCCAGCCTCTACTAATACCTCATATTTTTCAAAACGCCCGTCCAGGAACACTAGATTCGAAATCAATGCCGATTTTCTCAGTTCAAAAGTGCATGTGCACACTTGAACTAGCTGTTGTAAATCATGACTGCAGGCTATCTCTAGGAGTGTGCACATTAGTTTTTTTTTTTCGCGAGGCTCGGCGCCAAGCTCATAGCAGTCGATGCCTGGCAAGTTGAAATCCCCAGAAATAATCATTCGAGAGCAGCGGATCTTTAGGCCTTTTATGTAAAGCTGCATATTTTCGAGATACAAAACAGAGGAGTAAGGTGGTCTACATACTGCACGAAGAATTATCGTTATACGCAATTTATACGCATTATTTCACGATATTGAGTGTTTTTTACTCATTTTCAGTCTTCACCTGATCTTATATATGAGGAGAGGCTGCTCTTCCCTTGATTTAGCATCACGCCACTGTTAAAGTGAATGCTGAAACCCGCGCGAAGGTCAAGTGTGACGTATACAAATTAGCGACGGACAGGTAGGTCTCCCTTTAAATAAATCATGCCTCTGCACAATTCTTTCGCGAACATCCGCGCACAGTTGGGGTAAATAATAGGTGCAGAACTAACCTCAAAATTTTTATTGTTACTGCATGCAGTCGCTCTTTAGAAAATGGGGATTTTCATAGCTGGTATATTAGTTCCACAGCTGTACACTGGTTGTCTCGGTCGTGGTTCACTGTTACAAATCCATGATGGAATATGAGAACTGTACTCAAAGGCCAACTCCGGTCATTTTTTAACCATGTCAGGATGATGGTGCTTTTATATTCCTGAGACACCTTTTTCCCGCGCCTGATATCTTAATGCTCTAATTATTCGAAAATAATTTTTAATTACCGAGAAACCATAATATCGAAACCGAAACCCCACTGAGTGGGCTTCTACGTGTGACGTAATGAATTGCCTGACGCTGCCCGGAACCTACTTGATTGCGCATAATGACCACCAGATGACACTACCTGTCCATGCCGTCTGCGGCGATCGGCTAATACGCTTACGCTATTACGGTGAATATATGGCGAATTGTGTGCGGCTCAGAACGCAACACCACTTGCCACCTACCACACGCCCACCAACACGCGGCAGAAAATTGCACGCTCAACCAAGGAAGCGCCGACCGAACCCACACAATTCATAGCAGACGCCGCAGTGGCACATCAGTTCCATCATTTCCGGCAGACAAAACTCAACGTCACAGTCACAATGTTTCCATTAATTCTGGAAAGTGAGGTGAGCGTTTCGAGGCAAGCTATAAAATTCATTTGAACAGGATCTGCGAAACTCTCAAGCCTGTAATTTGACATGAATGGCACAAACGTGCAAATGAACGCACCGTGAGAATTTGATTAAGATCTATTGACCTCGAAAAATCGCCGCAGTTGGCCTTTAAAGGGACAATAAAGTCAAATAACAATTTACGTCAGAGTGAAAGCTCAATGTGTGACAGCATCCAAAACGACAATACTATCAACCACAGTTCCCTACTTACCGACAAATTAAGGTAAATGTACAAGAACACAAGCGCCGCAGATAGGACATTTTCAAAATGATCCCGATGACATCGGACGAACCGCCTACAATTAATCTCTAGTAATCAATCTAAGTGAACTAAATATAGAACCTTCTGTGCATCGAGAGATGCAATAAAATGCTGCTTGTTCGTTTCTGTTTGATTCATGAAAAAAAGAACCGCCGGACGTTACTATGAGGAATGGTGCCAGCAATTCAAAAATTGAATTTTCGCACGGTTACACGGGACATGTGGTGCCATCTAGCAAGGCGCAGTTGAAACAAAAGATTTTGCAATCTCAAAGCCAGTGGTGGGAAATTAATTAATGTCCGTTGTTGCTGCAGTGGTTCCCGCTGCTTTCGGTCTACTGCTACTACCGCAGTAAAGCCGGGCAACGTTGTGCACGACAACAGTGGGGCTCTTCGATTTTCGGATTCTTGGGTTAGTTCTGGACACCCGCGGGCTGCCCGAGGGCTCCCTGAAAGCTACTGTTGCATCCGGTTCTGATAGGAAATGACGTAGGCTGGCAACGCGCACGCCCAGCGACAGCCTGAAGGTCGCAAAACCCAACGCATTACAGCCAGCGTAAACATAAACAAACTCTACCATCATGACAGCAAACAAAACAGTGCACCACGTGTATGTTTTTTTTCTGCATTGTCCGCCTGGAATTACGTAGCTAAGCTCGCCAAAAAGCTGAAATAATATCCTCGAGCGTACGCATTTGGGGTACGACATCGTACGCTCGCACGATCACGGTACGACATCGTACGCTCGCACGATCACTCGCCGCGTCCGCGAACGAAACAGCCAGCTGGCGCACGCTGCCTTGAGAACGATGCAAGGTGAGCTGCCGCGACGGTGACGGCTTGACAAGCTTACGTCCCTTTAGTACATGTATCAGTCACTGCACAACACGACGCGAAGTCACACGGAAGTGATCGTGTCCCCAAAAGAGCTTGAATATACATACCTGCTCAGCTATCGCGTATCATACGTTGCAAACACACGTTGACCAACTTACGTTTTTGTCTAACGTTTATGATATGCGCAGGTATCTGTAGTACGAATGCGCGTCGTATATAAAATAAACATTTACATGACACATTCTCGATCACTTTTTAGAACTTGCCTTGGCCTGTTTTCAATTCCTAAGTGGCACTTAACGATCGAATGTCATGTATATCAGCTTTGATTCGACCTAATAGGTCATAGTACTTACTGCGCGGAATTGTTACGAAGAGGTGAAAAAAGACAAAGCCAACGATGAAATGGGCCACGAACGGATGTATACATTGCTGAATCCATTCTCCGTTTTTTTTTCTCGCACCGTATCGTATAATATCATACCACATATGCTGGCTCATAGATGGAAATGGGTTCGCATACCATTCGCGACATGTGAGCATCACTAACAGTCGCGATCTACGGCCTTCTATCGCCATCGAAGATCAATCGAGTAGCCAGGACAGAGGTTCTAAGAGGTTCACGTACGCAAACATACGACGCAGCGAGCTAGTTCAATCACAATCGTCTTCGCTAAGTGCACAGAAAGCAGACACAGCTGCACAAACCACTACTACGAAAAAAAATGACTCCAAAGTTGTCTACATGCGTGCGTACGAACGTGCACTACGTACATAAATTTTAAGGCATGTGCACGACGCAGTCAACAGGCAACAGTTCACCGCATTGTTCATAGGAGGAAGCTTCACGGGAAACAAAACAAACGCGATGAACAGTAGCTTCAAACACTCGCCGCCACTCGTAATCACCTCATCTCGCAAGGTGGAACAGGCTTTAGAAGATAACGCCATGCGTAAATGACAGGCGAAGGCGCAGTCCTCAAGTGCCCACATTGCAATCCGTCGAGTCCTCACAAAGATAGCACCGAGCACGCATCGTACCTTTTCGGCGTCTGCTAGCCCGAAACCTGCCCTAAACCTTCCAGAAAGCTTCAACGACTAAATTCTCCTGGAAGCTTCTGGTGACCCTTGGTCTCCCCGCGGGTCGCCAGAACGTCCGACCCGAGAGAAACGAACACCAACCAGAAGTACGCCGCGGGGGGGGACGGGGGGACGGAGCAGCCCGAGAAAAACGAGCGCGCTCTGGCTAGCTCTGGCGACCCGCGGGTAGCCAGAAGTCGAAGATCGAGGAGCCCCAGTGACGTGAGATGATCCGGTCGGTCCGCTTCTTGAGACGGGTAATTTGAAGTGCGCTAAACCGATGCGGAGCACTAAAACGAGATTTTATTTCAAAATAGGCCCTTCGTTGGCACGAAACTAACTTAGAAGTGCGGCCGCTTGGGCTAGTTGGTATGGCACGACGATAGTTCAAGTTCAAGACACGAGCGCTCGTGTCTTTCGTGTCCTTCTTGTCTCTGTGTCGTCGCTTTGTTCTCGCGCTATAAGTATTGTCATGAAACTAACAATATGAGGTTTCTGGAGCACCATTTAAACAATCAATGTCAGCCTAATAGTTGGCTTTAGTGTCCCTGTAATATTCAAAAGAGTGAACAAATGTCGGTGGCATACGCTCTTCTGCTAACTTCTGTGCCTGACTTCTGACTTCAAGTTCATCATCAAATTATGCAACCACTAATCAAACAATTAACCGATTTCAATCCAATCACTAATAGATTTCAATTTAACCCACTAACCGATTATTAATCTTGATCTTTCTCTGTCTCTCTGCCTTCTGTTCGTTTCTTTTTTGCCATGCTTTCCTAAAATCACCAGTTCAACTTGTTTTGTAAAACACGAGCATCAAGATACATAGGCCAGTGTTTTAGTAAGCTGTCGAGCATTCACTAGTACTCTTTTGTTTAGTGCATGAAACAATGCCATACCTTGACAACTCATAAACGGAAAGTTGTTTGTACTCTTTTATTGAAATCAAACGAGTAACACTGGAACTTCACATCACAGTGTTCGTCCAAATACAGGGGATGTATGATATCTTGAATAAAGTGTGCCCGAAGGCACTGCAAAATGTTTCCGTCTCAGAACATCCTGTAGAAAAACGACCATTACAAGACAGCGGGACGAAACGGCGACGCACAAATGCCACGGCAGGTGACGGTGAACGCGTGTGCGTCAATGAGGCGCCGGGCATCGAGCTGGAAAAACGGCGGAGGAGGGGGACGAGGAAGGGGCGGAGTTTCTCTAACTTTTTTTTCTTGCTCGCGTCAATCGCTGAACGGGTAGGGTGGCTAGAATGGGTAGCTAGAATTCTAGCCACCCTAGAACGAATCTGCGTAAGCTGACAGCGGCTCAAGGCGCCATGGCTCTTTTATTTATTTTTTCTCTTCTTGCACCCGCTCTTACCAGCTATAGGCAGCACTTCCGCGTCGCGCAGCTGTCGTAAGTACTTTTTTATGCTGGGCTCCTTATAGATAGGATTTTAGTCAGTATGTAGGAGCGTGCCGCCTACATGCCTTTCGTTATCCGGCACCTGACTGAGAGTGTACAGGGTACAAAGCTAGATCTATGTAACCCGAATGGGCCCAGCGATTTTCGCCTTTGAAGTAGCATTCACCATCATTCTTTCGCTCTTTGTGCGTTGAGCTGTGTATTTAAGCATTCTAGAATGTTCTATTGACGTACGGTTTTCTTCCGTTTGTATAACTGCGAATGGAAATACATGCGTGTCCACTTTCTTGGTGTGCAACTAATGTAAAAACCGAGGCTTCCGAGATAGCCCCGGCCATGGCGGGGACCAACGGCAAGAAAAAAGCTCGTTTTGGTCACGACCAACATTTTGCAATTTACCTCTACAACGCACGTGTTCGCATGTGCTAGTTAAAGACGGAACTTTGAACCTTCAATGCTTACGTGCACAATGCTGTGTGATGGCAACCACGTCAGATTATCGGTGGTCGTGGGGTGTGGGATGTTGATTGCGCGTACCCAGTTTATACTGATGCATGGTTCTCACCCCGGTCAGAGGCTATGTTGAGCTTCATAGTCAGTTATCGCGGTTCTACGTCAACTATACTCAATTACAGGAGACCCAAATTATCACACTTTCTCAGGTGACCGCTTGTGGAGAACGCGTTTCATTCGTATGCTCTACACAATCGCAACGCCCTATATTGAGCTCTGTCGCCGTTGTGCTTCGCGACAGGGGAGACGATTTCCGCGAAAGCTACGGAAACCGGTAAAATTGATGTTCTTTACATCCATAGAAATTCACAACGCTGCAGTAGCGTCCATCAAGACCATTGTTTGTAGAGCGCGTTGCTGTTGCGTCTGTTTTTCTTTCTGGTGTCGTTGAGGAGAGTGAACCAGCAATCACGTCATGGCGGTTCAGTGACGCATCGGACAAGCAGAAAGAAATTTGTAGCTTCTTTTCTGAATGTTGAATGCATAAACACACCTAATATTTAGCTCAATAGTTGTTTTGCCCGCGCTAGTGGACCTGGTTGCGAAGCAAAATGTGAAAGGAATTGGTCTTTGCACTACGCAAAACTGCTCCGACAGGTGGCGGTACCTGTCCGCAAAACTGACGCCTATATGCATAGTTATGTATATAGAACTATTTGGAATATACATTGTACTTACCTCATTTATATCCATGCTGTGTTGTGATTGTCAAGAAAATAGGCAGGAACGCTGAAAAGATGCGGCTGAGCAGCTTTATACTCCTTGTACTTGTTTAGTTTTAGCTTTGTGCCGTACAATAGGGGAAATGTGAAGTAAACCAGGGAGGCTGAAACTCGAGTATATCCTGTGAGGTATTACAATGTTACATTAGAAACTCTATATAGTAAATGCCAGTGTTAAAGTGTCATAATGTTGAGAACATGCCTGAAGCTGAGCTTCTGTCTTTGTACAGAGGCGAAGGACTCGCTCAAACCATAGAAATGCCTTTTAAAGACGATAGGCTTTATTGGGGACCTTCAACGAAAAAATTTTGGTCTGTCTGTCTGTACATTTGTCTATTTGTCTGCCCTAACGATACCTCAAACGGCACTACACGGCCAAACCCATCCGCAGGGCCCACCAATATTGCTAAAGATTTAGCGTTCATAGTTGTGCGATTGTAAAATAAAAAAAGCAAACTTTGGGCATATCTGTGGCGCCACAAGATGTGTATGTGTTGTATGTCTGCCTTTATACTTGGAGAAGCACACACAAGTATCTCTAAGCACTGCAGCGTTTAACGCGCTGCGCTGACAGTGCAGCGAGATGCTCAAGAAGGTGTTTCCAACGCTTTGCTACAACGGCACGGTGGTGGCACCTGCCCGTCGCTTTGCATTCTACACCTTATCATCTCCGTGACTGGCGCGCATCTTTCTGCTCGGTCGCTCACGCCTTCGTTTTCGAAGATAACTGCCAGATGACGCTCGTGTATAACGTGCCTAGATGCGCTTGTTTGCCTATGTTACACGCTCGAGGCACTCTAACGCAGTGCCTTCAGAATACCATTCACCAATTTTCTTGCTCAGAACATCAAATAAACGTTTTGTTCACTCTCTCTAGACGCAAGACTATCATCCTTCGACGACATTTACATTGTAACATGTAGATTCAGGCCAATTTTCCCCTTCACCTTCTATAAAATTGTATTAGAATGAAACAATTAAATTTATTTCTGTTTCTAAAAAACAGCGTAAAGCTATCTCCTGACCTCGCAACTTTGGAACGAAACTTCGTACAAGTCGTCTTGGCGACTCATTAGGGGATGGCACCAGTCATGGCAGGTCACCGTGACACGGTAATGCGGTGCATCAAAGTACGAACCATATTTCGTACTTCGCCCACCAGTATGCAAAGGAAAGTAGTTTTATGAAATGCAACTCACTCGAGCCTGCTTAGGTGGTTGTGATACGATTGTAAAGTTCCTGCAAATCGTCATATATCAAGTTCCGGCTTGCTTTACAAGTGCACCTTTTCTTATTCCCTCGTCCTAATTTGTTCAGCCGAATGAAGCTCCTTGAAATTCCCCCATGCTCTGGCCATGAAGCTTGCTTGACAAGCTCTTGTCCAAAAATCTGCGAAGGTTATTATTCCTCGCTCGGTGGTATACTGTTGCGCTACCAGAGTTCACTGTAAGGATTGCTTGTTAGTCGTGAATAGTAAACGGGACAAAGCTTTCTGTTCCAAGCCCTCAAAATGACGCAAGAACCTTCGTGCGTGTGAAATGCTGAATGTTGTCGTGCTTCGTCGTTATTTGCTTGGCGGTGCCCCACCGCGCCCTCGTAGATCCAGCCGTGGCAGGCGCTGCCGGCCGCAATTACGCGGCCATGGGCAGCTGCCGAAAATAGCTCGGCCTGTATATACTTGCTGGTTGTGGCAGGGCCAACACGGCTGTAATTAGAAGGCGCCCTCGGCTCGGTTTCCATGCTGTCGAGACGTGCGCTGTGTTCCCAAAGTGTAACGGGCCATTAATAAATCTATAAGTACAGATTATAACACCCTGAATATGAATTTTTAATGTAAAGAGAACACAATTTTAATAAAAAACAAGGTTCTTGTGGTGGGTTTCAATCTTTACTGACACTGGTAAATTACTCAACATTAACAACCTGTCTACGGCCACTGCAGGGCAAAGGCCTCTCCCATGATTCGCCAATCAACCCGGTCCTATGCTTTCTGTTACTACGTTATACACGCAAATTTTTAAATCTAATTGGCCCACCTGAATTTGTTTCTCCCCCTCCTGCGGCTGTACGAGCACTGTTTTAAAGCCCAGATTGCTGGCGACTGTACGTAGTATTGTTGGCACGCCTTCATCGAAGTAGGCGAGCACGAAAAGTGTTTGCAAGCGCTGATGAAGCTCCAGAATTGCCCGCTGCTGGTCTTGCTGAAAAAAAAGTTGAAAAAACAAACCGCCGGTAATAGGCCCGGAGTACCACAAAACGTCGCACTGACTTTTTGTCTGATGGAGTCGGAAACTTCGCCACGGCACCAATTTTATCTGGTCGGGTTGGATTCTTTGGCTGCTTACAACGTGGCCCAGGAATTCGAGTTCTTGAAAGCCAAAGTGGCACTTTTAAGGTTTTAGTGTAAGACCAGCCAAGCGCATCGCTTCAAAAACTGCTTCGAGCCTTCGTAAGTGTTCCGAGAAAGTTCAAGAAAAAACAATAACGTCATCGACGCGACTGTCTTTACAAGAAGTAAATTCAGAGTTATCTGTCATATATAAAATTATGACTATTTAGAAAAACAATGTATAGAGTTTTCAGTTTTGGTTATTTGTTCCCTCCTCACCTAGTCGCGCTTCAATCGTCAGCGGGCTTTGATGCCTGAGGCTATAACTTTTCGACACTTTTAATTGAAAGTTTCGCAACCCATATAATTTGACCATGGTTGCAACGCAAGAGAGAGAAAAGCAAAAAAAAGGTTAATTGATTCAATCATCATCATCATCATAATCATAATCCTGACTACATCTACTACAGGACAAAGGCCCCTCCTATGTTCCGCCAGTCAGCTCAGTCCCGTTTAAGAGAATTTTATTTCCGGGTATATCTTAAAAGCTTATGTGCGCACAGAAAAATGGACAATGGGGATCAATGCGTATGTAGATTGCAAGCTGTTATATACAGCGAAAAGAACTTATTGCATATGCAGTGACGCACAACGCAAAATTGTACAACAAAGAGAGGACATTCTTGACATCGAGATGATTAAACTTAATTAGACAGTAAGGCTATGTGAACAAACAAGGGGGGGGGGGTCATTCACAGTGTAGGGTGATGTTTTGCATTCACCTATGGGGACAGTTTGCTCTCGCGCTCACGAACAATATTTCACAAAAAGGACATGTTTTTAAAGAAGAAAAGCAGAATACACACTGTAATGTCACAGTGGTACAAGCTCTAGCCCACCTCCTCTATAGGGCAGGAAAGGCATGGGCACTCTGTTGTTTTTTACGATAATAAGTCGCGTAGACCAGCGTCGGAGGAAAGCCTCCTCTCCCAGTATGACTAGTACTGCGTTAAGATGCATAAGCATTACGTTTCTTAGCCGATGTAGTAGAGGAAACATGGCTCTCTGAGGGCGTCCCCTCAGGCAGGCCAGTCCCCTTCGTTTCCATAAGATGAAGGCTCCGATAGCAATTAAGAGTACGACGAAGTTATCCGTGTGGCTAGACTTCTCCACTGCATACTTATTTGGAACATTCTGATAACCATGCGCAAAAGGTGCGCGCTACTATACATTCATGGAAGACATGTTTCACCATTTCGACGCGATCGCATTGCAGGCATGTGGCGGAGGGCGCCACGCCCCACGCCGCAAGGTGATCGTCCTTTGGTAAAGCCTCCGATTCCCTAAGCCAGTTTAGGTCACGGACTTCGGAGGGGAGATACGTGTTTGTAAGAGTCCAACGTCTTTTCGCCCGGCATTTCTGGCGTGGTTCCTCAGATAGGCTTTTAAGTGCTATTAGTTCGCTCACGTCGGTAGGGGACATTTCCATAGGTTCTTGAACTGGAAAGTCATTTCGCCATTGTTGCAAAGATTTTATGACATGTGGGTAATACGCCGGTGGCTGCTCAGCAGCTGGTCCCGTGTCGTTTGCTAAACCGCAAAATCTTCTAGAGGTTCCTAGCAGATACACTACGAGTTGCCTGCCTCGATACGATGAGTTCTCTAAGAGTGCTCAGGTGTTTTTGAGAGCCAACATGCGGCACATTACATCAAAGTTGGGTACACTGAGCCCTCCCCATTTTACTGGTAGGCGGACCAAGGCTCTGGCAACAGCTTCGACGTGGCCATCCCTAAAAAATGAGCCGCACGCAGTAGCCACTCTCAGCAAAACCCGTCAAAGTGGTCGTGCAATTCTGACTACATAAAGCAGTGGCGCTGTTATGCTGGATTTAATTAGATACGCTCTTTCAATAAAAGGTATATTAAAGGTTCTGGCGACTTCAGTGCGTAGGTCCACTTTGTGTTGGTTTTCTTTCCATGTGGTGCGGGCTACCTCACCAGTCGGAAGGGAAGTTACACCTAAGACTTTAACTCCTTGGGCGATTTGAACGCCGTCAGGGAACTCTTCAATGTGCATCCCAAAGCACAATGCCTTGGTTTTTCCCGGATTAAGACGTGCTCCTGACAGGTAACTATACGTGTGAAATATTCGGAAAAGGGCTCTGTAGCTATCTATGTTCCGAATAAACAACCAGATGTCATCAGCGTATGCCGCTACTTTCACTTCGCCCAAGACTCGGAGAGGAAAACCATGTATCGAAGCGCATTTATGAATTTGTTTCAGTAATGGATCTGTGCATAATACAAAGAGAATTGCGGAGAGGGGACAGCCTTGTCGAATGCTCCGCCTTACTTCAATAGGTTCAGATGTATATCCATTCACTACTAACGACGTTTCTATGTCTGTGTAGAGTAAGCGGAGGACTTAGGTTAAATGTGCTGGGAAGCCATAACACTCAAGCACAGCAAAAATATAGTTCCATTCTACGAGATCAAAAGCTTTTTCCTGATCCAAGGAAACAAAAATGCCAGATGTTTGTGTTCTTGTAGCATACGTGAACAAGTCGCGAGTCAGCGCAAGCGAGGAATAGATCGTACGACCTGGAACACAGCATGTTTGTATGTCGCTTACTATTTCTGGTAGAATGGTAGGTATGCGGTTTGCAAGGATGGCTGTCATTATCTTATAATCTGAGTTAGGTAGGGAAATGGGCCTCCACGCCCTTGGATCGGACGGCTCTCCCTCGCTTTTAAGCAAGGGCATAACTCTGCGCTCTCGAAACGTATTCGGTCTGATTCCGTCAGCAAGAAGCCTATTTAGCATTGTCAAAAGGTGGACTTGTATTGTTTCAAGGAAGGTTTTGTAGAAACACAAATGTATCCCGTCAGGGCCGGCGGCGGCGGTCGCGTTCATGCGCTGAAGCACGAAGCGTTCATGTGGGAAGCACGAAGCTCGGTCCCGTGCTTGCTGCTGCCAATTTATACCCCCAAACTTCTTAGTCTCTTCTGCCCACCTAACCTTCTCTTTCCTTATAACCTGTTTGCCTTCTCTAGAAATCCAGTTAGTTCCCCTAATGACCAGCAGTTCCCGTCAGGGCCGGCGGCGGCGGTTGCGTTCATGCGCCTAAGCACGAAGCGTTCATGTGCGAAGCACGAAGCTTGGTCCCATGCTTGCTGCTACCAATTTATACCCCCAAACTGCTTAATCTCATCTGCCCACCTAACCTTCTCTCTTCTTCTAACCAGCTTGCCTTCTCTAGGAATCCAGTTAGTTCCCCTAATGACCAGCAGTTATCCTGTCTACGTGCTACATGCCCGGTCCATGTCCGTGTCTTCTTGATTTCAAGCATTATATTGTGACGGGGCGACGTCTAGGCTTATAGGATAGCGTCCACCGAGAATCGGCAGCCGAACAAGATGACTGAGTTTCCTCTCGCGCAAGCGCCTAACGCACAGGCGTCTGCTTCATCTTCACAAAGTACCACGCTTGCTCTTGTCGATGATGCACCGTAACAATATACTTAACCCCGATTTGTTCCCTAGTCCACTCTTCTCTTGCCTCTTTAGGTTGCACCTATCATTTCATTTTCATCGCTCGCTGCGTCGTCCTCAATATAAGCTGAACCTTCTATGTAAGTCTCCAAGTTTCTGCTCCGTAGCTTAGTACCGGCAAGATGCAGCAGTTATATACCCTCCCCTTGAGGGATAGTGACAATCTACCTGTCATGGTTTGAGAGTGCTTGCCAAATGTGATCCACCCCATTTTTATTCTTCTAGCTACCTCAGTCTGTTGGTTAAGCTCCGCGGTATTACCTGTCCTAAGTAGACATAGTCTTTTACAACTTCAAGTGCACTATTACCTATCTCAAAGCGCTGTTCTCTTCCGAGGTTGTTCAACATTGCTTTCATTTTCTGAAGATTATATTTTAAGATCTACTTTTCTGCTTTCCTTGTCAAACTCCGTAATCATGAGTTGCGATTTCTCCCCTGAGTTACTCAGTGATGCAATGTCATCGGCGAAGCGCAGGCTACTAAGGTACTCTCCATTTACTCTTATGCCCACCTGTTCAACATTCTAGGCCTCTGAAAACCTCTTGTAAGCATGCGGTAAATAGCACTGGGGATATTTTATCCCCCTGCCTTACACCCTTCTTGATTGGTATTCTGTTGCTTTCTTTATGAAGCCCTGTGGTAACGGTTGATCCCTTGTAGATTTCTTCCATGATGTTTACATATGCTTAGTCGACCCCTTGATTCCGCAGTGTCTGCATGACTGCTGATATTACTACTAAATCAAACGCCTTCTCGTAGTCTACAAAGGCTGTGTATAGTGGTTGGCTATATTATGAGAATTTCTCAATTACCTGATCAACAGTGTAAATGTGGTCGATTGTTGAGTAGCCTGTTCGAAATCCTGCTTGTTACTTTCGTTCATTGAATTCTAGTGTTGTCCTAATTGTGTTAGCAATTACCCTTATAAATAGCTGGTATACTACGGAGAGCTTGATATGTGGAGTTTAACGTCCCAAAACCACCATATGATTAAGAGAGACGCTGTAGTGGAGGGCTTCAGAAATGTCGACCAGAAAGAAAGAGAGAGGGGACGCACATGCGCAATGGAGTCTTAAATGCCGCGGGCAGAAACGCTTCGACGAGAAAGAGGGGTGAGCGAGCGTAGGTTAGCTGATGCTCTGAGAGTCGGTAAGGCGAGGTGAGAGATGAAGGGGGCGTAGGAGAGGAGAGAAATCGGAGCGGACGCGCATGCGCAATATGGGTGGTTCCGTCCCACACCAGATTGAGCCTTGGCTGCTTAAAATTAGGTGCATTTTCTCATCTTCTAACCACTACCACCACCTAATCTAAAGGAGGAGGAGAAGGAATGAAAGAGGAAGGACAGGGAGGTTAGCCAGTTCTAAGACCGGCTGGCTACCCTGTACTGGGGAAGGGGGTAAGGGGAATAAAAGATGAGAGAAAAGAGACATTGAAAAAAAGGGAGAAGGTCATCAGACGATCCACGACGCTGCTTACAGTCTGTCTCTAAGACCACTAGACTGCAGAAAGCGCAACAACGCTCTCAATGCCTTGCGTGCAGAGGACGGTCTCGGCCAGTGTCCTAATACCTTTCTTCCGACAATTGGCGATTGTTTAGTCTATCTAAAACTTTCGATAGTTCTTTTTTTTTGCCGCACTGAAGCGAGAACACTCGCAGAGAAGATGGGAGAAAGTCTCTGCGCAGCCACAGTTGTCACATATCGGGCTGCTGGCCATTATGATTAGTGGAGTTTATTGGCGCAAGGGTCATATATGGCCAAAGAGCGCCAGAGCGATGATAATGAACTGTGTGATGTGCAGTGTGGATAAAACATATGTGACGTGGCTGTATATGGGCCTAAAAAACAGTCGCTGTAGGTGCGTAAAAATATACATATAGTAAAATTATGGCAATGACAAGTGTTGTGTGCTATGAAGGCATAAAAATGATTTAAAAGTGTTATGTATGTGAAATAAAAACTTGGCATGGAGCACTAATGCCTCGACAGAGCCCTTAAAACAAGACCATAGAGGCCTGGGCTCATTGAAAGCTGCTATCAAAGCGGCATCCTCTGAACAAAGAATGCGCTATCAACTTGTTGGGCTAAAAACAATCAGTGTTGGACTAAAAACATTTAATACTGCATCCTTTAAAAAGCCTAGAACTGATTTTGCATAAAAAGCGACTCTTCGCCGAGAAACATAATCGGATGTAAGGGAAGATGATAGCGGTATGCTAAAGGAAAATATTTCTTTCTTTCTCTTTCAGCTTCCGGACACTCCAAGAGGACGTGGAGGACGGTTAGCCTCTCGCCACATCTACTACAAGTAGGAGGTTCATCGCCCGTCAGCAGAAAGCTATGGGTACCATAGGTGTGTCCTATTCTGAGGCGACAAAATAGGACATCAGTTCACCATGTTCTTGTAGCGGAGGGCCAGTAACCTAACTGCGGCTTAATCAAGTGAAGCTTATTTATTTCTGTGTCCCACAAGCGTTGCCAGTGGCGTCGCAGTTTCTTACGTAGGTTGGGTTTTGGGTCTGTTGCAGGGACAGTAGCAGTAGGGTTAATAGCCCGCAATGTAATTGACGTGGCCATTCGGTCAGCTAACACATTGCCCTCGATACTTGAATGGCCAGGTACCCAGCAAATAGTAACATGCTGGTTGGACATGTACGAAGTACCTAGAACGGAATACAACTCAATTATTACCGGATTTCTTAATCTAAAAAGTGATCCTAATGCATTTACGATGCTTAATGAGTCTGTAAATATAATTGATTTTTGTATGTTTGATTTTCGTATATGCTTCACAGCCGACAATAGTGCATAACCCTCAGCCGTAAATATACTTGTTTCCGGGTGCAGCACACCGGATTCCGAGAAGGATGGTCCAACTGCTGCATAAGCCACCCCTGCATGCGACTTAGAAGCGTCGGTATAAAACTCTACGCATGAGTAGTTGGACTGGAAATCTCGGAAATGCATTTTAATATGTGCTTCTGGTGCGTGTTTAGTGATCTCGACAAATGAGGTGTCACAGTGTATCAGCTGCCACTGCCGCGGTGGTATAAGTATCGCTGTGGGCGTAGGACAAAGTTCTAGCAGCGGAACACCCATTTCCTCAATTAAGTTTCTCACACGCACAGAGAACGGCTTTCTCATTGTGGGTCGGTTATGGAAGAGGGTGGCAGCGGTCATATCGTTTATAGTTGAATAAGATGGATGCTTGATGTTTGCACGTACCTTTATAAAATAGGTGAAACTGCTATAGGTTTGCTGCAGGTGAAGTGACCACTGATTCGACTCTATATAGAGGCTCTGGATCGGACTTGTCCTGAAAGTACCGGTTGAAAGTCGGATACCCAGATGGTGAACGGGGTCTAGGATTTCTAATGCACTTGGCGTTGCGGAATGATAAATTATAGAGGCATAATCAAGGCGCAACCCGACAAGGCTTTTGTATAACTTCAAGAGGCACTTTCGATCACTACCCCACGTTGTACGTGACAGGAGTTTTAGGACGTTCATCGCTTTCAAACAGTTCATTTTGACATATTTATTATGGGAAATAAACATCAGCTTAATATCTAAAGTGGTTCCCAGGAATTTATGCTCGCAGTTCACAGAGAGTTGGTCTCCCTTGATCGCAACATTTGGTAGTGGCATTACCCCTCGTTTGTTGGAGAAAAGTATGCAAATACTTTTCTTCGTGTTTATTTTAAAACCATTTTCATCCGCCCGTTTAGAGAATTTATTCATTCCAAGCTGCGCTTGTCGTTCGCAGATAGACATATTGCATGATTTGATACTCATCTGCACATCATCAACATACACGGAATAAAACATCGCGGTTGGAATGACTGACTGCAGGGAGTTCATTTTTACAAGAAAGAGTGTGCAACTAAGCACGCCCCCTTGCGGAACACCAGTCTCTTGGGTAAAAGTTCTAGAGAGAGCATTTCCCACTTTTACGCGAAAGGTTCGGTTAGATAGATAACTTTTAATTGTGTTTAGCATATTCCCACGGATGCCCATGGTGATAAGATCGCGGAGAATCCCGAATCGCCATGTGGTGTCGTATGCCTTCTCTAAGTCTAGGAATACCGAAAGTACAAACTGCTTATGAATAAATGCATCTATGATGTATGTCTCCATGCGAACAAGGTGGTTTGTTGTCGACCTCCCCTCTCTGAAACCACACTGAAGGGGGTCTAGTATACTGTTACTTTCTAAAAACTGGATTAAGCTCCGGTTTATCATTTTCTCATATAGTTTGCATAGACAGCTTGTTAGCGCTATTGGCCTGTAGCTGGCGGCCAAGGACGGATCTTTGCCTTGTTTAAGTACTGGGATGACTATAGCTTCTTTCCATGACAATGGAATATACCCAGCTGCGCAAATGATATTGAAGAGAGTTAGGAGTGTTTTAATTGCTTCGGGGTGAAGGTACTTGACCATTTCGTTTGTTATACGATCGACACCTGGCGCCGAGTTGTTGCAGCACGCAAGAGATGCCTTATGTTCAGCTAATGTATATGGGCAGTTGTAAGTCTCACTGGATGGACGTTTACATTTAAGGGGCTGCCGCTCTTCGCGTTCTTTGAATTTCAAGAACGTTTCTGTATAGTTTGATGCCCTTGAGACGTATTCAAAGTGTTCACCTAGGCAGTCCGCCTGCTCCTTCAGGCTCTCACCTCGGCTATTTACCAAGAATAGGGGGTGCGACTCCTGACCCATTAACTTGGTTACCCTATTCCAAACCTCTGTTTCGTCGGTGTAAGAATTGATACCAGATATGTACCTATTTCAACTTTCTTTCTTTGCAAGACTACGCGTTCTTTCAGCTTGTGAATTCACCTGTTTGAAATTGACGAGGTTTTCAGCCGTTGGGTGATTTCGGAGTAATCTCCAAGCTTCATTTTGACTATTTCGTGCTTTCCGACAATCGTCATTCCACCATGGGATGCGACGCTTATTAGTCATTCCGTTAGTTTGCTTAATACATTTCACTGCAGCGTCAATAATAAAATCTGTTAGGTATGCAACAGCATCGTCTATATTAAAATCAGCAATGTCCTCTCCATCTAAAAATGTGTTTTCTCGGAACAGTTCCCAGTTGGCTGACTTGGTGTTCCAACGAGGAAAGTCAGGCGAGCATGTATCTTCTTTAGTTAGCTTCAACATTATCGGGAAGTGGTCACTCCCAAATTGGTTTTTGAGAACAGACCCCTACCGATAAGAAATTAGTACTACTCGAGACAATACTCAGGTCTATAGAAGAGTATGTGTTGTGCGTAGTGCTATAATATGTTGATTCTTTTCCGTTAAGCAAACATGCACCTGACAAAAACAGAATGTGTTCTATCAGGCGTCCTCGTGCATCCAAACGGGAGTCGCCCCATAGAGGATTATGTGCATTTAGATCACCAACGACTATATATGGCGGAGGAAGTTCGTCAATGAAGCTTTGAAATTCTGTCTTCGAAAGTTGTTAGCACGGAGGAACGTAAATAGAAGTAATTGTTAGTAGCTTCCCGAACAGCACTGCTCGGACAGCAACTGCCTCAAGAGAAGTTCGGAGGTTTAATTGCTTACCGGCAACACCTTTATCAACTATTATAGCGACCCCACCCGACGAGGCGGCAGCGTCGTCACGGTCTTTGCGGAAGATGGCATATGGATTTAGAAAGTTTGTTTGTGTGGACTTGAGATGTGTTTCCTGAACACACAGCACCTTTGGAGTATGTTTATTAAGGAGTTCTCTAATATCATCGAGGTTATGGAGAAGTCCTCTCACATTCCACTGTAAAATCTGCGTGTCCATTTTAGATGTGTTTTGGGCTGTGTGCTCAAGAATAGAAAATTAGCTCACGGACACTTTCCAGGGGCCGTGACACGAGATTTTTCTTTTTTGGGTCGGTCGACGGAGTTGCGCTGACCCTTAGGCGCTTGCTGCGCCCTCACGGTCGGAGTTGTGTCCATTGCCTCTAGCGAGGCACTAGACAAGCACTCTTGCGAGCGCTGCAGTTGTTTTGAGGGCCTCGCCTCAAAAGACGAGGCCTTCCCGGCGCCCAGCCTGGAGGTTGGTTGGTCCTTTTTGGATGGCGGAGCAGCACTGGCTGCAACCGCCGAGGGGGCAGATGGCGTCACCGCCGGCTCACTACGCGCGTGCCAGACAGCCGCCGGAGGCCGTCGTGGCGCTGCCCCCTGACGCACCCCTTCGGCAAAGCTGGTTTCTGGTAGGTAGGACACCTGCCTTCGTGCGTCCTTAAAGGAAATGTTTTGTTTCACTTTAATTGTGACAATTTCCTTCTCTTTTTTCCAGCATGGGCATGACCACGAGTATGCGGCATGCTCCCCATTACAGTTCGCACAGTGAAGAGAGTTTTCACAGGCTTCAGATGTGTGTTCTTCAGCACTGCATTTGGCGCAAGTTAGGCGGCCTCGGCAGTTCTGTGAACTGTGGCCGAACCGCTGGCATTTGAAACATCGGAGAGGGTTTGGTATATATGGCCTCACTCAAAGCTTGATATACCCAGCCTCAACGGAATCAGGCAGTCAATAAATCAATCAATCAATCAATCAATGTTTCTTTATTAGCATCAAAAGTGTACAGTGTGAGTAAGTGCGCAGGAGGAGGTCCCAAGGTAGTAAACCGCAGGTGGGACCTCCTATGTTATTACAATGAAAAAGCTAAAATATGAATAACGAAAGAGCAAGTCACGGAACATTTCGAACTTTTTTTTTCTACAAACAAAGCAAGATATCAAAACTTAACAAAATCTAGCAGTTATACGTTTAATATAAAATTTTTCAATTTCTTCTTAAAAACATGAATGTGCATTAAGTCTTTCACACCATTCCACAATGAAATTGATGAAAAAGAATGCTCATTTTGCATAACTAGTGCAAACATTAGGTAATAACAGGTTATGGGCGACCGCGAATCTAGTATTATTGGAATTATCCAACAAGGTAATAGAAAAGATGTCGATAGTGAAGGTACGGTGGAAAATTTTGAAAAACAAAACACACACATTGTAAACGTACATTTGGGAGATCGGTAATACGTCAAGCTGGCGAAAAATCTCATGTGATGGCGCTTGACGTGAAGCGAAAGTTATGAGTCGAATTGCTTGTTTTTGCAATACCTTTAACGGCCAAATGTGCACCGAATATGAATTACCTCATGATGTAATGCAATAACTGAGATGACTGTGTATGAACGCATAATACAATGCCTTCAAAGTTTTGATGTTAAAACACATTGGCGACTTGACCAATGCCCTGATACCTACGAAATCTTTTTACAAACAGAATTGATATGTTGCTGAAATTTCAGATGTGTGTCCATTATAACTCCTAAAAATGACGCATGATCACTTAAAGGAAAAACTACTGAGTTCACATAAAGGTAAGGAATAAATGTTAGTTTTTTGTTTGGTGAATAAAAAAGCATAAAACAGCTTTCGCAAGGATTAATCAACAATCTATTAGAGTTGCACCAGTCAACAAGACAATTAAAATTAAGGTCAGCTTGAAGTCTTGACACGAGAGTCGCTAAATCCAAGTGATCAGAAAAGAGAGTAGTGTCATCAGCGTAAAGTAAAAAGGAAGAATAATTAAGGCAACGTGGTAAATCATTTATGAATAATAAAAATAATAACGAACCCAAAATTGAACCTTGCGGAACACCTCTTGTATTGGGGGTGGGACTGGATGTAAAATTATCGACCGAGACCACCTGCAACCTATTAAGAAGAAAGCTCTGTAATAGCATTAATGCGGGACAAGTTATGTCATAGTACTGGAGTTTGCAAAATAGGATGAAATGATCAATACTTTCAAATGCTTTAGTAAAGTCGACGAAGACAGATCCTGCGATGTTTCCATTATCAATGAATGATCTGATTTTGTCAGTGAAACAAGCGATTGCAGTATCAGTGGAAAGACCAGCCCTAAAACCAAACTGACAAGGAGAAAGTATGTTAAATTTGCCTAAATATTTAGATATTCTTACTTCAATTAGTTTTTCCAAAAGTTTATCCAGGAAGGGAAGGACAGATATGGGCCTGTAATTGCACATGCTGAGGGTATCACCTTTTTAAATACTGGCACTACCTTCGCAACTTTTAATTTATCCGGGAAAACACCGTTCTTCAAACAGCGGTTAAAAACGTGGCTTATTATAGGCGCTACAAGCGATCTTACAAATTTAATGTGCTTTGAATGGATATTGTCTAACCCAGCTCCGGTAGCTTTTAATCCAGAAATAATTGTGGAAATTTCAGAAGCACGTGTAGGAAAAAGAAACATCGACTGAGGGCTGTGAGAAACGGAGGTACATAGTCTGAGGAGAAGGAGACTGCAAGGCTAGTGGAAAAGTGTACATTAAAGGTGTTGGCCACGTCACTGGCCGCAGTGAGGGTGACGTTGTCGACACGAATAGAGGTCACTTTTATGCGCGACTGAATGCAATTTAAAAATTATTTGAAAAGCTGCCATTTTTTCCCTGAGTTATGTCCACAATTCTGTAGTTCCCGCTCATAATAACTTTGTTTAGCCTTTCTCAAAAAAGTGGCTAATGTGCTGGAGTAAGTTTTATAGCGTGATTTCAAGCGTGAAATAAAAGACTGACGTGTCGTCTTTTTATATAGGTTCTCTTTTTTGCGAAGAGATCGTATCAGTGATTGTGATAACCAAGGGCACCGTGGGGTGAAGTAGCGTCTGTTAGATGATTGCAATGTAGTTGAACGCTCAACTGCTGAATAAATAGCGTCGTAGAACCTGGTCAAGGCCTCTTCAGGATCATTCGCGGCATATCATCATCATCAGCCTGACTACGTCCACTGCAGGACAAAGGCCTCTCCCATGTTCCGCCAGTTAACCCGGTCCTGTGCTTGCTGCTGCCAATTTATACCCGCAAACTTCTTAATCTCATCTGCCCACCTAACCTTCTGTCTCCCCCTAACCCGCTTCCCTTCTCTGGGAATCCAGTCAGTTACCCTTAATGACCAGCGGTTATCCTGTCTACGCGCTACATGCCCTGCCCATGTCCATTTCTTCATCTTGATTTCAGCTATGATATCCTTAACCCCCGTTTGTTCCCTAATCCACTCTGCTCTCTTCTTGTCTCTTAAGGTTACACCTACCATTTTTCTTTCCATTGCTCGCTGCGTCGTCCTCAATTTAAGCTGAACCCTCTTTGTAAGTCTCCAGGTTTCTGCTCCGTAGCTAAGTACCGGCAAGATACAGCTGTTATATACCTTCCTCTTGAGGGATAGTGGCAATCTACCTGTCATAATTTGAGAGTGCTTGCCGAATGTGCTCCACCCCATTCTTATTCTTCTAGTTACTTCAATCTCGTGGTTCGGCTCTGCGGTTATTACCTGCCCTAAGTAGACATAGTCTTTTACAACTTCAAGTGCACTATTACCTATCTCGAAGCGCTGCTCCTTGTCGAGGTTGTTGTACATTACTTTCGTTTTCTGCAGATTAATTTTAAGACCCACCTTTCTGCTCTCCTTGTCTAACTCCGTAATCATGAGTTGCAATTCGTCCCCCGAGTTACTCAGCAATGCAATGTCATCGGCGAAGCGCAGGTTACTAAGGTATTCTCCATTGACTCTTATCCCTAACTGCTCCCATTCTAGGCTTCTGAAGACCTCGTGTAAGCACGCGGTAAATAGCATGGGGGAAATTGTGTCCCCCTGCCTTACACCCTTCTTGATTGGTATTCTGTTGCTTTCTTTATGAAGCACTATGGTAGCAGTTGATCCCCTGTAGATTTCTTCCAGAATGTTTATATATACTTCATCTACGCCCTGATTCCGCAGTGTTTGCATGACGGCTGATATTTCTACTGAATCAAACGCCTTCTCGTAATCTATGAAGGCTATGTATAGTGGTTGGATATACTCTGAGCATTTCTCTATTACCTGATTGATAGTAGGAATGTGGTCAATTGTTGAGTAGCCTGTTCGAAATCCTGCTTGTTCCTTTGGTTGATTGAATTCTAATGTTTTCTTTACTCTGTTAGCAATTACCTTTGTAAATAGCTTGTATACTACAGAGAGCAAGCTGATCGGCCTGTAATTCTTCAAGTCCTTGTCATCTCCTTTCTTATGTATTAAGATGATGTTAGCGTTTTTCCAAGACTCTGGTACTCTTCCCGTCAGGAGGCACCTCGTAAACAGGGTGGCTAGTTTTTCTAACACAATCTGTCCTCCATCTTTCAGCAAATCTGATGTTACCTGATCCTCACCAGCAGCTTTGCCCCTTTGCATGCTCTCCAAAGCTTTTCTGACTTCTTCTATCATTACTGGTGGGGTGTAATCTGGGTTACTGCTAGTTCTTATAGTATTAAGGTCGTGGTTGTCTCGGCTACTGTACAGATCTCTGTAAAACTCCTCCGCTATTTTAACTATCCTATCCATATTGGTAGTTATTTTGCCTTCTTTGTCCCTTAGTGCATACATCCGACTTTTGCCTATCCCAAGTTTCCTCTTCAATGCTTTGACACTTCCTCCGTTTTTCAGAGCGTGTTCAATTCTCTCCATGTTATACCTTCTTACATCGCATACCTTACGTCTATTAATCAACTTCGAAAGCTCTGCCAGTTCTATTTTGTCTGTTGTACTTGACGCTTTCATGATTTGACGCTTCTTAATTAGGTTCTTCGTTTCTTGGGAAAGCTTGCCAGTGTCCTGTCTAACTACCCGGCCTCCAACTTCCACTGCACACTCCGTAATGATACTCGTCAGATTATCATTCATTGTATCTACGCTAAGGTTGGTTACCTCACTAAGAGCCGAATACCTGTTCTGCAGCGACACTCTGAATTCCTGTACTTTCCCTCTCAGTGCTAGCTGATTGATTGGCTTCTTGCGTATCAGTTTCTGTCGTTCCTTCTTCAAGTCTAGGCGAATTCGAGACCGTACCATTCTATGGTCACTGCATCGTACCTTGCCAATCACTTCCACATCCTTAACGATTCCAGGGTGTGCACTCATTATAAAGTCTATTTCGTTCTTATTTTCGCCATTAGGGCTCCATTAGGGCTCCATCGCGGCATATAGACTGGACCAATCTTCATCGGCAATGAGCATGCAGTACTTGTCAGCCATACTTTTGACTTATTATGTTGCTACGAGTGATGACCTGTTCAAAATATAGGAATGCAGGAAGGTGATCTGTGATGTCACTCTCAGTGACTCCAGCGTGACTGACGTCATCAATAATTGTGAGGATGTGATCGATTGATGACCGGGAGCCGTTATCAGAACAGCGTGTTGGTACAGATATTAGCGATTTAAACCCAAAGCTATGAAAACAAGTCGTATACTCGAGAGCAGAATGGTTACAGGAATCTAGTAAATCAAAGTTCATATCACCCATAATTATTATATTCTTGCGCTCAGCAATAAGTTTATCAAGCAAGTGATGAAGCGCATTACAAAAAGCAGAGGGGTCACTGGAAGGGGATCGATAGACAGTAGCAAGAATAGTTTTTCGTTGATTCTGACAAAGACCCGGCAGATCGATTTCCAACCAAAGAGCTTCACATTTCGCCACATTTAGGTTTAAATCATTGCGCCTTTTACACAGAATGTTGTTTGATAGAAAAATGGCGGAGCCACTATGACGATCATCAGTTCGGTGAGCATATTCGCTGACATACCCGGGAAAGCCATACAAGTCCCCATGACCAGGCGATAACCAAGTTTCGGAGCAACAGATAGCCGAGAACTGATGATTAAGGGAAGCTAGTAAAGCGGTTATAATGTCATGATTTTTAGGGAGGCTACGAGCGTTGAAATGAATCGAAGAAAAACCCCAGTTCTACGAAGAAATGTTATTGAAGTCAGCCGGAAGAAAATAAGCCATTATGTTTTCTTTTTTTTCAAGCTTACGTTATTTCACACCTATGAGTTGAACACATGTATATCGACATCACTTACAATTCTGTGCCCTACACTATCGAGAGTTGGTCTTGCCTTAATAACACAATTGTCAGTCCACAGAAAAGCCCACTTCATTTGTTTCTTCAGTGCAAGTGCTTTAGAAAACAGCCGCTTATTATCAGACGTCAGGTGCTCATTAACGTATATTGGCTTTTCCTGTGCTGCCGAAAAACCAAGCAAGTCTGTTTTTGGGCGGAACTTCCGAGCCTTCTTCAGAAACTCTGTGCGCATGTTGAGCGAACAGAAGCGCACAATGATGTTTTCGTTATTTATGTCGTGCGTTGGTACTCCGTGTACAGTATCGATGTCCTCAGGTTTGATGAGACAACCGACCTTTTTGCCGAGAAGCTCGACAATGTTTCTGCAGCTTTCGCCTTGCGTTGTTGGAACACCTCTTATTAACAAATTATTGAGGCGAGAGTGCTGTTCCAAATGTCTAATCTTTTGCAGCAGCATCTGATTATTTTCATTTAGGTGCTTAATGTCAGATTTGAGGCCACTGTTTTCCGACTTTGTAGCCTCAAACTTACTGCGCATGAAATCCATGGCTTTTTTGATGTCATCGATCTGAGATTGTAGTTTGTTCACACTTTCAGGATGACACCCAGTCACAGCAGATTTTACAGATTCTAACGTGTTATGAATGGTAGTTATTTTCTTTCATTTGACACCTTAAATTCTTCAAACTCTTTGGAAAGCGATGCAACGGTAGGAGCCATATCAAAACGAGCGATCAGTGCACTGCAGTCAGGGGGGAAAATAAGATAGAATAAAACGTAAGAATGAGGCACTTGAATAACCTGTGTAGGAAAGGTAGACGGATTAGATGACCGAAATACAACAGTCCGCAGGCTCTGATCGCTCGCTCAAATGATGCTGCTGGATGGCCACGGGGCAGCTTAAGTATCCTGAATACAGGCACAGCAGCGACACCAGTGGTGGAGAAAGCAAATAGCAGTTGTTGATAGAATCCAGTTGCTTGAAAAACACGTGTTGAAGTTGACGGATTGCCGGTTCACCAGGAGGACGATATGTAATCGACCCGTAGATACAGCAGCGTGGCCTGCGTAGGAAAGGTAGACTGATTAGATGACTGAAATACAGCAGTCCGCAGGCTCTGATCGCTCGCACAAATACTTACCTAACACTTACCTTCAATTCAAGTACACTTGAATTGAAGGTAAGTATTAGGTTCTTAGTGTGGACTTCTTTTTTATCACGCCTTATCCTAATTCGCTTCACGTTCATGACATTCTGTTCGCTGAAACCTTCCAGGAGTTAAGCCTCCGTAAGCCCTAACAGGTCATCATCTGAAACAACACCACGGGTGGTGTTCATGGTTCGGTGTGGGGTTACTATTAATTTGGTATCTCCAAATTTTACTAGATTAGACAATTTTTCATACTGTTTCTGGTCGCGGAGCTCCAACTGGGGGTCACCACTTGCCATTCTCGATGCTGTATATCCTGGGCCAAAGATTTCTGTCAAAGACTTCAAAACAAGAAAAGGCAAAATTGTTCTCACTGGTTTGCCGGGTGTGTCAGCGTGGATAACGTGGAATCGGGGAAAAGATACTCTCTGGTGACCAAAAAACTGGAATACTTCATCGGTGTGCCCTCTTTTCTGAGGGCGATCAGGGAGTGGGGGGAAGGAACTAGCCACAAGAAAAGGTTTATTTTCGGCAGCTTCGCCAGCCACCCACCATGGAGTCCTACGAGGGGACGCTGCAGGGTCTGTAAGCACAGGACCTGCAGACGCCAGCTGTACACCACCACTATAACCGAATATGGTGTATCCAAGGTAGGATAGCCACACAGGGTTAACCCTTGCCGACAGAAAACACGGAAGTCAACGGAAAAGAGTAGAGGACAGGAAAGATTTGAAGTAAGAGAAAAGACGAAGATGTGAGGGGGAGACAGGAAAAGGCGACTGCCGATTCCCCCAGGCAGGTCAATCCGGGGGTGCCGTCTACGTGAAGCCAGGGCCAAAGGGGTGTGTTGCCTCTGCCGGGGGGCCTTAAAGGTCCAAGCACCCAGTGTCGACTCAACCCCCAGGATCCCCTTTTCCCCGGACACGGCAAAGCCACGCATGGCTAGGCGTGGGAGGGAGTCAAAACCCCCCCGTTAGCTCGGGTCCGTGGTGTCGCTACACACCAAACGCCTACTTGCGCAGGCGCCCCTGCGGGGGGGGGGGGGGCTGCTCGACATTCCGATTCGAAACGAATAAGCAATCGTTAAGGCCACCCCGATCCACAGACGGCACAAAAGTGTCTCCTCAGCTCTGGTTATTCCTGATTGAAGACGGAGCTGTAGAATTGTGTCCAAATTATGAAGGTGGACGTTGGTGAATGCCGGTGAATTCCGCTGAGCGAGTGTCAGTTCTCGTGCAAGTGATCGAAGCCTTGCAGCGGCGTCCGTTCTTGATAATGGTATAGCTGCACAAGAGGCATCATCATGAGCAGATCGGGCTGCTTCATCTGCACGGTCGTTTCCATCAATGCTGCAGTAACCTGGTATCCATTATTACGTTATGTCATGTTGTTTCTCTATGGCCCGGTGATGAAGCAGTCGTATTTCAACAATTAGTTGTTTGTTTCGTCCATGACGATATGGCGAGGCAATGCCCTGGAGGGCTGCTTTGGAGTCGGAGAAGATATACCATATCTGCTGCGGTTCTTCAACTAGGAACTCCAGAACTAAAAACTTCCAGCTGGACAGGCACATTAAAAATCGAACGTGATAAAAGCGGAGAATTTCATTAATGACATTTGCGTTGTGGAGCAGACAACAGAAACGCTTGACTAAACGCGAAATGCATTTCCAAAGTCCGTGACATTACCGTGTACGATAGGTCGAGGTAAGCTTCCTTGTGTCATAGGTTGAATACACCTAATGGTCTCTATACAGTGCGAAATGAAGCCATGCACGCGATTGATGTTCGACGATCAAAAACATATAATATCAGTTGCGATGTGCACGATGGCACTAGCAGACGCGTGCATTCGTGAACGAACCTTTGCGGCATACAAAAAAGAAAGAGAGATGACACTGTCATAGCAATAAAGAGACTAATAAGTTTAGAGTGATGCCCTCCGTACCATAGGAGCATCACCCGCTCGCAGCTGCGAGGCAGATATATAGCCAGTTTTACCCGCTGTGAAGCAAGGTGTACTGCGCCTTTTGTTTCCTTTATTTTTTATCCTCACATCATGCTTGCACTCTCATTTTATGAGAATATCCACTGTGAAGGTGTAATAGGCCTGCTGCGCGGACGCGGCTCAGCGTGTGAAGTGCGGAATTTCAGGCACGACGTGATGCCAGGCGTGGGAAGAGCTCAACCAATCACCAAGGTATATGTAAACTGCTAGCCTAACTTCCATAGAAGTCTATGGATCCAGTAGTCGGTTGTTCATTGTCACTATCACCATCTACGTAAAAAGGGGACAACTAACAGCAAGCAAAAAATAAAAATGAGATATGATGTCCTAACCAGAAGCGGTAGCGACGTCGCGCATTTGCCCTACATGGCGCCAAACTGAATTTTTTTCTAATTGCTGTCTCATTATGGGCCGTTGTGAATACAAGTCTTTATTGCACATTTGCCTCGCTGATTGCGTGAGGGAAAGAAAAGAAACAGATTTAGAAAGCAAAGTTCTTTTATTAGCCAAATGACCTTCTTCCTCTTCTTCTTATCCTCTTCTCATGACGCTTACCCAATGCAGGGGAATGAGTAAGAGTGGTAGGTCAATTTTTTTTGCTTTTTCGCCATTCTACTCGTATAAGCTAGAGATAGGTTACACAACAAATAATTACTGAATAATAATGTCTAAATATTTAAAAGAATGAAGAATTCAGCTGTATATTCTTTTAGTCTGACTAATAAATTCCTTTATGGCGTAGTAAACATCTCTGTGACTGTAGCCAAGAGTAGAGGCGCCGAATGATAGAACAACAAATTCATATATTTCCAGACCCAAGTTTCGAAGAGGTGGTGCTATGAATCTTCTTCTCAATTACGTATACCGGCGACAGGATAGAAAGTAACGACTGATTGTTTCCTCCTCCGTATACAGTAGATACACAGAGAAGAGAACCTTGAGTGGCTCTATGCAGGTAAAAGTTGAGGGACGTAACCCGGCAGCGAAGTTTGGTTATGGCCACTTCCATTATTCTCGACCACGATAACTCACTGTTCCAGGGAAATAATACGTTCTTATATTCTGTGGAAGCTGTCAAGACAGGGTCTGACAAACTTTTTTTGAACGTTAAGGCACGGAATCGTGCAATTGTAATGCATGTTGTCAGAGGGAAAACCGGATTGATTGGCATTAAAAGCGCCGCATTTGCTAAAGAATCAGCGCTTTCGTTTAAAAAAACACTTGTGTCCTGGCACTCAAATTAGGTGGAATCATTGTAGGTGCGCGGGAACTAGTATTGTGAAAAGCTTTAGAAATGGCGTTTCACCAGATGTAGAGAGAGAAGAACACACAGATAATGAGCCAGTGATGATTGCTACTACTGTATTTAAACTAGGTAACTTTTGGAGAGCTAGTACTATGGCCAACCATTCAGCTGCAAAAATTGGGATAAAATCGAGCAGTCGTAACGAAAAGGCCAGTCAAGTTGAGGGCAGAATATTCCTATGCCAGCTTTTTTCTCAGTTTGCGATGCATCTGTTGCCATAACCAAATTTGTTGGTAGATTATTTAGATGCTCTTGTAATAGTCTATTTAAAATTTTATGAGGTAATTGTTTCGCGTTGTTCGGAGAAATATCGTGGTAGACAATGTCTGTGAATTTAGGTTCCATGGTCAAAGGACGCACATCGCGAATTGGTACATTCAGGGAATTGAGTAATGTTTGTGCAAATTTGATTTGTGGCTTGCAGAATCTAGGCCAGTGCTCGGGGAAAAATATATTGGGATTGGAGATGAAAATTATTTGAGTGTGGTTAGAAAGTGTTTCGTATAACCGTAAGAAATTCTGCACCATAAGTAGGTTAAATTTGTTTAACAGGGGTGGCATCTCGCTTCCAGGTATATTACTCCATTCGCCAAATATTTTGGAAGACCTAAGCACATCCGTAGAGCCCCTCGTTCTAATAGAACTAGTGGCCGAATCTGGTATGCTGGCGCACCGGAATGCACAAAATCTTCGTCGAGGGAATTGTGAGACAGCTGCTCACGAGCACACTAGCATAATACTTTGAAAACTCACGTTGCCCAATCGTCGAAAACCACTGCAACAAGAGAGCAATTTAAAAGTATTTGACAGCAATTTGGCTTCGGTAGCCATTGAGTATACAGCGTCTCGTTGCTTTGCGTGTCGCGTTCACCGTCACCAAAGGCGAGGCCGAGCCGGCCGTGCGCCAGAGACAGCAGTCGGCAGTCACAGGAGTTGCTATCTACGCATTCTGTGAGCTATTGGAGCTCTCAAGTGTCACACCAGTAGACACATAAAGAATAAGTAAACTAGTAAAAGAGCGCATGAAACTACCAGGGCAAAGCGAGCGATGATGTCTTGTTGACCTGGCGATGCGCTGAACCAAGAAACACGCCGAACTGAACACAAGCACTGATAGCAGATTGCCTGAACACGTCCCCCCTCCACCCTATTTATGACACTCGACGTGAAATTGAGGCAATCAACCATTTAGCCAGGTAAAAGATACACCATAGCCCCGTCCTGGTGGTCTATTAGCTAAAATTATTAGCCGCTGACCCGCAGGTTGCGGGATCGAATCCAGGCTTCGGTGGCTGCATTTTCGATGGAGGCGAAATCACTGTAGGCCCCTATGCTCAGATTCGGGTGCATGTTAAATAAACTCCAGGTGGTCGAAATTTCCGAAGCCTTAAACTACAGCGTCTCTCATAATCATGTGATGATTTGGGACGTTAAGGCCCACATGCAAATGACATACACCGTAAAGGAAGTTTATATTTAACTTTGACATATATAAATTTACGTTTATTTGAAGAAAAAATTATATTGAGTTTTTAGCTTTGGTTGCTTCTCTCCACCTCACGTAGTCGCACTTCACCCATCCGCGGGCGTTGATGCTTGTGGCAATAGGTTTCCGACCCTTTTCGTTCCACGTTTCACAACCCATGTCATTTGACCATTCGATTACCGCAGATGGAAACACACTCGCAACAATCTACGGAGCATAACACGCACACACGCGGCACGCGTGAAAGAAAACCACATACCTCCGAATGTGACAGTTATGAGTCATGCATTGGGTGCCAGTTTAATTAAGGGGCTTGAATAAGTATCACACGAATGAATAGACCAAATTCGAACAAACTAGCAAAGCGATGTCAAAATTTGCTGAAAATGCACAGACAATCGTTCCGGTTTGACTATGCAGTTTTCCCGAAGCGTAAGTAGCAGTCAACGAACTTTTGACAATGTGTGCAGACAAATTGAAAGCAACTAAGACCGCACCGCTAACCACGGTATGACGTATGCGAGTGCAAACATGGAACAACTACAGCTACATCTGCAATCATCAATACAGGCGCTGCATAGACGCGCTGCGGTACGTACTGATTCAGATAGTCAAAACAAATTATTTAGAACGAAGAATTCAGGCAATCAAAGCGAATGGCTAGACAGAGAGAGACTTACTTTATTTTTTCAAGTGCCAATATTGACTCTTGTTTTATTTCTATCTCATACGACTGTTTTGGCAACCGATACTTTAACAGGTGGTTGAAAAGGCAAAGAGCCTGAAAAACGAGAGACGAGAAGAAGAAGTACACGTACAGAGCACTGACCTTCAACAAAAACTTTATTCTTCAAACCACGCCTATGCAGTGGAACAAAAAAGAACAAACAAAATTTATAGTCGTAAAAAGCCATAAAATCATTTTCTTGCCTCGTGCAATCAACCAGATAAATAGACAACTTCCTTTTCTGAGAGGGCATATTTCAAACAAGGCACCAGATGAGTGCTCTGAGAGGTGTGCTTCTGAGGGCTTGGACGTGCATAAGGCAGTGGTTGGCTGGTTCCTGTTAAGCAAGTTATGTCTTTCCTTAGGGTTAATTCTTTTTCCCTACTAGCATACAATAAGGAAGGTGGGTTTCTCGTTCTTCCAATTGACCTGTATCAAGTTAAAGCTCGCGAGGCAGTTTCGTCAGTCTTCGAGCAAATAGAGAATGTTTCACTTGCTAAGGTTAAAACTGAGGCAAAAAACCTTTGTAAAAAGCGGAACATGGATTGACTGGCTAAAATTATTATTGCTGGAAAAAAGCTCAGTTTGGAATTATTCTTCAAAGCCGAAACAAAGTTGAGTACTTTATGCATTATAGCTTCTGAGGCCAACACGTGGCCAAAGTCGGTAGCGCAATTTCTTCAGAGCAAGTTAAAGGTGTTCGATGTTGATGATCTTCTTCTTATCAGGAGTGCATACGACGTCATTGCACATATTAAAGATAATCACTTTGTTGGATACCAGGCTTGTTCGGTAGATATCAGAGACCTTTATTACTCCTTGCCACACAATGAGCTTCTTTCCACGATCGTATTGAAACATTTGGTGTCATTGCCTATCAGAACTGGACGAGTATTTCTGCAGATGGCTTCATGAAGCTGCTGCAATTTTACCTTAAGTTGACTTATTCAACTTGGAATAATCACGTTTATTTGCAACGTAAAGGAGTTTGCAGTGGATCGTGCTTGGCACCCATATTGAGTGATTTATTTTTGGCTGACCTTGATCGCACGGTTCAGGAATACTTAACTGAGTTTAATGTAACGAGAGTGTTCCGCTACGTTGACCATTTTCCTATAGTGTTTGAAGCTAGTACTTCAGCTGTACATGCATCAATGAACCGTATTGTAGACGTTTTCCGTGCGTGCATGTCGCCTCTTGTTTAAACTCATGAAGTTACTGATAAGAGAACTATACGCTTCCTGGATTTGAGCCTTAATATCAATAATGACCATGTTTGTTGGCAGTATGCCTCACGGGCATACTGCCACCTTTGCTACCGTTCAAGTTGGCCCACTTTAAAGTGGTAAAAATGGTTATAGCAAAGGCCTGCTGCACGCACACTTTGGGGAAGTCATGCTACCACAAGATCAAGGACAGCTTTAATATGCAAGTAGAACACCTCATCAATGCAGGATACCCGTGTCACTTGATGACCACCTTGGCTGAATGTTTACTCATAAAACAAAAATTTGTCTAGGCTTGCCTGCTCAGACTCACGAAAGTAGACCGCGAAATAAGAAGTACGCTGTCAATATTTACATCCAAGATGTGACCCACAACCTCAAGAGGATAGCCGGCAGATGTGACGACGAGATAATTTTTTTCTGCCCCGAAGAAGCTGGCTAGCGTGCGTAGGGCAATCAACCCAGGTGTAAGGAGACTACCACCTGCCGAACTCACCATCGGAGTAAGTTCGTTCCAGGCGTTCATGGCGTAGTGTATTCCATACCATTGTCCTGTGATAAACTATACATAGGACAAACTGGGCGATGTCTGAATGAGCGTCTCAAGGAACACGCTTACAGTGTTTTTTAGACGGTGTCTGGCCACCTAGGCATTCATTGCCGAGATTGTGGGTATACCCCTGATTATCAGTCATGTGCGGTTATCAAGCGTCATTGGGACCAGCTTACCCGTGAAATATTGGAGTCCTTGGAGATTGCTAGACTGGGGGATGCATGCGTGAGTAGGCCCTCCATTGCCCTCTCAGAAAGCGAAGTTGTCTTTTAAGTCTTTCTTGGGGAACTTCGACGCAAAAATTTTGGTCTGTCTGTCTGTCTCTCTGTCTGTCTGTCTGTTTGTCTGTCTGTCTGTCTGTCTGTTTGTCTGTATGTCTGTCTGTCTGTTTGTCTGTCTGTCTGTCTGTCTGTCTGTCTGCCTGTCTGTCTGTCTGTCTGCCTGCCTGTCTGTCTGTCTGCCTGCCTGTCTGTCTGTCTGTATGTCTGTCTGTTTGTCTGTCTGTCTGTCTGTCCGTCCACCATTAACGGTACCAGGCACTTCCCAAACAGCACCAGTCGATACCCCAAACACCCACTCCATCCGCAGCGCCCACCAATGTTGCTCAAGATTAAGCGTTCATATTTGTGCGATTGTCAATTAAAAAATTGGCCACGTATCTGCATGTAATCTGCAAATGTCACCGAAAGACGACAGTCTTGCGTGTGGAGTGAGTGAAGAATGATTTTGATATTCTGCGCAAGAAAATTGGTGAATGGTATTTTGGAGGCGCTGCGTTAGAGTGCCTCGAGCGTGCAGCGGAGGCGAACGAGCGCGTCAAGTCACGTGACACGCGAGACATGAGTGCCACCTGGCAGTCTTCTTGCAAAACGAAGCGTCTGGCTCTGAGACGGGTGTGCGTGCCCATCTCAGAGGTGATAACGCGAAAAACGCAAGGCGACGGGTAGGTGCCACCACCATTGCGTCTTAGCAAAGCGTTATCACCTTGTCGTGCAAGCGTTGCATGGTCAGCGCAGCATGTTAAGCGCTACGGTCTTTAAATTACTTATGTATGCATTTTCTAGTAAAAGATGCACATGCAGAATATATACGTGTTGTTATGGTGCCCCAGACTTGCAAAATAATTGCTTATTAATTGACGATTGCACAAGTATGAACGCTAAATCTTGAGCAACATTGGTGAGCGCCGTGGATGGGGTCGGTCGTTCCAAATACATGGCGCTGTTAGGAATGGACAAACAGACAAATGTATAGACGAACAGACAAACAGACAGACAGACAAACAGACAGAAAGACAGACAGACAGACAGACTGACAGAATTTTTTGCATCGAAGGTACCCAAGAAATACCATCGTCTTTAAAGGCAATTATAACGCATATCTGAGGCACCATAACAACACGTATATATTCTGTACGTGCGTCTTTTACTAGAAAAGGCATACATAAGTTACTCTAAGGAACATAGCGTTCATCATGCGGCGTTAACCATGCAACGTTTGCACGAAAAGAGAAGTGTTCCCAACGCTTTGCTAAGGCAACAAGGAAGGTGGCACCTACCCGTCATCTTGCGTTCTACACCTTATCACCTCTGAGACGGGTGCACGCCCGTCTCAGAGGTGATAAGGTGTAGAACGAAACGCGTGGCTCTGAGACGTTTCGTTTTTCAAGATAACTGCCAGATAGCACTCATGTATCACGTGTGACGTGATGTGGTGCTCTCGTTCACCTCCGCTGCACGTTCGAGGCACTTTAACGCCACGCCTCTAGAATACCATTCACCGATTCTCTTGCACTGAACATCAAATAAACGTTTTATTCAATCTCTCCAGACTCAAGACCGTCGTCTTTCGACGACATTTCCAGATTACCATGCAGATACGTGGCCATTTTTTAAAATCTGGTTGATAGCACGAGCTATGAGAATGATTTTATGGTTTTCGTTCGACTATGACTTCGTTTTTTCATTTTTTCGTACCAATGTATAGCGTGGTTTGAAGAATAACGTTTTTGTTGTAAGTCAACGCTCTGTGTGTGTACGTTTTTTGTCTGGTCTCTCGTTTTTCGTGCTGTTTGTTTTTTTTTTCAATTGTGTCGTATCAACACGCTCAAGCAACCGCTTTAGCTGCATATAGCTGGATCGCGTGCATTGTTACTGTCTGGAGTGCCGTGGTACACAACAATACTTCGGACCTCACCATCGCATCCGTGGGGTCGCCTCTGCCATCGCTAAAAGGTAATTTAGAACGAAGAGTTTCTTGTGTCAGTGCGCCGAGCTGACGGCATGCGTCAAATTGCTGCTACCGACAGCGGAACGCGTGCTGGGTGTGCCGCACGTGCTCCCGCTGCAGTGAAACACACTGAATGGACTGCTCCCTCTGCCACGCCTATTCCTACTTTTCCTGGAGCTTATCGCCATGGCCGCAGCACTGCATGTTCGTTGATTGATTGATATGTGGGGTTTAACGTCCCAAAACCACCATATGATTCTGAGAGACGCCGTAGTGGAGGGCTTCGGAAATTTCGACCACCTGGGGTTCTTTAACGTGCGCCCAAATCTGAGCACACGGGCCTACAACATTTCCGCCTCCATCGGAAATGCAGCCGCCGCAGCCGCGATTCGATCCCGCGACCTGCGGGTCCTGCATGTTCGTTGCTCCGCAAACTTGAGATTTGGGTCCCGATGTAGACGACGTCTGAAAACACGTCATGTCTCGCGGACGTGGTCGTATGTCGACGAAGCTGCAGTCCTCGGCAACGAACACACCGCGACGTTTTCCCCCGCCACTTTATGCTGCGACGTGGGGCACTAATGACTTTGGGGACGACGATGCGTTTACAACACGTGCTCAAAACCACTTACTAAACAATGGATCTGCACCTGACAACACGATGTGATCGTGGCCCCATTCTTCAAGTGTGGCAGCTTGGGCTAGTTGGTATGGCATGGCGATAGTTATAGCGTGAGAACAAAACGACGACACAGAGACAAGGACACGAAGGACACGAGCGCTCGTGTCCTTCGTGTCCTTCTTGTCTCTGTGACGTCGTTTTGTTCTCGCGCTAAAACTATCGTCATGCCCGTTCTTCAGACACGCTTTCACACCAGTCGACTCGCATACCCAAGCTGCAATGTAATGAAGTTACCAGCACTGCACTGTCACCGACGTTTATTTTTTCATTCACTTCCCAATGCATAGTGCAGCCCACTTAAATAGTCATGGACAGCCCGCACCTTTTCATCATGATGAATCAAACTGCTGCGAATCGAAGTAATAAGGAAAGACGGGCTAGTTTGTTTTGTTGCATACTGAAGCTTTACCACACACACACGAGGACAAATACGATTAATATAGGACAAATGCGCTGGTCCCTGTGTTTCTATTGTATTTGTCCTCGTGTGTGCGCGCTAAAGCTTCAGTATGCTACGAACCTATCTTAATAATCACGATGACTTTATTGGGAAATCCGGCTAGTTGTTGGTCCGGGCCGGACCTCTCAGATGGAGGATGGAAGACCTTGTCTCCCAATAGCCTCCCTGGCCGGCTGGATAGGCTAGATTGGTCTTCAAATTCGGAGCTGAGCAGCATTGTACGCCATCGCTCCCGGAGAGGTTCTGGAGAGTCTGTTTGCTTCTCGGGACATCCCGAAACATGCGGCTTAAGGAGGCTGCTTCTACTCTACAGGCTTTACATATCGAGTGTGGGTAAACTGCTTGAAACATTCTGTGTAACTGAGCAGGGCTGGGAAAATAATGAGTTTGAAATTTGCGCCAGTCTGTCGTCTATTTTCGATCTAATTTTGGGTGAGGTAGGGAGAAATACGCCTCAAGTCACGATGATTCTTGGTATGTTGTGCGTATCTGGCAATTCTGTCCTTTATTAGAGGTTCAAGTTTGGCAGCAGCATCTTCCGTAAAGGGTACTCCTTGGGCTGCATGGTGGGTTAAATCTCGCGATAGCGCACAGACCGTCTCATTCGGATTGTTGGTGGCCGTGTTTGTGTGGGCCAGGAACAAGAATAAATATTTACATTCCTCCGAATCCATCAGTTCCTGTTTCCTCGCTAGAATTTTCAGGGTACTTTGCGAAATGCGTCCGCACGCAAAATGCCTAGTTACAAACTGTGAGTCGCACAGAATGAAGCTATGTTTCGTGGAAGTGAGACCCATGACGATGGCCACGTCTTCAGCTTCCTGAATTCATGCCGTAAAGACAGTACAGACATTAACGATAACCAAACTTGAGGAAAGGAACGTGGCATTGCCCCCTCTGAAAAAGGCATCGTCCTCATGCTTTAACAAAAAAAGAAGGTACAATAACAAACACAATAAACAATGAATACAGCAACAACAACAAAATGCAGTCCTCAGGTTCGCGCATGAAATTGCTTGAGGCGCACGACATGGACAATTTGAGGTCGAGCACGGCACTATTGAGAGTTCATAATGCCGTCGGGAACTACCTCGTAGTCGTATGGGCCGAGACGTCGAACTACTCTGTACGGTCCGAAGCACCGTCGCAGAAGTTTTTCACTGAGCACACGTGGGCGTATTGGCGTCCATACCCAAACATGGTCCCCGGGCTGGTACTTAACGAAGCTTCGTCGAAGATTGTAACGGCGGCTGTTGGTCACCTGCTGATTCTTAATGCACAGGCGGGCAAGTTGACGAGCTTTTTCTACGCGATGAAGGTAAGTGGCGACGTCGAGGTTCTCTTCGTCAGCGACGTTTGGAAGCATAGCGTCGAGAGCCGTTGCCGGGCTCCTTTTATGGACCAACTTGTACGGCGTCATCTGCATCATTTTTTGGGCGACTGTAGTGTACGCAAAGGACACGTACGGAAGGAAGGCATCCCACATTTTGTGTTTGGCGTTGTCATACATGACCAGCATGTCGGCGATTGTCTTGTTTAGCCGCTCGTTGAGACCCTTTGTCTGTGGGTGGTAGGTGGTGTAGTGGCAATGGCTTGTTTAGCTATGTCTCAAGATCGCTTGAGTCAAATCGGCAGTAAAGGCCGTACCGCTATCAGTGCTGACAACCTCTGGGGCACCATGACGAAGGACGATGTTCTCAACGAAGAACTTGGCTACCTCTTCAGCGCTACTTTTGGGTAGGACCTTTGTTTCGGCGTAGCAGGTGAGGTAGTCAGTAGCTACGACGATTCATTTGTTTACCGAATTCGACATCGGAAATGGCCCCAGTAGGTGCATCCCAATTTGTTGGAATGGTCGGCGAGGTGGTTCAATAAGCTGAAAAAAGCCTGCTGACCTTGTCGGCAGTGGTTTGCGTTGCTGACAGTCTCGGCATGTCCTCACGTATAATGAGCGACAGCGGCGGTAAGCCGTGGTCAGTAGTGCCTTTCTTGTATCCTCGTGAGCATGCGGGAAACTCCAAGGTGTCCTGCCGTTGGATTATTATGAAGGGCCTGGAGGAGTTCTAGTCGCAAAGCTGAAGTCAATACAAGAAGGTACTTGACACGAAGCAGCGAGAAGTTCTTCTTTTGCAGAAGACCGTTTCGCAGTGAATTTGACGTAAGTGACCGCTTGAATACCTTTGGAACAACAGAGGTCCTGCTCTCAGGGTATTCGATTACGCCCCCAAGTTCCAGGTCAGCTCACTAGCATTCAAGGAAGTCGCCGAGAATCGTCGTTCCCAAGAAGAAGTTGTTATTCAGATCTTTGGGCGGCGTTGGACAAACGGGGGCTCGCGACAGGCAGTCGGCATCGGAGTGTTTTCTGCCAGACTTGTAAATGACGGCAAAGTCGTATTCTTCAAGTCTCAGGCTGCATTGCGCAAGGCGACCTGAAGGGTCCTTTAAGTTAGCTAGCCAACACAAGGCGTAGTGGTCGCTCACAACTTTCAAGGGCCTGCAGTAGAGGTAAGGACGAAACGTTGACGTCACCCAGATGATGGCAAGACACTCCTTTTCTGTTGTGGAATAATTGCTTTCAGCCTTGGATAGTGACCGGCTAACGTAACTAATAACCCTTTCCTGTCCGTCAGTGTTCTGCACAAGGACGGCGCCGAGTCCTAGGCTGCTTGCGTCAGTGTGCACTTCTATTTTGGCGTTTTCATCAAAATGCACGGGTAACGAAGTCGTATGCAAGCGTTGTTTTAGTTCCCTATATGCTTCATCGTGTTTGGTTTCCCACTTAAACTCGACTTCAGTCCTCGTAAGTTTAGTGAGTGGCTCGGAGATGTGGCTAAAGTTTTTGCCGAAGCGCCTGTAAGAGGTGCGCAGGCCGAGAAATCAATGCACGACCTTTTTGTCGGTGGGTGGCGGAAATGCAGCGATGGCGGCTCTCTTCTGCGGATCAGGTCTTACTACGGAATTGCTTATCACGTGGCCCAAGAATAAAAGTTCCTCGGGAGCAAAGTGACATGTTTCTTGCTTCAGGGTGAGTCCGGAAGTCTTGATGATTTGAAGTACAGTTTCATGGCACGGAAGATGCTCGTCAAAGCGTGACAAAACCACGACGACGTCGTCTAAGTAAACGAGACCTGTCGGCCATTTCAATCCTGCCAGCACTGTGTCCATAACACTTTGAAAAGTTGCACGTACCGAGCAAAGACCGAAGGGCACAACCTTGAACTCGAAAAGGACGTCTGGTGTTATAAACGCCATTTTTTTTCGGTCTTTCTCATCGAAGTCGATTCGCCAATAGCCAGTCCTGTGGTCTATAGACGAAAAGTACTTCGTGTTATGGAGTAGTTGCAAGGCATCGTCTATCCGTGGGAGAGGATAAACATCTTTTTTGGTAATTTCGTGGAGGCGGCGATAATCGACGCAGAAACGTAGGGTGCCGTCCTCATTTTCTGCTAACACCATGCATGAAGACTCTTAGACGATTGAATGTGGTCGTCGCGTAGCATTTCGTTGACTTATCTTTTAACGATCTTGCGTTCTCGCGTCGAAACTTTGTAGGGGCTCTGCCGTAGTGGTCTGGCGTTTTCCTCTGTTATTATGCGACGTTTCGCGACAGTGGTGTGGCGAATTTTCGATGACAACAATAACTAGTCCTTGTATTGCAGGAGCAGAGCCTTCAGCCATTCTTGCTTATGCTTCGGAAGGCGCGGATTGACGTCGAAAGCTGGGTGAGGAGCTCCATTCCACGGAGTAAGTTGTGTAGAATCGGCCAGCGTGAAAGCATTGGTGACTTCCATAATTTTGTCGTTGTAGCCGACCGCTGTACCAATGTTCACGTGTTTGTACTCGTTGCTGAAATTCGTGGGCATAACTTTTGCTTTTTGTCCCCGTAGCTCAGCGATATTCCTCTTGCAGCACAAATATTGCGGTTGAGCAATAGGTGCTAAAGGCCTTCAAGAACGTCTTCGAAACTTCTGGTTTTGCAGTGCTGAGGGAAATCATGACGCTTGAGCGACGAGGGATTGTGACTTCTTCCAGCACATTCAGGGCGCAGCTTCCTGTTGGCGTGCGTAGCGGTGTCACAAACGAGCATTTAATAAATTGGTTCCAAATCTGCATGTTAAACCGCAAATGCAGTCGAAAGACGATAGTCTTGATTCTGGAAAGAGTGAACAAAACGTTTATTTGATGTTCTGCGCAAGAAAATCGGTGAATGGTATTTTGGAGGCGCTGCGTTAGAGTGCCTCGAGCGTGTAGCAGAGGCGAACGAGCGCATGGATAGATGGATGAATTGGATGGATTGATATGACTGCACCCTCTAGATTGGGCGGTGGCTGACGCCACCAAGCCGTAATACATAGTGAACCAAAAACTAGATTTTATTTCACTTTAAATAGTGAGGTTGAGGACTCGTACTTTGGAGTGAAGGGTTTAATTTTCATTTGTGCCTTGACTTTAGCCACCAATGAGATAACCTCCTTCTAGTTAAGTCTACCTGCTTAAAGTCTATTTTGTCCTCCCTGTCCCCAAACCCCAGTGCTTTGAAAAACTCTGCGCCATTATCCTAAATAATAGGGTGAAGCCGTTTAGAGAAGTTATCAAGTGTTCAGCAGTTTCCGCTTCCTCTCCACATGCACTGCATACCGTGTCTACTCCTTCATATTTGGCCCGATATGTCTTGGTTAGCAATACTTCCGTCCTGGCCTCAAACAGTACAGAACTACCCCGAGTATTATCATAGATCGTTTCATTGGCAATTTTCTGCCTAAATGTTCTATAGATCTCTAGTGCGGACTTCCTAATCATGCCAATTCACATATCGGTCTGAGCTTCCTTCACCTTCTTCTTAACTGATAACTCTCTTTAGTTTGGCCTCCTGCTGTTTTCTAAGTATTTACCAGTCGATTTTGTCAGAAGCGAGGCACGTTAGACACAAGCGCCATCTGGCAGTTATCTGCAAAAACGAAGGCGTGCAGCCCACGGAGAAAGATGCGCGCCAGTCTCGGAGGTGATAAGGTGTGAAACGCAAAGCGACGGGCAGGTGCCACCACCGTGACGGCGCAGCAAAGCGTTGGAAACAACTTTTCGAGCATCGCGTGGCACTGTCAGCGCAGCGCGATAAACGCTACATTCCTTAGAGTTACTCGTGTGTGCCTCTTCTAGTATAAAGGCAGACATACAAAACTTCGAAGTGTTGGTATGGCACCTCAGATATGCGCAATTATTGCTTTTTAATTGACAATCGCACAACTACGTACGCTAAACCTTGAGCAATATTGGTGGGCGCTGCGAATGGGGTTGGCCGTTTGGTGCCGTTCGGACTATCGTTAGGGCGGATGAACAGACAAATGTACAGACAGAGAGACAGACAGACAGACAGACAGACAAACAGACCAAAATTTTATCGTCGAAGGTCCCAAAGAAAGACTATCGTCTTTTAAAAAAAGAGCGCGCCGCCGAATTCAGGAGACCAAGCGCCAGAGGCACGTCTCAAGGCCTCCGATAAAAAAGATAAGTATCCAAAGACTCCCCGGGTGCGCCGCCTCTTCCTCGGAAGTGTAGTTTCGCCGACCAAACTCCACACATCGGCCGCCGAGCAAGACCTGGAAAAATCTCGAAGGAAAGGGGTGTGGTGATGTAGAGTTGCGTGACGTGTCGCGGACGGCTCTCGAAACGTCTTGCTCCTTTCCCCAGCCTTGGCTGTGCATCACGCCGACGAAACGGTGAGAACTTTCTGGAATCTAGCGCGAAGGGTATTTAAGTGAGCAGCGGAGAAGGGAAATAAAGAGAAGAAGAAAGTTTGCGCCAGAGTGCGTAGGGTGTTTCCACCATGTCGGCGAAGGTTTTGTCCTTTGTGACACAGCAGGAGAAAAAGAAAGTTTGCGCCCGTGTGCGTAGGCAGGATATGAAAGTTTTGCGCAAGTGTGCGTAGTGTCATTCCGCCGTGTCCGCGAAGGCTTCGGTCCTCAGTGACAAAGCAGGTAATGAAGAGGATTTCCACCGGAGGGGTGAAAACTCGTGCTACAAGCAGAAGAGTGTGTCTACCACCAGCGAGCGAAGACGCGTTGACACAGCTGTGCGTGGAAAGCCGACGTGTCACCGGCGAAGAAGTTTGGTGCTTGGAGAGCAGCCAATTGAAGACGCGAGGTTTCCTGGAAGAGAAACTTTGGGGGCAGCTGAACGACAACAGCGCTAGACTTTCAGTGAGTGATTCTTGGAAGAGTATCATTCAGACTTTGTGCCATGGACTTTGGACTGAATAAGTTTTCGAACTCTTCAGTCCTTAAGTGTCTTGGTTATTGCACTGTAGCGCGCATTGTTATTTGTGTTTGTTGTTTTGAGTGTAGCTGATTATACTGTGTAGTACGTTGTTTGCTTGGTGACATGTCGAAATCTACTATTGTCGAGTGTGCATATTTGTGTATTGTTTGATCTGCCGTATTTGAGAATATAATTTTGTTTTGTTTAATACTCTTGGCTCTGACTCGTTCTTTGGACCACAGCCACCGTCCGCTGGGGCACCGAAAAGGACCAGTTGTATTTTGTCCACGCCTTCGGGTTGCAGACCGGGGGGCCGATACTTCGGCCCCTCGAATTAGCCCGGCAATCGCCTCCCTAATTAATGGCACCTGTGACACTTATTATGGTGTCGGCGACAAGAACCTTTTTGGTGCACAGTGTGTCCAAAATAGTTAGAAAGAGCCTGGAGTCGTCGATAGTGCTATTGAAGCGATTTTTGTGTGTTGCTTAGTGTTCTCGTTAACGAGTTCGCAGGGAGTGTTTCGATAGACTGAGTTAGGCAGATATCTTATACACACGGCTAGAATTTCATTTTAGGGACACTGTGGATCTGGAGAAATTAGTAGCTTTTGGTGAGAAGATGGGTCCTTCTGGCGCCAGAATATGGAAGTGGATGAACCAGAAGGAGAAAGAGGCGGTAGAGAGAGAGAGAGGTCGGCAGCTGAGAGGACCAAGGAAGAAAAAGCAGCTCAGTTGGAGAGAGAAAAAGAGGTTGACAGCTGAGAGGGCCAAGAAAGAAAGAGCAGCTGAGTTGAAGAGAGAGAGGTTGGCAGCTGAGAGGTTGAAAAAAGAAAGAGAGCAGCAATTGAAGTTGGAGCTGAAGAGAGAAATGCTGGCAGCTGAGAGGGCGAAAAAAGAAATAGAAGCAAAGGAGCGGCAGCTGAAAGAAGAGAAGCAAAGATGGCTGAAAGGAAATGGCAGGGGCAGCACGAGATGGAACTCGAGCGGCTTCGTTCGCAACAGCGAAGTGAAGCTCTTGTCCAAGCTAGAGTTGAAAGTAGTGAACGGGAAGATCATGTCTCCCGCTTGAACCCAAGCAAGCTGCTCGTAGCGTTTGACGAAAGAAAGGACGACCTCGACGCGTACCTTCACAGATTCGAAACGATTGCAAGCAGCCGGAATTGGCTGGAACATCAATGGCCAACTGCTTTGAGTACTTGCTTCAGTGTCGAAGCGCTGAGGGTGTACGGTAGGCTGACGCCAACCGATGCAGTCAACTATGCAAAGGCGAAAACTGCTTTACTGAAGCGATTTAGATCTACTGCGGAAGCTTTTCGGGACAGCTTTCGGACCGGCAAACCAGCTCATCGTGAGACGGATACGCAGTACGCCGCCCGACCCGACTTTGCTAATATTTTGACAGATGGATCGAACTTTCACGGAGAGCACAAGCATACAATGACCTTAGAGAGCTCATTATCGGGGAGCCATTTCTCACCAGTTGCGACCCAAGCCTGTCGCTGTACTTGAAAGAGAGGAGAAGACATGCTTGAATTGGCCGACCAATTCTCGAAAGCGCAAGGTGGCACAAATTTGACCAAGGTCAAGAAGGAGTGTCGCGAAGATTTGAAGAAATCGGCACCCAAACAAAAGAAGCGTGCACCGGAGAGTGTTCCACGACGTTTTCTGTGTAACCGAATGGGTCATCGCACTAACAGCTTTCGAACTATTTTTACGAACCCTACGGTTGTAAAATGTTTCCAATGTGGTTAGAGTGGGCACAAGGCAGACGATGTCGTAGCGGAGTGAGTCAAACTCACCGAGTAGCCTGTGTGCAGGCGGCACCGAAAGCTGATGATGATGATAACGTCACCGACGGATTCGTAAAGTTGAAATATGGGAAGAGACTTCCTATTGTGGGTGCTGTAATGACAAAACGGCCAACCGGTGTTACGAAGAGAACGCCAACGCTGCCTGGAAATGTTGCGGGCAAGAAAGGTTACAGTGTCAAGAGACACCGGTAGCTCCACATTTATTGTGCGGAGAAACTTGGTACGGGAAGGTGAGTTAACAGGCAAAACTTAACCGGTTTGCCTAATTGACAGCATGGTTCGGGTGCTTCCTGAAGCAGAGATTGAGGTTGAAACCCCTTACTTCAGCGTGAAGGTTACTGCCCTATGTATGACGACCCCCCTGTATGACCTCATCATTGGAAACATCGACGGTTCGTGAAGGCCGACTGATCCCGAACGTTTGGGGGAAGACCCAGAAATAGCGTGCTCGCCGACAAAGGGACTGCAAGATACAAGGGAGGAGCATCCCGTGAAATATTTCACCCAAGCTCAAGGTGAAGCCTGGGTGCAAGAGGCAGTGAATCAGGAGATGATTGTGTTGAACGAGAGAACGTGCCGTGCAGCTAAACTTACGGCGGAACGGCCTTAACCATCCAACAGTAAAAAGGTGAGGGAGTCGACCAGCCAGGCTTTGTTGTGACGTGAACAAGCTGGTGAATAACCAGACAAGGTTGGTTGAACGTTATGACCCGTTAACGGTGTCGAAAGTGACAACGATGGCTGAGACACCGCCTCAGATACCGTCGTTGGAAAGGGCTCATCGGAAAAGAGACAAGAACAATAAAAAGAGATCAAGTGAACGCCGCAAAAACGGGCTCAAACTGAGCTCGAAGAACACAGGATAGCTGCTGAGGTCAAATCGAAGATTGTTTGGTAGTGTTGAGCCTCAATGTGTTGTGTTGTTGTTATCCTGTGTCACAAGTGTATGTCGGGAGAGTCAAAGTGTTTGTTGCGGTGACGTGACGTATAAGATTGCACAATTGTTGTAAAGACAGACTTTTGTACATTTGTATTGTTAGAAATGTGTGATGGAGAGTTGTACTCAAGTATCTGTGGTTATATTTCATGTGTTGTGAGAATAAATTGCAATGTGCAATTGTATTGAGTGTTTTATTGTGAATGTGACGCGCCATGAGCAATGGACTGTGTTACGGCTGTTGTTGTGTGGAGTCTGTTCGCGCTCATTCATGTGGTTTCGAATAATACTAGATAGTATTCTTAAAGTGAAGGCAGTGTCACAAACTACCACTACAAAAATAGAGCGTGCCGCCAAATCCTGGCGACCAAGCGCCAGAGACGCCTCAAGGCTAACGATAAAGAAGAAAACCAGCATGCAAAGACTCCCCGGGCGCGGCGCCTCTTTCATCGAAAGCATAGTTTTGCCGACCAACCTCCTTACCACGGTCGCCGAGCAAGCCCTCAAAAGATATCGAAGGAAAGGGGCGCGGTGATGTAGAGTTGCGTCACGTGTCGCGAACGGACCCCGAAACATCTCGCCCTTTCCCCAGCCGTGGCTGTGCATCGCGCAGACGAAACTATGAGAATTTTCTGGAATCTTGTGCGAAAGGTATTTAAGTGAGCAGCGGAGAAGGGAAATAAAGTGAAGAAGAAAGTTTGCGCCAGAGTGCGTATGGTGTTTCCACCGTGTCGGCGAAGGTATTGTTCTTTGAGACAAAGCAGGAGAAAAAGAAAGTTTGCGCCCGTGTGCGTAAGCAGGAGATGAAATTTTTGCGCAAGTGTGCGTAGGGTCCTTCCGCCGTGTAAGTGAAGGCTTCTGTCCTCATTGACAAAGCAAGTAATGAAAAGGATTTCCACCGAAGGGGTGAAGGCTCGTGCTACAAGCAGAAGAGTGTGGCTACCGCCAGCGAGCGAAGACGCGTTGCAACAGCCGCACGTGGGAAGCCGTCGTGTAACCGGCGAAAAAGTTTGGTGCTTGGAAAGCAGCCAATTGAAGACGCGAGGTTTACTGGAAGATAAACTTCGGGGACAGGGGAACGACAACAGCGCTGGAATTTCAGTGAGTGATCCTTGGAAGAGTATCATTAAGACTTTGTTCCAAGTACTTTGGACTGAATAAGTTTTCAAACTCTTTAGTCTTTAAGTGTCTTGGTTGTTCGATGCATGTGATTGCTTTGTAGGGCGTATTGTTGTTTGTGTCCGTTGTTTCCAGTGTGGATGATTGTACTGTGTAGTACGTTGTTTGATTGGTGACATATCGTATTCAACTATTGTCGAGTGTGCATAGTTGTGTATCGTTTTGTCTGCCTTATTTGAGAATATAATTTTGTTTTATTTATCAACTCTCGGCTCTGACTCGTTCTTTGGACTACAGCCCGCGTCCGCTGGCGCGCCAAATAGGACCACTTGTATTTTGTCAGCGCCTTCGTGTTGCAGTTCGGGGGGCCGCTACTTTGGCCCTTAGAATTATCCCGGCGATCGCCTCCCTAAATAACGAGACCTGTGATAGGCGGTAGTGCTTTTTTTTTTTGGATACTGTCATCGACTTTGCCCTCAGGACGATGACCACACCATGGATGATCAGAAAGTCCATTCGAAGAATAACATCTTTCGCGCAATGCTGCAGTACAACGAAGCTTGTTGGATAAATGCGGCTGTTATTGGTCACTCTGGCTGCACAGATTCCTACTGGTGTTACTAGGTGACCTCAAGCTGTACAGATTTCCGGGCCTTCCGAAGCTGTCCTAACTTCAACTTCGCGGCGAAAGTCCCACTGATGACGGAATAGTCGGCTCGGGTGTCGACGAGAGCTGTGACATTGTGGCCGTCGATGAGACTGGCGTTGCGGTTGGGTCGCGGCGTCGGATCACGTTTGAAAGAAATTTATATAGCGCGAGGCGAAAAAACGAACACAGCAAAGAATAGACTGAGAGGACAAAGCGCTTTGAACAAGTCATGCATTGAACAAGTCATGTGCGCACCTTATAAAGCAGAGCTTCCATAATCAGATAACACGTTTGCAAGAATCGGGCTATCCGGATTATGTTTTAGTTTCAGTTGCGGAAAAAGAGTTGAAAAGAATTCGTGCAAGGTCAAGCCAATCTAATGTTCATGTCGATTCACCGGCAAAATCAAGACGCACGGCCATAATTCCATATGTTCACCAGCTGTCACATAAGCTTAAGAAAGTGGCACTTCGGGACAATATTAGGGTGCTATTTTCAGTACGTAATAAACTTGGGAAATTGTGTGTGCTGACGAATTCGTCACGTGCGAAAGAGTGTTGTGCACAAAAAGGCATACTCACAAATTTGAGGAGTGCATTTCGTTCGTCATTTATCTTATTCTGTTCACATGTGGGAAAAAATATGTCGGCCAAACCAGTAGGTGTGTGAATGAGCGATTGAGAGAACACAATTACAAGGCGGATAAACGGCCACCAGAAGGTTTTCTCGCTCTTCACATTCACGCGTGTGGGTGCTGGCCTTTGTTCCAGAGTACAATCATTGTTGGTCGGCATAAGGTTGAGATGACTCGGTTGATCATAGAAGCCGAACTTATTGATGCTCTTAGAGATGTATGTAATAGCAAGCATTCAATTGCCTTGTCACGCAAGGAACTGGCGTTGCTGCGTACGCAGTGATACGTGATTTTACCTGTGAGGTTTTTGTTGTTCTATTTATCGTTTTTTCTTGTACGTAGATAAAATTGCCGTGCATTTATTTGAATACACGTGCTTATCTGCTTGCTTACCTGATGATTATGGCCTAAAAGCGGCTTGGAGGTCAAAAATAAACCTGTTGTTAAAATTGGCGCTCCGTCCTCTCGGTCTATTCTTTCCTGTGTTTGTTTTTTCGCCTCGCGCTACATAAACTTCTTTCAAATGTTTCACCAACAAGCCCCCATCGCCACTCTTGTCGGATAACGGCTACGGTGGTTTGGTACGCTGCTTCCACGTAGCTCTATCTATCTATCTATCTATCTATCTATCTATCTATCTATCTATCTATCTATCTATCTATCTATCTATCGATCTATCTATCTATCTATCTATTTATCTATCTATCTATCTATCTATCTATCTATCTATCTATCTATCCGCCTAGGACATTTAGCTCTCCTGGCCGTTTCAATAATAGTATCGACACCAAACTTAATATGGCGTAACACGACCGTATGAAGAACATATTTGACTAGTTATAGCATGAAAATCATAATATGTATGTCATAAATGTCATGATTTACATTTTATGGTCCTGCAGCTCTTGCGGTGGTTTTGTTCACATGATATGTTGCAAAACTGGTATGGTATGGCATGATTTTATGGCGAACACAAGCGACAGACCCTAACATGAAAATCATGAGATGCGTGTCATGTAACATCATTACATGGCGCGCTCATGATGCGCTGGCGGCCGTTTTGCTAGCTTCACTTATACCAAATTGGGTATTAGAAGACGTGAATGGACGACCAAGGTATGTGACTTATGCAAACATGATAATCATGAGGTGCGTGCATGTAACAACATGATTACATGCCACGCTCATGATGTGCTCGCGGCCGTATCGCTAGCTTCACATGTACCAAACTCGGTATTACGTGACGCAAACGGACGACATGGGTAAATGGCATATCCAAACAAGATAATCACGACATGCATGTCATGTAACAACAGCATGACTACATGCCACACTGATCATGCGATCGCGGTTGTTTCGATAGCTTCACATTTGCCAAATTTGGTGTTACGTGACGCCAATGGATGACGAAGGTATGTGACTAGTGCAATCATGATAATCATGAGATGCGTGTCAACATGACTACATGCCACAGTCAAGGCGTCAATACATTTCGATGTGACACGGTGCGCGTGCTCGCTGGCGTTCATTTCGACGCGTCACGCCAGCGTTGCCACACCAGGCACCGGTCCTGCCATATACTAGCAGGCGCGCGTTGCGCTGCATTGCTTTGAAGCATGCGTGTTTCAGCACGTCCGGCGTCCCTTCGTCACAAAAAGAGAGAGAGATGCACTTTTTGTCTGGGTAACAAATCAGCGCGAAACGCATCATGTCGCATTTTGTGCCGGTTGCTGTCGGCCGCGCCGACGGACGCTGGTCGCGCCGGTCGCGCCTGGCATCAGACCAGAGTGCTCGCGTTTTGCTAACATGGCGTCGCTGTGGCCAGCCTGCGCGCGCGTCAACGCTACATTGGAGTATATTGGGCCCTTCATGAGGCGTTCGCGGCTCTTTTGCTAGCTCCACATATACCGAATTTGGTGTTACGTGACGTCAATTGATTGCGAAATATATGACTGGTGCAAACATGATATTCCTGACACGCGGGTCATGTAAGAACATGACAACTTACCACGCTCGTAGGATTCACGGCCGTTTCGCTACCTCCACATATACTGATTTTGGTATAACGTACTGTGACAAGGGTAAACGACAGAACCAAACATGATAATCATGGCACGGAAACCATGTACGGCATCACTTATCTCTACCTCATAACGTTGTGGTGATTTCAAAGTGACATATCAACATTTCTCATTCGTGCTTCGCATATCATGAATTCGCACTGTACTGGGGGTCTGCCTATTATTACTATTATTATTATTATGTTATTATTATTATTATTATTATTATTATTATTATTATTATTATTATTACTATTACGGCATATTCCCTGCGCGCATTGGGCAACCTAATAAACTCCGCAGTAATATTTACAGGTTTTTGATCCTTGTGCGTTTTGCTCACGGAATACGCAAATCACAATTCACACACTATTTGGTTGGTCCCGCTGAATGCCGCTGACAGCGTGAACCGACTTGACCGTCAAGCCATGCCTGTGCCTCTTGATGCTGTTGTGACTCCGGGTCCTGCGGGTCTCAGTTTGGTAGCGGGCCCCCGTCCAAGGACCCATCGTTGAACAAGTCAGATGAGGCGCTCGTAATAACGACAACAATTTATTTACATGGTTAGTAACTGAGAATTAGAAAATAGGTGATCAAGTGATCAAGTAGAAGTCAAGAACTGTACATGAGAACTGTTGAACTGTAGAACTTCAACTACCCGAAAGTCTTCGGCTTATATAGCGCCTCGTTGCCAACCCTGGGCACATTGTCCGCGGCTTCCACTAATACGGCGCTCCATGGTCTAGGAGCTCCACCCACGAAGGAGAGGAAAGACACCACACAATGCATGTGTAGAGGGCAGAGTCTACACGATGCCCAAATATGGTCACAAACGCACTGCACCGACGTTTTCGCACACGTCACCAAGATTCATGCACGGCCGATGATCTTTGCAGACCTTGGTTTTCAAGACTCTTCTGGCAGCTGGGTGAGGTTCGAAAAACCCGCTGCCACTACACGTGTCAAACTTGCCTGACTATTTGGGGAGGACAATGTAGTGGTGGGCCAGCATATCATCAAAATATGTCACCCCATTCAGCCGATCCTATGTAGAAAGGGGGAGGAAGGAGGAGTAGTCAACTAATCCCTCGTCTTCGAGGCTGACTCCCGCAAGGGCAACAGCAGATAGTGCCCTTTTCTTTTCTTCAACCCCACATTCCATTCCTGGTTGTTTGCTAGAAGCTGTGGCGAAGCAGCGCATATCCGGGGCTCCGCTTCCCCTCACAAGATGCAGCCACAACCAGTTTGGCTTTAGCTTTCAGCCTGAACTACAAATACCATGCTGGTTCAGGGATTTCCAAATCCTCGGTGACCTCGAGAATGGCCCAGCTGCCTCCTTGTCTGCCTCGAAAGCCTTGCTCGCAGCAAACACAATGGCCTTTCTTGAGTCGAGCTCACACTGGCCTCTCTTGGCTCGTGCCTTTTCTCTGCGCGAACCAGTCCTGAACCCCTCCTTCAGGTTTTGCCGAGAGGAAATTAATCTGTCTTGACCGCACACCCTTGCTTGAAATGCATCGAAATATTTTCGTCTCGTTCATAGGGGCCGAAAAACTTCAATAATGATGACAGTCGTAACAGTCTCTCACGCGGTGGGGTGAAGATCTCGATGGGCTGAGGTTTGCAGCCACAGTTCGGAGAGATCAGCGCTGACGTTTGGTATGGTGAAGACTGTCCTTGATGAAGAAGTGACCACCTGCTTTATTTTAGCTCAACAGACATCACATACGCATATGAAACACAACCACTCACCTAGTGAGCGCCAGACAATTCCGTCAAACCCCACCAGGCATATTTACCCTTTTACAACTAATTAAAAGAAGTACACTACTTATTCTAAATTCCTCTCCTACGTTTGGGTGAAACAGAATAACAGTATTGCAAGCACACCCAACCTGAAACCTTGAATAGTGGTGTATTCAAAGTACTCACCATGAGTTTAACGAACTCTAAAGCGCAACAAATCAACAACAAAACGTAATCAATGGTCTTCGTCTAGGTCAGGAGAAAAAATATTTCAGAACTCTCGAGAATGCCGTTCGCGTCAAGGACAGCGACTTAAACACTCAGTGTTGCCATGGGGTATCCCTCTTTTTGAAACGTATGTCAAACGTATACTGTTGCAAAACGAGGTTTCCACGCAGCAGGCAGCCATTCTTAAAGAACAAAGGCAGCAGCTCCGAGAGATGACAATGCTCCACCTCGATAAAACTCAACTGGTAATATAGTAAGCTAGTTTTCCGAGCTGCCTTCACTAGGCTTTTCCACCACCTAAACAGGACACTTTCAAAACAACGAAAAGCTTTAAAACAAAGAATTCTCGCATGAGTTCCGTTTACGCACAAAAAAAAACTTAAGCCTTCGTGCAGTTCTCTGCGGACGCTATAACCCAAGCTCAAACGTTACCGTTATTAGGTAACGCCTTTATTAGGACACACCTCGACAGACTCAAATATTTCAGATTAGATTCATCTGCATCCTATACCTGTCCGAAATGTTGCTCTCACCTCGACTTTCGGTAACGCGTAACGCTCCGCTTAAAACTATCGCACGATACCCGAGCATTCTATCAAAAACAAATGGACGGAACTAAACCTTGCGTAATAGTCTTGCTTGGTTTATGTTACATTATCATGCTAGTCACATGGATAAAGAACGCGCTGGGTTCTTTCAGGTCTTTTAGCTCTATCAGCACTTATAAAGCGCTGTAACATTTTCGGACCAACGTACGCTTCCGTACCATCTAAAAATCTTCTAAACGCGCGTTTGTTTGCAAATGTTTACAAAAACTACAACATACCGCAATCAGCACGAACCCTTTGAAACCAGTTTTTGTACCTTCCTGACAATAGAAAACTTAACATGAAAGAATCAAAAGTGGAAGAATATTTAAATAATTACCTTCCAGAACTCTGCAGGTCGCATTCTGCGAAAAGCTTGCAGCTGACCTTCACGCTTTCAGCGCTGCACGTGGTGGTCGTGTTCTCTGCCGTTTTCGCGATCGCCAGATGCCACAATGAGCGTGACCTCTTAGCCCAACTTTGCTATCTCGCCTCAATCGTGATCTTGAGCGGCTTTCTTCGTAACACCGAAGATTCCTGAAGAGCGGATGAAAGACTCGCTATTGTCCTTTGTCAATTGGTTCCACCCTGAATTTAGGACCAACAATCTTTCTTTTAGAAACTTGTGGACATCGTTGTCGACGCGAACCTGTGCTTTTCAACCGTGCCTTCCTTCTTGGGGACGCTTGTCCCTTTCCACTACTCCTCCCTCGCCAATTTCGCCTGACAGGATGCCGCAAAGGATGGTTTGTAGAATTGCCCGATGGCCAACCCTTCCGTTTTCGCTGCGGTGTGCCCTCTGCCTCCACCATTTGTGGTGGCGCACGTCCCCGCTTTCTTATTTTGCGGTGACGCTTACGCACAACCTTTCTTTGGTAGTTACAAACTTCTCTGGTTGCGTCCTCGGCAACCCTACAGTTCAGGTGTGCCTGTGCACCACCCTTTCTGCAGCCTTTGTTCTTCAGTTTCCCCGCTCCATTGCTCTGACGGGTTAATTTATCTGCGCTACCCCTCACAAAACCAGACTCTGGGCCCTCCACAGATCTGAACTCTTGGAAATTCGCGTCCTGCTCAATTTCCGGGTAGTTTTTACCGCCCGGCCGATCATTAGGCCCGTTTACATTGACCCGACGAGGGCGCGTTGAGTCGAAATAAACAGGTTTTCTGGACTCACCCTGCCCATGTATAAGCGGACGCGTCGGGGCGGAGAGTCGTCGCGGCGAGTCCAGTCGACCCGGAGACAAGGGGGTAGGTTCACCGAACTCGCCGCGCTCAGAAAGGGCATGTATAACCGGTCGCGCTGAGTTGATGGCTCGTGACCTCTCCCGCCCGTCGCGGTCTCCGCTTCCCCTGTCCCCATCACTCCGACCTTTCCCTTTCTCTGTCGGCCGGTACGCGCGCGCTAGGCACGATGACATCCTCGCGGGCTCCACGCACCATGTGGACAGATGATGAAATAACGACGTTGCTAGCTTTAGTCAACGAGAAAAAACTGAGTGATTTGCTTCAATCCTGCAAGGAAATATTAAAAAATAGCAAATACTTTCATTTTTAAGCATAAACGAGGCACCATAGAAATAGAGGTGTAAAATTACGGCAAAATGGTATGCGGCCGTATGAATTTTTACATAAGCCGATAGAAATTTTACTCAAAATTGTATATTGCATTCCAATTGAAATTACAAGCCCTCAGATTAAAAATTCATCGTGTAAGGGTCTCACTGTCCAGTCCAAAAGCCACAGAAATCAGATTAGCCAAACAGGGTGAGCGTATGAGGCAAGAGGAACACGGTGCACTTAATTGTGGTGGAACTGTACACTTTGTTCCAACAATTGATGAGGGTCTTTAGTCATTTTCATTTAAAAATTGTTTATTGTTTTCAATTTCAAATTTTCAATGAGGTTCAGGGCACCACTTAATTCGTATTAGCGACAAGCCACAACTATTGCAAAAAATGACTCGCGTGTAGGGCTTCAAAGGATTTTCCACAGCATCAGGTACACAAATGAAAGGCGTTACAAATCATGAATCACGGTGAATTCCTGGAGAGACCAGCCAGGGGTGAACAGGGGACGGTGCGTCAGGCTGCGGATACGCCTGCGGCGAGCACTGTGCCGCAACAGAACCACTGCTGCCATCGCGTTGTGCAGTGTTAGCCAAGACACCAACACAACCATAAAGTACAGCTGGTGCAAACTGAGAAAAAATACCAAGACAGCCATCGCGGTGGCGGAGCGACAACTGCGTAAACAACCGCAGCCCACAGCGGCGAGAGGCGAGAGCGCAGGCTTGGAGGAGCGGAAACCGGTACCGGAAGACGGGCTTTCGGCTCGCCTCGACGCAAAGCGTCGCTGCGATCGCCGCTGACCTCAACTCGTCCGTGCGAGTTCATATAAACTCGGGCGCGTCGAGGAAAGCTGAACCCACCACTCAACTCAGCCCGCCCCCGTCGCGTCCACGTACACGGGCCTATTTACGAGCCCCTCCACGAGGCATGTTTCTAACAACACACAATCTCTGTTCATGCTGCTGGGGTTAGACTTTTCCTCGAAACGATCCTCCACCGAACTTGTGCCTGTTTGTACACCTACGACATCCTCGCAATGTACCATCTCACCCTCTGAATTATTTCCAACTCTATCTGTAGGAAACGCTTTCAACAGTAGCTCGCCCTCGCTGGCAGTACTGTCGGGTTTCAGTAGCGTTTTGTCTTCGCTACATTCAGGACTACCTTCGTTGTCCTCTCTTTCAACATACGAAAGGTCATTCCCTTGCTAAGGCTCGAGCATGGTCTCCAGCTCCTCAATATGTTCAATGGCCCCACCAGGACGACTGGAACCAGCCTCTGTCTCACATGGAACACCTTTTGGACTTGCTACAGTTTGCATACCATCCCTTGTCCCGCTCTCTACATACACTACCTTCGCTTCATCGGAGAGTTGCGTACCTTCCCTAGGCGTAATTTCACTAACAACGACCTGCCGCTCTTTTCTCTCCGCCAAAGGATCACTTTGCATGTCGCGCTGATAGGGACGCGTACTTTTCTCGGGCGGTACCTCGCAAACAGCGGCTTTCGCGGTGACTTCACACTGCATTCACCGTAGTCGCCACTTCCCTGCCCCTTCCGGGCTCTACACATACTGAACATATACACGACCGAAGACGCTTCCGATGCTGTGACCTAATCACACGATTTATCCTTTCAATGTCTTCGTCTAAAGCTCGCATTTTAGCCTCGTGTAAAGGTATCCTTTCGGCTTTTCCTGCCTCTTCTCTCTGAGCGTCTGCCTAGGCTTTACCCTTTTTTCTCTGTTGAATGCTCTCAACATACTCTGAGAGATCTTCATCGCTTGTCCCTATCCCGACGTTCCACTCGATCAGCTATGTTCTTTTTGGGGAGTCCGACACATCTAGTTTCAACTCCTCTGCGATCGCTAGCAATACGGGTTTTCGCAGAGCTTTCAGACTCATGACTGCTTCCGGTACCGTTCTCTGTTCCACGAATGATTCCTGTCTTGCAGCTAATTAACCCTGACAACGACAGCTCTAGCCTTTTGCCTTGCCTCAAGTTACCTGCTAACTTAGACTGCAAAAGCTTCCTTAAGCTCTTACACGGAATCTTGTTCTGTCACTGCTAACCTTGCCGTCACCCACAGACTATAGCGTAAACAAGCTATCTCACAATTACCTGCCTGACGCAAGTTATCTGTTAACCCAATGACTAAAACAGCCCTGTCACCGTTAGCCTTGCCGTCACCCACAGACTATCGCTTAAACAAGCTATCTCACAATTGTCTGCCTGACGCAAGCTATTTGTTAACCTGATGACTAAAGTAGCTCTGTCACTGTTAACCTTGCCATCACCCACAGACTATAGCTTAATCAAACTATCTCACAATCTGCCTGACACCAGTTACAAAATCACCAAAAAAAGCTATTCTCCTTACCAGATTTTACTCACACATTAGTAAATGCCTGGTAAAGTTTAACAGAGAAAGTCGGCACTCACCCGGCTTGCAGTCATGCCTCCAGCGTCGTGCATCTCAGCAGTGCCTCATTTAACCATATGGTGTAGTAGCGCAAATTCACGGGGACAAAAAGGACAAGAAAACACGACACTCGTTACACTCGCAACTAATTTTTATTTCAGAAGCAGCACTTCATATATAACCCAAAAACCCTAGCGACACAGAAAAGAACTACGAACCCTGAATCATCGCCAACAGAAGCTTTTGCGCAGACTCAAGCGATAGTACACGGCAGTTACGCTTAGACACTTTAAGATGACATAACTAAAACAGCCCTGGGTAACATAAAAAAAACAAAAAATTTGCGGGAATTCACACGTGTTTGAAACAAAATTTTTGAAACAACAAAAAGGAGAGTATGACACATGCAAACACTGATCTCAATTAAGTCCTTCGAGGTAGCTGGCTTCTCGGTTACTTAACGAAACCGATGACTGACTAATGCATCCTTCTTTTCTTTTTTTAATGTGAAAGGCTTCGACAATTTCTCTGGTTAGTTGGTTTCCATGACGGAAGACTACGGTTGTGTCACTGTACAGTGGTGAGCAGCCACACTGGGAACAGTGTCTCTTTATGTGAGAATAAATGCTTAACGAAACCGAATGAATCGGTTTCGTTAAGTAACCGAGAAGCCAGCTACCACGAAGGACTTCATTGAGATCAGTGTTTGCATGTGTCATACTCTCCTTTTTGTCGTTTCAAAAATGTTTCAAACACGTGTGAATTCCCGCAAATTTTTTGGTTTTTTTTATGTTACCCAGGGCTATTTTAGTTATGTCATCTTAAAGTGTCTAAGCGTAACTGCCGTGTACTATCGCTTGAGTCTGCGCAAAAGCTTCTGTTGGCGATGATTCAGTGTTCATAGTTCTTTTCTGTGTCGCTAGAGTTTTTGGGTTATATATGAAGTGCTGCTTCTGAAATAAAAATTAGTTGTGAGTGTAGCGAGTGTCGTGTTTTCTTGTCCTTTTTGTCCCCGTGAATTCGCGCTACTACACCATATGGTTAAATGATGTCTCACCAACTAGCCCAGCTCTCAACCCTACTCAGCAGTGCCTTCCGGTTGCCTCTCGCAGTCGATGACCTCGTGTCATCCCAGAAGTGCCGTTCGGCTGCCTTTCAAGTCGATGAGCTCGGAGCATCCGACCATTGTTATCGTATCGCCTCTCGAAGTCGATGGGGTCGTAGCGTCTGACTGCTGTCGTCGAGTCGTTGCTACCTCGGTTGACGCCATCTCTCCGCTGAATCCAGTGGTTGCGACTTGGGTTGACGCGATCTCTCCGCTGAATTCACTGGTTGCGACTTGGGTTGACGCGATCCCACCACTGCCATCCAGTTGTTGTGATTCCGGGTCCTGCGGGTCTCAGTTTGGTAGCGGGCCCCCGTCCGAAGACCCATCGTCGATCAAGTCAGATGAGGCGCTCGTAATAACGACAACAATTTATTTATATGGTTAGTAACTGAAAATTAGAAAAGAGGTGATCAAGTGATCAAGTAGAAGTCAAGAACTGTACTTGAGAACTGTTGAACTGTAGAACTTCAAATACCCAAAAGTCTTCGGCTTATATAGCGCCTCGTTGCCAACCCTGGGCACATTGTCCACGGCTTCCGCCAATAGGGCGCTTTATGGTCTAGGTGCTCCACCCACGAAGGAGAGGAAAGACACCACACAATGCATGTGGAGAAGGCATAGTCTACACGATGCCCATAATATGGTCACAAACGCACTGCACCGACGTTTTCGCACACGTCACCAAGTTTCATGCACGTCCGATGATCTTAGCAAACCTTGGTTTCCAAGACTCTTCTGGCAGCTGGGTGAGGTTCGAAAATCCCAGCCGGAAAATCCCAGCAATAAGGACAAGTTATGGCAAGCAACACGTTCAGTATCAAATACCGACAATGTTAAATTATTTACACGGTCTCATAGATTTCAATTCCGTACCTTCGAACCATCATGAAGTCCATTCTAATGAACCATGATATTGAGTATGCTTATTACCGTTCCTGTACTTGATTTGTTACATCCTATCTATCAATTTGAGTTATGTGTTTAGTTGCTTTTTTTATGCTTTATTTTACATTCTGTATTGCAGTTTCGTTTCAGATGACGATTTTGTGATAAAGTGACTTATCTAATGTTTACCCTGAAATAGTGTGACAAGACCATGCTGAAGTTTGTTGTGTTATGGTTTTTTCATTGTGTTATTTATTTATTTCTGTGTGTTATTTGTTGTGTTATATATTTATTTCTGAAAACGTATGCGACAGATTGAGCGGCCTGCATGCCAAACTGTATTTAGGAGCAGAGACCCCATGTCAGGCTATATAGCCTTTAGCCTCTGCTCCCGATCCTGTAAGAATTTCCGGACAAGTAAACTTCAATTCCATTCAATTCAATTCAAAACAGCTTCCAGTACACGTGTCAAACTTGCCTGAAAGTGTTTGGGTAGGACAATGTTTGGGTGGGCCAGCATATCGTCAAAATATGACACCCCACTCAGCCGATCCAATGTAGAGAGGGGGGAGGAAGGAGGAGTAGTCAACTAATCCCTCGTCGTCGAGGCGGACTCCCGCAAGGGCTACAGCAGATAGTGCCCTTTTCTTTCCTTCAACCCCACATTCCATTCCTGGTTGTCTGCTAGAAGCTGTGGCGTAGCAGCGCGTATCCCGGGCTCCGCTTCTCCTCACAAGATGCAGCCACTACCAGTTTGGCTTTAGCTTTCAGCCTGAACTGGAAATACCATGCTGGTTCCGAGATTTACAAATTCTCGGTGACCTCGAAACTGGCCCAGCTGCCTCCTTGTCTGCCTCGAAAGCCTTGCTCGCAGCAAACACAATGGCCTTTCCTTAGTCGAGCTCACACTGGCCTCTCTTGGCTCGTGCGTTTTCTCTGCGCGAATTAGTCCCGAACCCCTCGTTCAGGTTTTGCCGAGAGGAAATTAATCCGTCTTGATGGCACACCCTTGCTTGGAATGCGTCGAAATATTTTCGTCCCGTTCACAAAGGCCAAAAAACTTCAATAATGATGATGGACGTAACAATGCACTCGTTGTGGAACAAATAACAGACGTGAGAATCAATGGCTGCAAAAACGTATGGCGATGTACGTTACACAATGTACTGCTCTGGACATATTGACCCATGTCAATGTGCTGAGGGGCATCAACGTGCGTTCTTACATACCAGATGGCACGGACTCTAAAGGAAGTGTTATTTACGTTGCCGACACTTCTATGAGCGGCATTGACATTCCAATTCTTATTTAAGCCAGCGAACCAAGGTACTGCCACCTTTCAAGCCCATGGTCTTGGGAACTCACAATATGCAAAACTATTTTTTCAACGGCGACAGTGATTGATTCCAAATAAAAGTTGGTTATTTTCGACGCACAGAGCGGCCATCCGTACCGAAACCTCGCCGGCGTCGGAACTGCTGTGAGGTGGGAAACGTCAGCGCTGTTTGCACAAACTGTGCTCTGCGCTACCGATGCTCTGAGTCGCACAGCAAAGAAGCTTGCTATGCAGAAAATTGCGAATGTGACATCTGTCATGGCTCTCACGATGCGTCGTCAAAACATTGCCAAGATATTGTCACGTGGTCGTGACGTGGGCAGAGACAACAGGGACTTCGGCGGAGACAACAGTCAGCGTGTTAAAGTAGAAACTCTTTATTCGGGCGAACTTGTGGCCGGGAAACTGAAGGTCAGACTACAGCAAGGCACACTGGCTCTGACAGCGGCGACAACAGTGCCAGTCGTCGATCAACTGCAAGCAAAGCGGTGAAGCAGAGTAATATATAAAAAGTTGAGAGGACATTCCGATAGGCCCCTGCGGAAGATTAGGGATCACAGCGTTCCAAACGGGCGTGTGTAAACTTGGCGACCTCGGGGATGGGGAGCGCAGGAACGGTTGTTGTGAAGATTATTCTACACCGGTAAAAAAAAAAACTACACAGCCTCTGAGACCACTTCTGTGTGCATACTCATCGGTCATACTTTACTTTTTTTTTTTACCGCGTCGTTTGCATGCATCGATTGGTTTCTTCGTGTAAGCTGTACCGTCAGAGCGGCAAGCACACTAAGCCCCGGTGTATTTATGCCCACAATTTAAATAAAATATGAGAATAGTTGGAAGAGGGAAACTTTTATTTCGAAGTCACATTCTTGGTAAGCACATGCCCACTTTCCTTCTCAATGTTTGATGAACGCGGGCACGAAGAGATAGGTTCATTGCACTGCAACATGCGATAGTACAGCTTCCAAAGCATGAGTATAGATTACACAGGAGAAGTAAACGTACAGGCGAATTTATGAAAAAAGAAAACCCACAGATTGGCAAACTGCAGTAAACGCACACAACTACACATACAGTGCACTCAACACGGCAGTATCTGCCGCCACACGTGACTCCTGACGACATAAACTGATTAGAAAAAAAGAAAAATTATTGGCTACGTTTTTTTTCCTGCCTTAGAACAAATTTTCTTATTCGCTGTTTTCATCGCTGTTTCGCGAATAACAGTCACAAGCAGTTGCCGCAGCTGAAACAGAGCAATTTTAGGTGTCATGCAAAATTTTAACCTGGCAGGAGTGTTTATTCAGAAGATTACGTCCTTAGCTAACCATTATTTTCCCAGATTGGCCACTTCTGTCGTACTCGGCTCGTTACAAGAGTTGTGAACGCCACAGATACCGATTCGACCATTCCAGTGACGATAGGCGGCGCAGCGGAAGGTCGAAATGGCGGGCGAGATGGTGATGTTGCGAGCTTTTACGTCAGCGTTGTAGAGCGTGAAGACGCATTCATTGGTTTATGACTACTGAGCGACCGAATGGCGTCACTGTTTTATCACCGTGTGACAGCTTCGGTGCACGGCTACGTGGCACCGCCTGCGTCGCTGGAATGACCGAATACTAAGCACAACTACGGTTTCCACACAATCTCGCAAATGCACTTAATTTAATTACATGTACCAGCACGAAGAAAACCTAAGAACGCGGGCAGCGACTCAATTTTTTTCATTTTCTTGAAAACGTGCGGCGCAGTATTTCAAACAACCGTGTTTTTTTTCTGTTGTCTTCTAAAGCCATCCAAGAAATCGATACGCGAAATGAAGATGATTCGTTGATATGCGATGTGTAACGTCCTGAAACCACCATATGATTATCAGAGACGCTGTATTAAAGAGCTCCAGAAAGTTCAACAATAAGAGGCTCTTTAAAGTGCACCCTAATTTCAGCGCACTACAACATTTTCGCCTCCTTCGAAAATGCAGCCACCGCAGCTGTGATTCGATCCTGCGTCAGCTGCCGAATTCCTTAGCACGTTAAGTAAGGAGTAGAAAAAAAGCTCTGTGAACCAAACAGTACAGTGCAACAAATGCTAGTTTAAGGTTTCCATGACGAATGCAATGCGCACTTCACAGGGTTCGGGAAATTTTGACCATCTGGGGTTCTTTAACGTGCACTTAAATTTGGGTGCAAGGGCCTACAGCATTTTGGCCCCTCAAAAATATAGCCGCCGCCACCAGCATTCGATCTCACAACCTGCGGGCCAGCAGCCGAGCACCATAGCCACTAGAAGACCACGGCAAGCCATTCTTGCAATTTTTATGTTACTCTATGGGTGAAGCACGCTGGCGTTAATACATTTGCCGTCGAAAATTTCAGTCTTATCAAGGGTCGTCAAGAAAGCTCTGGAATAAGCTTGAGTGTTCGCGTCTTGCGCGCAGTCCTAACAGAATGCTTTACAATATTCACGAAATTTTTTTAAGAATAAGGCGCAGTTTACGCTGAGCATACCGGACAGACTTTGTGGGTGAAAAGCAAATGGAAAACGAAAGTGAAAATAAGAAAGGCACGCATCGTTATGTGGAATGGGGGGGGGGGGGAGATATGCAAGTGCAGCGGTCAATGTTCAGAGATGGTTACACACACAAGGAGGCCCCCGCTAAAAGGCGACGTCGGCGTTCTGATCACAGAAGAACGTCAGAAAACTTTCAGCTCAAGCCAAGGATGTACAGCTACAACAAACCACGCACACCGTCACAAGCGTGCCCTTAACAAGGGTCCTCAGAAAGACGCAAGAATCATCGAGCCACCTGGTGCGTGGCCAACACTGACGTCGATAAATCCTGCAGCTTCGGTCGTTCCACAGCATCGGTCGTTGAAGTTTACTTGAGAGCGAGTAAGCGGTGACAGTCAGGAAGTGATTCGCAAGTTCCGTGGACTGTGACGCCACCCCGCGACCACCAGCGTAAGTTTTTCGAAGAGTATCAGAGTAGTGGTGGGACAGTGGCGCTACAAGGGTGCGTTTGCTTTTTTTTTTCTTTTTCGAGTCTTCATTATCGCCCCCCCTCCTTCTGAATTGCGGAAGTTGGCATGAAATGACTAAATTTAAAGGCTTCAAAATCAATCGTACGTGCTGCGCGCCGCTTTGTGCAAACAGAGCATCGACAAGAGTCAGCCTCCACGCCTTGGACGCAGCAAGGAAAAAAAAAGAATGTATCGTGCAGTTGAGATTCGGCAAGACACTCACATCGCCGATGAAAGAGTGCAGCACGCACTTTGTTAACACCGACTACTTCTGGAGCAATAGGTGAGAAAATGAGAATATCTGATTTGTGTGCACCCTTTCATTATTTTTATGAGGATGACTGAGGCATTCATTAAAAAATGAAGTAGAGCTTGCGACAGCGTGTTGCAGCAACATTGATATTGCTGGGGTCGTTATATATCATTTATTATGATTTTGCTAGTGTCAAGCCCCAGTTTATGGTCGCCGTTACATTTCGCTACCCGTATGCCATCACTTGAACGAGCTCGAGCTGCACAGTTGTGGTCAGCGTAGCGTAAACACGAGGCTTAGGTTACTTTAGAGATACGTTACAGTTTGTGAATGACGCACTTGGCGTCTTGTGTTGTGAAAAATAATTATTCATTTAAAGCTATTTCTGGAAGGAATATTCGTTGGTGAAGCTACAATTCGTTTTTTTTATTCAGACTTAGAGATAAGGAAGCCTGGCAGGAAGCGACTGAGATCATCAGCTGATCCTTCTGAACGTTTGCTTCGGCGGCCTCACGACAAGAGCTTGTCAAGAACGCAAACCGCAGCGGAACGTACTGCTCGTTCATCTGTTAGGCGTTCGCAAGGTTTGCATCATTTGAAAATGTGTGCACGTGATAGTGACATTACACTGTAATAATTAGTTCATCTGGGGGCACGAGCTCAATACAGGATTTTTCGGAACTTTTGTGTTGTGTTAATTGCATCAAACTTACAAAACAGCTTAAAGCTTCACATGCGAAACCACCATACATTCATGAGGCGTCGTGTAAGGGAAGCTCCATGTTTATTACGTGGAAATAAATGCAGCGCCTTCGGCTTCGGTCTAAATGAACTGACTTAGATTTTGCCTGGGCATGCTTATGGACACAGTTTTACTGCATGCAGCAAACAAGAAATAATATTTTAACAACTTATAATAACATTTAACAACTTTAACCTATTTATATACATATTTGTCATCTGCATACCACAAAAGAGAGATAGAAAGATCGTACAAAGCCCGCTGATTGATTGATTGATTGATTGATTAATATCTGGGGTGTAACGTCCCGAAACCACCCTATGATTATGAGAGGCGCCGTCGTGGAGGGCTCCGGAAATTTAGACCACCTGGGGTACTTCAACTTGTGCCCAAATCTGAGCACACGGGCCTACAACATTTCCGCCTTCATCGAAAATGCAGCCGCCACAGCCGGGATTCGATCCCCCAATCTGCGGGTCAGAAGCTGAGTACCTTAACTACTAGAACACGGCAGTGGTGCCTACAAAGCCCGCACATTTGTGCGATTAGTTCAGTACCACCGTTCGCACCTTATACGCATACGATTTTTTTTCTCATTCTGTTCACCATGAAATGTGGGACAATCGACAATTCAAGTCAGAAAAGCTTAGTGGCTGATGGCGCTTTGCGCTTCACTACGCTTACCACATGTACACACACGTTATTGCAACAGTATAAATATAAAAATATTATGCAAGAGTTCAGCAGAAAGCTTTCATCAATAGATTACGTACATAACGCTACAATAAAAGCCTGCTTAATGGGACAAGCATGGTTTTTTTTCAGACAAAAAATAACAACTGTCTTCCGTCGGTCACTTACAATGTCACACAAACGCTGAAGACAATGTAAAAAGACGAAGTTTTCAGTGAAAATATACGACAATATATATAAGGCATGCTGTCTGAATGAAATTTCAACGTTTAGGCTATTTAAAGCGTTCCTTAATCTAAGCACACGATTGCGCACGGTAACTGTGCTTGAAGTACAGTTCAAGTGCCGATGTGTCACAGATCATTTGATAGTAATATATCTATGCAGTGGTACCGATCCAGATAAACACAACTGAGGCTCTTTGCATGATTGATAAACTACAGCGCCGTAGTTTTACACCTACCAACAGCACAGAAGTGCATGACTTAGAGTCTGCTTTTTTTTACAACCGTGTCACTATAAAACGCTGCTTCACACACCATTTAATACACCTCGTGTTTGGGAGCATGCCAAGAGCAATTTACGATGTGTTTGAAACAGAAAGTGGCCCCACTGGAGTTACTTGGGTGAATGAAGGGTGCAGCGATAATAAACAGCGTTCTGGAAAGTTGCACTCGCCCATCTTAATACAATTCATTAGCTGCCGAGCAAGACCCAATACTTTCGTACGTAATTTCAGGCGTACGTAGAAACAGTTACATTCGCGCTGACTGAACGAACAAACCACAGTTTGAGAATGTGCATGACTTACGCGCACATATAAACACGACGCGGCCAGCAGACGACGACGCATGGAGCGATCCACACTTCGCCTCCTCGGCCAGTTGCCGCTAGGCGGTGACTTTGCTCAATCTCGCGGCCAATGAAATTTCAACTGCTGCTCCTGCTGCTGCCTTTGGTGTTGCTTGTATACTGCTGGCCAGCGTGTCGTTGTAGCAGAGGTACACTCGATGAGTTTGTCCAGGCTATACCTACAGGTTATAGTTACGTTTTCCTGTGGATTGTGTTACTTCTGCGGCTGCTATTAGCTATCGCACTAAGTTATTCGAACTAGTTTGAGAATCGCAATGTCACGGTGTTGTGCATGTATACTGCAGCTTCCTGAAAATGGACTTTTCATAAGCAGGGTCAAGTGTAAGTTTAACTTTCGTTTTTGCGAATGCTGAGGTGTGTCGGAGGAGCAGTTTGGCTCTAGGCCGGACGACACTAGAGAATGTTGGAAATGTGTTACCAGCATGAAACAAATTAACAGAAGCGGAACTACTGTGAAAGGCTCGAAGTATGAAAAAGACAGTACGCACATGAATACAATTGAAAACAAGCTTGATTCTTTTCTTAGTCTTTCCGAGAAAAAAAAAATCAGACATTTGAAGAATCTATTTAAGTGATCTCAGACAAGTTTGACCAGTTTCAAACACGTCTACTGGCCCAAGAACAAACAACCAAGCAACTTGAAAAACGAGTCAGCATTCTTGAAACGGCCACCTTCAAGGACATAAATCAACTCGGGCTAGATGTGGATAGCTTGAAATGGCGTAGCCGACGTCTGAACGTAGAACTGCATGTTGTACAGGACATGGTGCACAGGAAACAGAAAACGAAAATTTGTTGGAAATGTTGAAAAGAATCGCAGACAAGATTCATCAACTGCACATTACGATGGAAGATATCGCAGCTGTACATAGACTTGTGGTGAAACAGGGGAAGACGCGTGGGATTACTGTTCGCTTTAGAAAGCAGGAACAACGTGATGTGTGGCTCGCAAACAAAAACAAAATTAAGGAAAGAAAATAACGGTGTATTCACCTGTAAGAATATGGCTCACCTGTCTCGTGAACTATTGTACGAAACTAAAGATCGGGCAAAAAACACTAGATACGCGTTCGCCTGGCACACACATGGAAAGCTATTGGTGCGAAAAAAGAGCGGAGATCGTGCAATAGTTATGCAAAATGAGCGCGATCTGGCAGGTTTGACGTAATCTGTGAATCACCTTGATAACTTTGGTGCTGTTAAGCACACGAGTAATGAGGATGAATTCGTCTCGCGCCTGTACCTCCAGTCCGTATTTTAGCAGCACAGCTGCAGACGAGACAGGTTTCACTAATAATACCTGTTCCTATTACAATTATGCCTGTTTCAATGCCTGTTATGGTGATACAGTTCGTGAAAAATCCATGTCCGTGGTTCGTTTCAATACACAAAGAATGAAAAATAAACAGAAGAATCTGCAAGATGTACTGGAAAGTATCAAATGCGAGTTTGATATTTTATGCTTATCAGAAACTTGGTCATTTCAGAAAGACAGCGCACCACAATTTGATGGATATGCGCATGAAAGAGTAATACGAAACAATCGCCGTGGTGGCGGTCTTGTCATGTATGTGAAAAAACATATTCAGTATGACGTAGTTAATTTCCTCCTCCTCGACTAGCTTCAACACTAGCTAAGGAGGGAAGATGTTTGAGGTTCCGAATGGGTCCCCTTGATGACTCGAGTGCACGCTGGCAGCGCGAAGGAAGAGCCGTAGTCCGGTGAAGAGACGCTTTATTGCAGCCTCAGGCTACTGCCCGAGTCCAAGCCCGAACATCCGCTCTATTTCAGATTCAAACACTTTCTTTTCAGCCCTAAGTTAAACAAGGAGTCTTCACACAAACCAATCACATGTTGGGACTCGCATCATCACAACCAACCACACAAACACTTTCATAATTGACACTGCGTTTGTAAAAACCACGTTACCAAATATTACTCGCAAAGGGATAGGTTCTCCCTGTGTCACACTCTCTCCCATGTCAGGCCGTGCTGTCTCCGTCGGCCGACTTCCATCGGCAGCCGTTCTCACGCTCGAGCCCCGTCAGTTCTCTCGTTGATTGTTGCTTCGTAGAAGCCTCCCTAAGAGCGGTGGGTGCACCGTTGGACTCCGTGCACTTACCAGGTGTGCATGCGACAGTGAGGCGCCCCGACATCCTAACAACAGCGGGGGACATTATGCTCGTCTCCCTGCCGCCACTCTGTCTGGGTGAGCCAAGTGGTCGCGTCCCCGCGTCATTCTCAATGGCACGCGTGCATGCCAAAAATGGCTTAAAACTCAAACGGTGGCGTCTGACCTACCTCATTGCTGACGCTTTTCCGAGCAAGCGTCCCCCTTCTAATCCCGAACGGGGGCGACCTTGACGGCTCCGCTCGTGGACTGGGCGAAAGAAGAAGTCTCCTTTCTTTCCCATGCTCGGGGTTTTCCGCGTTCGCCTTCGCGGAACCGATCGGCTTCGCTAGTTGACGGGCCGGGAACTGGCTACGCGCTCTACATCAGCCGCATTAATCGCGCTGCACCCAACACGCTGGTAATTGGTGTCTCATACTAACTCCTCCCCCCTCAAGAGTGTTACGGGATACTCGATGTCCAGTAACGTGACACAAAAACAAAAAAAATCGCTCAAAATAAACTTACTCTGCGTGCAGGCACATGCGTGAACCGATTATCACTTCCATCTCAACAGGAGAACTTTCGCGTCCTTCTGCGAAATGGACACAGCGACACATATACATAATGCCCTCAAATAGTCCTCCGAAAGAAAGCACTCTCGTAATGCACAACACTGAATAATGCACTTAGGATGAAGTCCACAGCACTAGTCAGTTCGCATTAGCTTGGCACAGGACACACGCACCGTGGATAGTCTGGCGGCATGATGTCTTTTAAATTCACAACACCACATGGTCACTGTCCCAAAACGGCAGAACCACTGAATGCGCTCTCTAGGCCCCGCATAACACACTCAAAGAGAGTGACGGACCCAGCGCTATAGGTATATCTTGGTCTCAGTGGATCGCACCAAGAAAAAAAAATTATGACAAACTCACTTCACAAACGCTACCTTATATAATCTACAAAACTATTCCTACACAACACATGTAATACACCTAAAAGCAGTTCTGCCACTTGTAGGCAAACTTGTATCGTAACAAGCAACTCAACTAGAAATGTACAACAAACAAGACATTTTCACACCATGCTGGAACTGTTAGTCTGTTCGACCCACTTAAACATCACGCATAACACTTTAACGTGTGATGCAAACTCCTGTACATTCATTCAATTCACAGAGTCTACTTGAGAATACAACAACAAAAAAAAAAACCTCAACCATATGAGACAGACTAAACGCCACCTTGCTACAAAGAGTTACAATCACGCAACCCAGTGATCATCCGAGACGCGAAAGAGGGCAAGCAGCCTCGTTTAGCGCGCCCTAATTGCGAACAATTTTTTTTCATTCGCCTCTCATTCAAGTGTGGATGCCTCCCGTTGCGACTGATTCAGTCTATTACTGAAGAATCCGACTGATCGTTCCCATTCCCCTATCGTTTGGGAAAGGGAACCCCTCATTGCCCTTTCCGGTGCGTTCGTAGCCAAACAAAACGCTTCGCTGGGTTGGTTGCCGTCACTCAGAAATCAATGCGAAAGCCTCTAACTCATCAAACGCTGCCTGTGTTTACACGTTTTATGGCAGCGTGTTCAAAACTCTCGAACTGCAGTTACCAATAAATAGCCGACTTTTCACTAAAAGCCTTTCACCATGCCACCACTCTTCGGTAACACGCCATACCTAAACACTAAAAAAAAGCACAAAAATAGTTACTGAAATAAGTTCTCTCCACCGCGATTTCACAAAAAAAAACCTGTTTCAAACCTTTAAAAACAACAATACAAACTAAAATTACCTTCTAATAATCTGGTAGTTCGATTCTAAAAAGAACTTACTGCTCCATTTCACACTTTAGTCGCGCACGCGATGGTCCTTCTCTGAGTGCTTTTCCTCTTGAAATAGCCACCCGCAAGACGTAGAACCCCCTCGTTTTACCACCGAAACCCAATGCTAGCCGCTTTTTAGCACGCTTTTCCCTTTTCTTTTCTGAGAAGTTACCACCACAGAGGCCGTCGTGCGCTAACGCTTTAGCTAGTTCCAATGAATGGCAGAACTGCTTTCGGTCCAAGTGTGCCCTATCAGTTACCCTGACGTGCGACCTTTTTTTCGCCTGACGCCGCACATCGGCAAGTGGCTCGCCACGTTCCTTCTCTCCATCGAGAGCATTTCCATCGAATAGACTAAGCCGTGCACTATCCACATTAGTATATTCACGGCAACTTCTCAACTGCGCCTGCTGTACAAGTGACGCGAAATTAGCCGGTTGCGGCTCTTTTGCTCGGTCGTCCTGTTTCACCACTGTGCGCTACACAGAGTTAGGGCTAAGGCTGAAACCTCGAGGTACATGCTCTGGCTCCCTCATCGGTGAATACTGCTCTGGTGTAATGCCCTGTCTTGAACAGTTAATATCTCTCTTATTACCCTCATTTAGGTTATTCATTGGCTTTTGCCAGTGACGACGAAGACATTTGTAGTCTCTGGAAGTAAGCAAGACGGAAACACTGGTATTCAACTGACCGGTCACTGCACATCGCAATTTCACCGGCTGAACAGCGCTCCCTGACGAGGTTGGGAGACTGAGAGGTACATGCAGCAGGCGTGCGGTAACACCATGCCCAAAAGCGTCTGTTAGCCTCATTGTGTCACTGCTCTCACGCGAAATCTCAGCGGATACTTCATTCTCTCGTACGACTGTTACATCTGCACCTGTGTCAACGCGTGCAAAACAGGACTTGCGTCTCACGAGAATCTCAATCTGCTGATCCCTCATCAGCGAGTTTTGCACAATGGGAGAGTGTCACGATGGTGCGACTCGGCTTTCAAATGTTCGCTCATTCCGGGCAGCTACACAAGAAACTTCTGCTTTATTAGCAGCAGTGTCACGTGACAGCTCGCAATCTCTTTGGAAGTGACCCTGCCATCTGCACCCAAAGCATACTCCATAAGCAGGGCTGAAATTAGCACTAGCCGGTGGTTTAACTGGCAACCTATATTTAGAATTTCCTGGCCCGTCATTGCAGTAGCTGCCTTGCCTGCCGCTGCCGAGGCTTTCTTCAAAATGGGCGGCTGCTTCCGCAATATCCCTGGGCCTCAACCAAACCTTTACTTCCTGCTCAGTTACCAGCGAGCGGAGAACATCTGGCATTAACTGTTTTAGCCTGTCCGCTATCAGCAGCTCCTGAAGACCTTCAAATGTCTCCACTTCTCACTTCTAACGTAGTAAGTGAACATGGTCTCCAGGCGCGCCATCACTTGGTTCCAAGACTCGCTTTCCTCTCTTTTGATTTCCACAAACATACAGCGGTAGTCGCTCGGACTCATACGCAGCTCCTTTAACACTCTAGACTTCAAATCCAAGTACGGCATCACCCCAGCCTCTGCCTGATTGGCGACGAACGTGAGCATGTTGTCACTTAAAAATGGCAGTATAATCGTACCCTGTATTCCCTCGGGTATGCTCAATGCTGCAAACAGAGCGTCAGCGTGTTTCAACCAAGCGGGAATCATAGGCTTATTAGTGGGCATAGGTGCTAAGACTGCTTTCAGCTCTTTCGCTTACCGTGCGATACAAGAATGCTGGTTCCGGTTTTCCGGCTCCTCTGACAAGGTGCGCGATGATCTCATCTTTTCTAGCTCAAGGTGGAGCTTTAACACTTCAATCTCAAGCAGCAACTCGCGGGTGCGATCCGATGCATTCACACTGTCATCTTTTATCGCATCTTCATCTGAGTCCGCCATTTCCCAGAGAGTGCCTGAACGCAAGTGCATTCAGTAAAAACAAATTTGGGGGGCCCCGAGAGTGCACAAAGCAGGCCTCACCTTGCAGTGATGCGTTGCCCAATGAACTTGGCAGTTGAAACAGCGTCCTACTCGTCACCAATGCTATGTGCGATGACCACTTCCAATGCCGCAGGTCTCCGCCCGATCACCCCTGTCGCTGACTCACATTGACTGTCTCTGCTGCTCTGCTCCTGATGCAGCACCCTGCAGCGCCTCTCCGGCAAGTCCGTCGCTCAACGATGACCTTTAGCTCTGCTCTCGTTCTATGACGCGCAGCGCTCTAGCGCTGCCCAACTCAAGGATGCAATCTTGACCGGCAGGCTCGTACTGGATGCCAAGGATGCTTTTCGCAGCGCACCAGCAGGTCCCGAAGCAGCGTGCGTCTTGTCAGCTTCCCGGGCTTCAGCACCTTCCTCGCAGCGGGCTTTCCACTCCACGTCGACTGCGCCAGTTAAATTTCTCCTCCTCGACTAGCTTCACCATTAGATAAGGAGGGAAGATGGTTGAGGTTCGAAATGGGTCCCCTCGATGACTCGAGTGCACGGTGGCAGCGCGAAGGAAGAGCCGTAGTCCGGTGAAGAGACGCTTTATTGCAGCCTCAGGCTGCTGCCCGAGTCCAAGCCCGAACATCTGCTCTCTATTTCAGATTCAAACACTCTCTTTTCAACCCTCAGTTGAACAAGGAGTCTTCACACAAACCAATCACATCTTGGGACTCGCATCATCACAACCAATCGCACAAACACTTTCATAATGGACACTGCGTTGGTAAAAACCACGTTGCCAAGTATTACTCGCAAAGGTATAGGTTCTCCCTGTGTCGCACTCTCTCCCATGCCAGGTTGTGCTGTCTCCGTCGGCCGACTTTCATCGGCAGCCGTTTTCACGCTCGAGCCCCATCAGTTCTCTCGTTAATTGTTGCTTCATAGAAGCCTCCCTTATGCCTAGTTCACACTGAAACATCCGCTTTCTACAGCGACCGAAATTCCCCCGCCGTCGAAACGCAGCGTCGTTCGCACTGGACGCGCCCCGCGCCGCCGATTATGCCATCTACCACGGGGTGAACGCCGGATGGATTGGCTGTCACCCGGTTGTTGTCGCGGCTCGCGAACGCCACTACGCTATCCGGTGGTGTATACTTCGACGATTCTCGTACGCAAGAAGGAAGAAAAGTTGTACTGCTTACTTTGCTGGCAAGTGGCTGTCTTGTATTCCACGAAAAGCAGCAAAAACCACTGACGCCAGCAGCGTTGGTGGTTTCGTTTTGCTCTGCAAGGCCGCAACAAGCTCGGTCGCGCCACTAGCAAGCTAGGTCACCTCTTTCACGAAATACGGACGCGAAGTAGGCACAGAGTAGGTTAAACAACCATTGGTTTCAACATTCAGTTACGTGCACTGCGGCATAACAAGTGAGTAGGGCTTGCCGCCATTTTTCAAAATTCCTTGACTAGCGCTCCTATTGGTCCGCGGTGACCGATTCGGCGGCAGACGCCGCAAAAATCGGTCCGAGAGTGATCGGCGCGGAGAAGGCCCTTTCGGCGGATCTCGCCGCCGCCGAACCGGATTCGGAGCACTTTCGGCGGCCGGAATGTTCTGTGTGAATGCTCCGTGCACTTACTAGGTGTGCATGCGACAGCGAGGCGCCCCGACATCCTAACAACAGCGGGGGAGATTATGCTCGTCTCCCTGCCGCCACTATGTCTGGGTGAGCCAAGTGGTCGCGTCCCCGCGTCATTCTCAATGGCACGCCTGCATGCCAATATTGGCTTAAAACTCAGACGATGGCGCCTGCCCTACCTCTTGCCAGACGCTTTTCCAAGCAAGCTTCCCCCTTCTAATCCCGAACTGGGGCGAGCTTGACGGCTCCGCTCATGGACTGTGCGAACGAAGAAGTCTCCTTTCTTTCGCATGCTCGGGGTCTTCCGCGTTCGCCTTCGCGGAAGCGATCGGCTAGTTGACGGGCCAGGAACTGGCTACGCGCTCTACATCAGCCGCATTAATTGCGCTGCACCCAACACGCTGGTAATAGGTGTCTCATACTAACTGACGTAGAATGGGAATATAGGGGAGACCCGCTCAAGTTTGCCCGGCGACGCCAGCGCTTGCCTTTCCCTGCCAAAAAAAGCGCACAACAGTAGAGTCTTCCAATCATTTCGCTCCCTTTGACTTCCACGCATTTGCGAAGCACGCGCTACACGTGAAACGCCCCTCGTTCCGCGATGTCACCCCAACAGAAAAGAGGGTGACATCGTTGCGTCGCCAACTGTCACAATAACCATGCAAACACGAAGAGGTCGACTCCACCAGTGAAATTCTACCGATTCCCAAACCGATGGTATGAAGCAAGCAGACGACAGAAATGGATTAAAGCAGTGCGCCGAAAAAAGTATGTAAACATATTTTCATAAAAATTAGCACGCGCACAATGCATTCAAAATTACGGGTGTTAATTCCAGCGTCACCGTTCCTCTAATCTATCGAGTTACTGGGAGATGCACATCCCCTTTCTAAAGGTATAAATTTTCAAAGCCCGTCTTTAGAGCACTGTTAAAAATAGAGAAGAAATATTTTATGCTGCTACTATTACTCGACATTGTTGGGGACGTAGTAATTGAAGCTGTGTGCACATGTGGTATTGGTAATGTGTTGTTATATATTTTTAAATCTACGCAGCGCCGACGGAAGTGTGTGGTTGCCAAAAGTTCGGACAACTATGAAAAAAATAAAAAAAAATGCATTAGCCGTTGTTGCACGTCCGTTGGCAGATACCGTGAACTAGTTGTTACCGAGTGTGCAGGGACAGCCCGAACAACACGATGCATTTTTGATACGTGACCAAGATAAAATGCCTTTATAGCAATGCGCTCTTCCCCTGCAGATTAGACACACACAAAAAAGTTTCTCTGAAAGCTTGGCGCTCATCATGATGTTACGCACGCTTCGTGAACTCAAAGTACACGCGATGAGAACAGTGATAATGCAAGAAAAGACACGCGAGATTGATGTGAATTATTTTTGGGGGGCAGAAATAAGCCCCAATTAGACCATTTATTTTTGAAGTGCTGTGTATATACCGCACGATAACTTGGGTGGGTGCTAGTAAATTAAGGTATCCCAACTAATAGCAGTCACAGCGCAAGAACCGCTTAACCTAAAGCACGAGAAGCGGCCTTACCCATGCATCGAGGAACAAACATAGTGCATAGTACACAGAGTAAGCCAGGTATATAATTATGACAGGTATATAATTATGAACGGTATATAATTAACAACAGGTATTAAAACAGGTATATAATTATGAACGTACAGAAAGTTTTATCCACCTCTAACGTCGTAAACAGCGTCGTCTTTCACTTGCGAAACGCACTTCGCTCTGACGAGGACAGCGTCGTCTGCTACAACTTGCTTCGCTGCCCTTTTACCAAACTGCTGCTGCGAAAAAAAAAAATCCTCAATTGCGGCATCCTAATAAATGCAGACAGAGCGCATACATCATAACAGGCGCGCGACGCGAGACTCTCAAAAACACGTGCAGAACGCGTGCAGCGTGAGAGCAAAGCAACGCGTTTTCAAGCAGGTTGAATGGGACAGCGGAGAGGCCAACACTCGAGTAACCAGTTTTCTCCCCACATTGACTGACAGCGCCACGCTCCGCAGCGCCTCCCTCGGCGTGGGTCTCCTCTATACTGTCATGAACGAAAATGTAGAATGTCTTGTCATTCATGTAAAACGTGGGTAGTTTTGCGTTATATTGCCTGCCATGCGGCAGCGAAAGCTATTTTCTCACTTTTGTGGAAGACCTGTTACACAATGTATGTAACACTGGTATTATGTATGTAATTAAGGGTGGTGTGAATATTAACATGCTAGGCAATTATGTATGTACAAGAAAATTTAACAACCTAATAAAACACTATGCACATAAAAACCTAGTCAACCTACCTACACAGCTCGCGGCTGAAAGTGCCACACTACTTATCGTTTGCATCACAAATGAGGCTTGCCTCGGCGCTTCTGTTGGTCTGTTGTTGCTGGATATCAGATCATCGGCCAGTTTTCTGTTTTTTGCCGTCGATAAAAGCCCCGCCCAATAAGACACGCACTTACTTTTATCGGTGCATTAATTTTCATTCGCCAGAAGCTTTTGCTCACTTACCGAAAAAGCAAACCGGGAATTCACGATCACTACCACGGAACCTAAAAAAGCACACAATATTTTTCATGACAAGATCAATTATTGTTATGATCGGACACTTCCCCCTAAATACAGTAGGACACGTAAAAACAAAAACACGAAACCATGGGTTACTGCTGCGCTCTTGAACCGAATAAAAATTCAAACAACTTATACCACTCATTTATCAAAAGCCGAGATCTGGCTAAACTATCTCAGTTTCGTAGTCGTAATAGTTATCGTAATAAGCTTATATGCATTTAAAACATGCTAAGCTACAGTACTACTAAAATTTGGTGTCTAGGATTTCAGACAACTCAAGAAAAGTCTGGCGGGCTGTAAAGGATATTACTGATATAAAAAATGAAAAGAAAATGCAAGTAATACCATACAGGTAACGCGGCATCAGGACACTCTAAGAGATGAAAAAGCTGCTGAAGCACTAAATGCTCATTTTGTACGCAGTGGTGAATATGTTTTACAAATTGGCCTGTCTAACACTGTGATGCTGGAAAGAGAGAGCCTTCTCAACTCTTTGTTTTTTTCCTACAACAGCAAAATTTAATAAAATATAACTGGAAAGTCTAGAAATGATTATGCATCAGGTAACAACGGTATTATTTAACTTCCAGTTATACACATTGCAGACATAATTTCTGTTTTTATTTCCGACATTGTTAACTAAATGTTTGAGTGCAGTGTATTTCGTGGTGTGCATAAAATAACTCTAGTATGCCGAATTCATAAAGGAGGAAGAAATCATGGCACCAACATTTATCGGCCAATCTCCGTGTTACCTGTACTATTTAAAGCTTTTTAAACAATAATGAACGTCCGCATTGATGCTTCATGACAAAGTACAATATTTTGTGCGAAGCCCAGCATAGATTTCAAAAAGGAAGATAGAGTGAGAAAGGGCTACTGAACGCCAAACATGAAATTAGAGACAATTTTGAACAAAGTTTGTATACTATGGGCCTACTCATAGACTTGAGGAAAGCTTCTGATTCGGTAAATCACGTACATTTAGCTAAGCTGCATGATTATGGTTTTTGTGGTGTTGCACTAAAATTGGTGCAAAGCTACTTAACAAATAGGCACCAATATGCTACAATAAAAATATAAAATCACAGCAATTAAAATTTGTAAACGGTACTCCTCAATAACCTATATTAGGTTCGTAGTGTTAAATTTTTGTATTAGGGTAATAATCAAGCTTTCATTTTGTTTTGCCAACAACTAATAATGTATGCCGATGATACTAATGCGTTTTTGCCGACAATTCGGACCATTTTGCATAGTACAGTTAATACATACTTAGATCAACCTATAAATTGGTTGCACATAAATAGAGTGCAGTTGAATGAGAGGTAAAGTAAGTATATAATATTTGCACCAATTAATAAAACACATAATTTTAAAACTACGTTGAAATTTCGGGGGGGCTGAACTGGAACAGGTTCGAACACTGAAATATTTAGGTTTGAAGTTTAAAAAGGAGCTGTCACGGAATAATCATGTTACTGCCCCACCGCGGTGGTCTAGTGTCTAAGGTACTCGTCTGCTACCCGCAGGGCGCGGGTTCGAATCCCGGCTGCGGCGGCTGCATTTCCGATGGAGGCGGATATGTTGTAGGCCCGTGTGCTCAGATTTGGGTGCACGTTAAAGAACCCCAGGTGGTCTAAATTTCCGGAGCCCTCCACTACGGCGTCTTTCATAATCATATAGTGGTTTTGGGACGTTAAACCCCACATATCAATCGAATATTCATGTTACTAACGACTGATCTGAGTAAAATTGCTGGTTGTTTTTTAAGATACGCAATATTCTACCCAAGCGGTTACAAAAAGTGCTATATATTCGTTATTTTACTCGAAGCTCTCGTACTGTATACTAGTTTGGGCCACTAGCTGTTCCCAGAAATATAAGAAACGTATTAATTTACAAAAAAGAATCCTTAGATTTTTCGAAAATTACCACGAGAAGCCGGTACATTTGAGTTCAGAACATTTGTTTCTGCGATATTACTTACTTAAAGCCTTTCACATTAATTATAACAAGTTTTTTCAACATTTATAGGCTATTAAACTGCCCATTGCATATGAGCCACAAGCGCAAGCTCATTGTCCGCTTCGTGAGACACTTATTCAAACCATGTAGGCAATAATCCACTATGCGAGACAGCGCTTTAGTTATCACACCCCAGCATTGCTAAATTGTCGAGAATTTACTGGTTTCAATACACCTACTAAGGGTTTGTTTAAACCGTTGTTAAGGGAAAACAAAATTAAATATAGGCAGCTTCCCTTTAATACTTCTTTTTAATTTTTTAAAAGTATGCTTTACTGCAATGTTACTGATGTTAGTGATGTAGAACTGAATCGGACAATGTGTTCAACTGTTACATATATGCTATTTCTTCGTGTCATTTGCTGTTATATTTTGTAAATTGTAAAATGATAATGTTCCAGACGTCTTAATTGTACAAATAATCTGTTCGCTGCAGCAAAATTTGTGAGCCAGGCCGGAGCCGAGAGTGACAAGGTGGGGTTGTTAGTGCAGCACATGGAAGAATTTTTCGTAGCACGAGGCGAAATACGAAAACATGAGGAAATAGAGTGACAGGACAGGAACCTCAGTCAGCAGGAGCAGGAGCCTCGGTCAGGCCTCGGTGCCTTTTGCTCTTGCCACCTTTCTGTAATGTTACAGAAGAAATAAAGCCTTATTACTATTAGTAGCTGCCTCGACCTAACTTTTGTGTCACGTAGCCAAAGTGCCACGGTACAGTGGTTTGTGGACAATGAAACCCATGCAAGTGATCACATTTTCACCTATATAAAGATCAGGCGACTGAGAAAATGAAAGGTCACTGTATTTTCGTGCGTCGACTAGTCAACGTACCAGTCATTCATAGAGAAGCGGTGCGAGTAAGATGAAAAAGGTTCTATTCAAACCCCAGAACGTTTAAGTACATCCGTTACACAAGAGGCTACGTATATTTGTGCACCCTGGGCCCACTTTTGCAAGTGCGATGTGGAATCGGAGCGGCCTCGAGCACTCCATCGTTGTGCCGAACAATGGTATAGGTACGCAAAATCTATCTGCGACTTTAGAAAAATGAGACGTATTCAAAAAAAAAGAAGAAAACGACCGGCTTGCACAACGCGAAGCACAGTAACAGCAAAACTAAGAAGAGCGGCACCTTTCAAAGCTTTTTCTGAACGTTCTTTGGGTAACTGTTACAAGAACACTTGCTGGATACCCCCTACGCTATAAATAATTATTATTTTGTTTAGTAGGCCAGCATTCATTATGCTATTCTTCGTAATTTTTGGGGGAATCGCGGTATCCGCTACACACTTGTTAGAAATTTTCTGCAATTTTCTTTTTAGGCTGTGGCTTAAGACGATGTTGATTTATGTCTGCAGTGGGTATGTGCAGGCGATCAAGTTAATAGGCAATCAAGAACATATTTTTCAATTCATTGGAGCATTGGACGACCCACTCGTAACACAATTTGCATTGTGTGACGGCTGGTTGTTCCTTTGATATTATAAGATGATTTATGACTCATATTGACGCGATTCTTTTTCCGACAAAAAGCCTGCCATAGGCCAGTTTAGAAATAAGTTTAAAACACTGGTGTGGCTCTGTAGTAGAATACTGGGATGGCACGCAGTGGACCGGTGTTCGAATGCTGTTGTGTCCTTGGCGTTCTTTATTTAGTTTTTTTCTTATTTTTTGCAATACTAGTTACAGACAGCAGCGGTGACAGCGGACAACTACGGCGCAGCACGTGCCCCATGTTTTGATTTTTTAACAGCTTTCGCTGTAAACGATTCAGCGTCAAATGAACGCACTATCAGTAGATACCGGGCCATTGTTGGATCTAAAGAAACAACCGCGCAGATGAAGCTGCCCTATTTGCTCATGATGCTCTCCATTGCGCAGCTATACAGTTATCAAAAACGAACCTCACCACTAAGCTTCATTCGCATGCACGTGAATTGACACTGATTAATTTATATGTGGGGTTTAACGTCCAAAAACCACCATATAATTATGAGAGACACCGTAGTAGAGCGCTCCGGAAATTTCAACCGCATGGGGTTTTTTAATGTGCACTTATATCTGAGCACATGGGTCTTGACCCGTTTCCGCCTCCATCGGAAATGCAGCCGTCACAGCAGGGATTGAATCCCGCGACATTCGGCGTGAATTGACACTTGCACGCTGCAACTCAACGAAATTTACCAACGCACATCTGCGCAAGTGATACGAATCGATAGTTCTGACACGACACAGAATTGAGGAGACTCTCCGATGCCTCTGTGCGTCCTTCACGAATGCTTACACGTTTCGCATCGGATAGGCGAGCAGCCCGTCATGTGAAAAGTGCAGTTACAAGGAGAAATTCGCCCATCTTCTGTGTGTGTGCCGTCGCTTCAATACACCAAGAAAAAACAGTCAGAAGTGCTCCATGGACTCGACAATGGCCCATTGTCAGAAACCATGTTGCCGTGTTGTTGTAGAGACTCATATCTTACATGTGAACTGAAAAAAATATTAAACTTTGCATGAAACGTTTGCAAAGAAAAATTAAAATACTGCTTGCACAAATTCACGAAGGGTGCGTATTAATGTGTCATTTTCTACAGCTTCACGTTTTGTGAGATCAGCGACTGTTTAACTTGACATTGTTTTTAACTTGTTGTAGCTCTCGCATACAAAGTTTCATCGACATCAATTCAATACTTTTTGAGAAAAGGTACAATAAATTTACAAAATTCACAGAAAACGCAATTTGAGAAAAACGAAGTTTTGTGTGCGCATACTCCTTACGCCAGAGGGCGCGCGCCCTCTGAACGGCTAGGTGGCGTTAGCCGCCGCCCGATCTAAAGGGTACAGCCACATCCATCCATCCATCCATCCTAATCGATAAAGGAAAGGGGGACCAAGCTGATATAAACAAATACCGTCCTATAAGAGTGACATCAGTAGTTTACAGGCTGGTGATGCAGATAGTAAAGGAAAGACTACAGACATGGGTGGAGAATAAGCTGGCGCTTGGAGAACTTCATAATGGGTTCCGTATACGAAGGAGGTTGGAGGACAATCTATTTTCATTGATGCAGTGTATTGGAATAGCGGAAAAAGAACACATGGCCCGCCCCGCCATGGTGGTCTAGTGGCTAAGGTACTCGGCTGCTGACCCGCAGGTTGCGGGATCGAATCCCGGCTGCGGCGGCTGCATTTCCGGTGTAGGCGGAAATGTTGTAGGCCCATGTGCTTAGATGTGGGTGCACGTTAAAGAACCCCAGGTGGTAGAAATTTCTGGAGCCCTCCACTACGGCGTCTGTCATAATCATATGGTGGTTTTTGAACGTTAAACCCCACATATCAATCATGAACATGGGCCCCTGTTGCTTGAATATTTAGGTGTCAAGGGAGCTTACTTTAGTGTGATTCAAGAAGACTTGTGAGAAATAATGGACACACTATAGATGTGGAAGATTGAATAACTAATCTTCTAAAGAATATCTATAAAAGTAAAAAATGTAGTTATAAAATGGGAAGAACAGGTATCTGAAGTTATAGAGACACAACGCGGGCTTGGACAAGGGTGTCCCTTGTCATCTTTGTTATTTATGCTGTACCTACGGGGACTGGAAGCCAAATGAGAGGGGATTCGACTCGGCTACAGCCTCTCTTTTGCCAAGCAATATAAACACATTGAACAGTCATTACCAGCATTGATGTATGCAGATGATTTAGTAATAATAGCCGACAACAAGGACGAGCCGAAGGTATTGATATACATCTGTGGTAATGAGAGAGATAGGTTAAAATTGATGTTCAGCAGGGAAAAATCGCCAATCATAATTTTTATTGGTAACAAAGATAGTGAGCATAAAATACAGAAAATCACGCTGGAAATATTAGATAAATATAAATATTTGGGCATCTTGATAAATAAAGTGGCTGAATACCTAAGGAAGCACGAAAGATACGTAATTACTAAGGTCACCAGGAATGCAACTGTAATAAAAAATAGGGCATTGTTGGACTACAATAGGTATGACGTGTGAGAGGGATTTGAAAAGGTGTAATGGTCCTGGGTTTGATGTTCGGCCATGCGGTCTTGTGCTTGAAATCAGAGGTTTAAGCAAGATTGAAAACCAGACAACGTGGCATAGGTAGACTCGCTTTGGGAGCACACGGGAGTACTCAAAATTAGGTGCTACAGGATAAGATGACATGGACATCGTTCGAGTGCAGGGAATGTATACAAGCAAGGTAGAATTTGAGAAGAGACTGAGAATAATGCGAGAGGAGTGGTGGGCTAGGAAAGTTTTGAGCTACTTGTACATGAAGAATGTTCATACTAAATGAAGGGAGTGAACTTGAAAATTGTCAGGCAAGTACTTGAACAATAGCAGAATACCAAACCAAAAGGAAACATTCGTTAGGAAGAAGGTGAAGAAAAGAGAGAGGGACATGTGGAAGATTGGAATGCTTACGAAATTATCACTGGAGACCTACCAAACTTTCAAGCAGGAAATCGCAAAGGAAAAGATATACGATAATTCTCGGGGTAGTTTTCTGCTGTTAGAGGCCAGAACGGGAGTATCGCGGATCAAGGCATTCCTAGCCAAATACGAAGACACAAACACAGTATATAGCGCGTGTGTAGAGGAGGAGGAAATGGCTGAACATTTGATCAAGTTCTGTAAAGGGCTCCACCCTTTGGTTCAAGATATTGTCGCAGAATTTTCCAAAGCATTGACGTTAAGGTACAGCGAAGGCAAAATAGACTTTAAACGGGTAGAAATAACCAGGCGGAGGCTAACTGATTGGTGGCTACAATCAAGGAGCGAGTGCAATTCAATCCTTAAACACATAGTGATAGTACTTAACTTTATGGGAAGGTGGTGTGAGCCACCGACCGATCTGAAGGGCACAGCCGGATCCATTCATCTATCCACCCATCCATTCATTCAGAGAAGTGACTGAGCTAACTGTTTTATAAACCACGCAATCACTGCATAGAGTTTTAACTTGACAATATTACTATTGACCATGTCCATTATAAACATAAAAAAATAATTGAGGTCCAAGCACAGACCCGTCAGAATCGCCAGAAACAACTTCAACTCGACCTGTGCTGCATGTGCCATTCAGAGAAACGTATTGATAACTGTCCTTCACGCAAGCTCTAATCCATGATATTATAGTACGATTTATTATAATTAAACTTAAATTGTGAAGTTATTTTTTATGCGATACTTATCACGGGATTTACCAAAATTCATGAATATAGAACCTCTTTGATATCCTTTATTTATAGCTTCCACAAACTTGTGCGTAATTTCGAGTAATTGTGTATTATAAGAATAACTACGTCATAAGCCGTGTTGCGCTTGTGTTAGAACATGCTTTGAAAGAAAGTCAACTATATGATTTTACTTTACATGCTCGAAAAATTTGCATGAATTTGATGGTAATGAAAATGGCCGAAATTTTGCGGTGTTAAATTTATCACCACATTTATACAGTGGTTTTATTCTCGCGGTGTTTCAGTTCTTCGGCAAATCACCATCCCTCAGAAGTTTTTAGACAATACGACTAAATACTTTGCACAACACTCAGCGTGTCGTGTTAATAAGGCGTTTGAGATATCCCCGTGCTAGGTAATTTTTTTATTATCAATGTTGCACAGAACAGAACCCTAGATGCTCGGGGATTCTCACATCCAGCACAGGTAGAACAGACACACTACACACAAATTGGAAACTATTGTCTCTTGTAAATGCAGATAGAAAATGGTTCTTTAAAGCAGCAGACGCAGCTAAGTCATTAGCAATGATTTGTTCATTAAGTCAGAACGAAGTAGTCCTACGTGTATTCGGTTTAATAGACATCCGTAACTTTCCAGTTGATGCCCTAATAAAAGAGGGAAATGATGCACCATAGTGTTGGGCTTTATCCTACTCAGTTTGTGGTTTCAATTTCGTTACTAATGTGGAAATATAATCGCCTAGTGTAGGGCAAAACAGATTTGGGGCCTTTTTAGTTTTGAATCTTCTAAGTTTTCATTGAAGCTGGTGCGTTTGTCGGGGTTTCTAAGCATTCTTGCCTGGTGATATTGTAGTCAATAGTGGCACGTAACGTACTATTCATTCCACAAAAGGTATACGTGGCCACCTCACGGATTAATCATGCAAAGGAAGTTTGCGAAAAATTAAAAGATTTCAATGCCGTCATGCAGCATGATCACCGGGACTTTCTCAAATTGGCTACCCTGACTCGTTCACCCGCTCTGTGGAACGTCAACTAGCACTTTCATCAGGTTTCGACAACTCGCTTTGTGCTTCTGTGCCATATCTTCCTGGTACAAGCCAGCTTCTTGCGCGTGTTCTACGCTCTTACAATGTTCAGGTATACCAGTTGTGTCAACGAACAAATAGAGGCATTCTATTCTGAGGCTAAAAGAAGAAATTCCAAAAGGAAAAATTCAAGCGTTGGTCACACGTGCGCAGAATATAATGGCAGTTGCATCAGAGGTAGAGACAATTTCCCAAAAGAATAAAATAGCATACGTATGGTATAAAAAGAAAAGTGCTCTTATCAAACGAGCTCGCCGGATACGCCAAAACGTCTGGACACAAAATAGACTGGAATAATGAAAAGCATTACAGCGAGATAAGTGAACTCGACATCTTGGCTTCATTTGAAATCTGTCACAGTTCATGCAACAGCGCATACACTCAGTCATCATGAAGTCGCAATTAAGTTCTTGTAAATTACTGCCCTAATAAAACACGAGAAGGCGAAGAGGCAGAAATCTATGAACGCTGGCCACGAAATGGCTAGGCGGTGGGCCAGTGCGAGGCACGCGTTAGGAGAGAATGGGCGCTTTAGTTTTGTCCTTGCCAGGGTCAAGGGGGCCGGGAGACACCACCGACGGTTCCTCCTCGTCTCGGTGCTACGCATGCACAGAATGCTTCCAGGTGGTAAGAAAATGTCAAAGACTCAATCAGCTACACCCAGAAGGGTGTGCCTTCGTGACAAGGCATACGCCGAAAAAAGAATAAAGCGAGCCTGTATCGACCAGTGTGAGCGGATATTAATATTGAGACTGGGAGGGGCACTTGACAGTGCCAGGGTCGCCAAGATGTCGGCAGAGCTTCGACGGGAAAAAAAGCACTTTTCCTTTACCTCATGGAGTTGGTACGTTAGAGAGACGTGCGTATTATACGTCAACTCTTTGAGCTGTTCACACATTTCTTCTCGTCTGAACATTGTGGTATTCCTTTGATGGAAATTTTTTGATGCTGTGCGATCAAAACAGTCCTCTAATACTACTACTTAGACTGCGAGACTGGTCAGACTTCTGTTCGGAAGAGAAATCGTCTGAAATATTCTAATTCACGCCCTCTAAAGCTCTTACATTCAATCAATTCATTTCCCAAATGCGTTTTGCGACAACTTCACTCTAATTTATTCCGGACAACTCACCTGACCGCTCCATTTAAAGAACTCGTGACAATGAAAAATTTGGCACATCCCACAATTTGTGTAAGTTGATTTCACGCGAAGAAATCAGCCAAGCTGCCGTTGCAGCGTTTTTGTTCTGCCTTCAAACGAGCGCTAAGGAGTGCATATACGAATTGACGTAGTCGCGTGTATATCGTTGACCTAAAAGGAACGCCCACTATACACAGGCTCCTCAAGAGTCAGCTGTGACATTGGTACTCACGTCAGAGGATTGAGCTGAAAAAAGTCATAGAAGTTTCACACTGGCTGTGCCAAGCTGAAGGAAGTGCAGAGGTGGCTGGCCTTATTCGGTTCTCTTAATTTTTTTAGTGTCTCTGTCTCTTTCATTATTTTTTCTCCTGTGTTTTTCTATGTGTTTTTCTATGTGTTTTTATGTCGGTCTATTCGCATTTATTTCTTTTTCTTTCTCTTCGTCTACTTTCTTTCTTCGTCTATCAGCTTCTTTTTCTTTCTTTCTCCTACCTTTCCTTCCCTTGATCTCTCTAGTGTTCGCTCCCTCTTTTTCTTTATATTTATTTAACGCGTTTCTTCTTTTGCGTTGCTCTCTTTATCTCCCTTTCTCCTTCTTTTTGTGCCACGCTCCACTCTCAGAATGTTACTCTCCTCCTCACCCTCAGTTCCTTTTTCATTTTTCTCGCTATGATATGCTGTACAAAGGTATGCCATAGCTCATGAAAAACGTGCAATGATCCGGTGGCGCTGTTGTGCGGGAATGAATGGAAGAAAAAAGCGATTGCCGACCTTTAGGTTTCCAAGAGAACCAGTCACGTTGAAGAACGCTTTGTCACTCTAAACCAAGGCAGTGTTTTAGTGCTCCTTTAAGGTTTTTAGAGTTGAAGCGCGAAAAAATATAAAACACCAACTTGTCCGATCCAACACCTTGCTCACTTTAGGAACTGGTTAAATTCCCCACCTGGCACCTTAAACTCAGGCCCAGCCCTAATCCCGGAGCTTCAGGCCCGTGCCCGTCCCGCGCTGGCCGTGAAAAGTAGTTTGCCCAGTCCAGCCCGGCCTATGGGCTGGGCTGGATTTTTGAATAAGCCCGGAACTGTGCAGTGCTTTCACTGAGAGACACAATGTGAAATCAATCGCATGCCTGATAAAGTCTACACACCTCGTTATGGTTTGGCTGCTAATAAATGTCTTAAACAAACATAGTCCACCAATACTACGTTGGTGCACACCATGCACGACAGGTAAATCGGATGAGTTGCGGATACTGATGCAGACGTACTTCAAAGCGCTCCTAAGTAAATAAGGCATGACTTATTTATTTTACTGGTCTTCCCCGAAATTCATGTAAGGAAAGGCTTCAAACAGTAATTTAGTTATTGAGGCTTTTTAAAAGCTTTATTAAAAAAATAGACAGCTGTGTAGTCATTATGTTCAAAGCTCTGTGGTATGTATTCCTTCAATGTTAGGAGTGCCATTTCTGTGGAACCGTTATTCTGGAATTCGTACTGTGAGTCTGCAACAACACTCTTTTTATTTCAAAAGTCCATCATTCGAGTTAACACGAGCTTTTTTGTACCCTTTGTAAGAACTGCGAATACATCTACTGGTCGGTAGGTGGACGCAGAGCTTTGATCAGCACCCTTATGAATAACTAAAAATTTAGCAAGCTTCATAGCACTGAAAAATTGGTAGTCTATGAAATTAGGCTGTAAGTGTCCCCCAGTGAAAGAACAATAATATGTAAAACATAATTCATAGGTTTAATCTGCAGTTTATTTATGACTAAAATTTTACTAGCTATATTACTAAATTCCATTTAAACTCTATAATTTATTGGTAGGCGCAAAGTATGCGCTTTGGGAAGTGGCACTGCTGCGGGTGGTTTTCATCATTCTACCATTTCTATTAGTGGCATCATTTTTAGCAGTTACGAAATTGTGGCTAATGTGAGGGGCGTTCCAGTTATCTTACATGATCCTACTTTTACCAATGTTATAGGCAATCACGTCTCTATAGCAACCTACAACAGAATTAATAGCTTGCCAGGCAATTTCTGGTCATTGCCTGGAAATATTTGCGAATAATTTTTCTTAGTATGTTGCTCTTAGTTCAGCATTCTGTCTGTTTTAAAATTTTCAACCATCGCTAATGTGTATTCAGACCATGTTCGTAAAAAGGAATGGTAGGGAGCATTTTTGTTGCGAATATTTCTAGAAGCTCGCGGGTACGGCAGGATGTCAGAACGAAACTTTTTTCGTTCCGGTTTTCGTTTCGTTCCACAGAAAAATGTTTTGTTTCGTTTCTGTTCTGGAACGTAAGAAAAAAAAAACGTTCTGTAACGGTTCGTAACAGTTCTTGTAATAATAAAAACTAACAACATACTTGATCAAAAGTGCTTACTAAAAATAAACTTGCAAACAAAAATGTACTAATAAGTGTTGGGTTTTAACATCAGCAACCAACGATATCAGTGCGAAGGAAGCCGCGAATGATTTTGAGGCAAGGTGACAGCAAAAACTTGACATTTATTTTTCGTCAAGTTTTAATCCTGAATTTTCGTCAAAAGGGTGTACACGATTTCAGAAGCAGCTGGCCATCGAGTGTAGTCACCGGTAAACAGGATCGCTGCTCTGACAAACCAACCTAAATGCCCAAAATGCCCTCTCCACGCTGCCTTGTGCGGATGGCACACCAAGGGCCACTTGTTCTAACATGTACAACTCCAGTAGCCGCTCATTATGCTCGTTCCAAAATGTCAACACATTTGTGCTTCTGGAAGGCGCGGCTCTTTGTCCACCATTTCAAGTAAACGTGTGCTGCCCGCTGATCCTGGCTCACTTGTAAAATGCGATTGAGCGCCAACTTCAGCATCCTTCATTTTCAAAAACGCCTCGAAGGTTTTTCTGAAGTTGGCGCAGCGGTGCTCTTAGGAATGCAGCTGCTACACTGATTGTGCTGAAGGCCTGTAATGAGTTTCCAGGTTTTGCACAAGTGCATTCTAGCTTGGTATCTTTGATCACGTGTCAGAAGAAGGCAACAGTGGTGGTCCATGCACAGCACAGCACAAAATATATATGTATACTGAAAAGATTTCCCTCTCGTTTCTCCAGTGACTGAGCGAGGGCCTGATCCAGTGGTGATGATATTGTTGCTGCTTTCATGAAACACGTCAACCATGTAGAAATCTCGAATTGTCAGTTGTTCTGCCTAAGCATTTTTGTGGCTTTTTGTGCCAGCTGAAGAAATTTTATGGCAATGTCTACATTTGCCCCAATGCTTTGGCCGTCTCGTCATGGGGGAGAAAGCTTTAGCAAAGTCCTTCAATCCAACGAACCTGTCCTCATAACCAACGTTGATATCCAACGTGTCGGGCAGTAAATAATAGGCTTCTTTAGCTCTAGCGTCCTTATCAAACCTATGAAACTGTGTGCATGGAGTTTCTCCACGATTACACGACATTGTGCAATGAGGGTATTGAGGCCGAAGTCCTTTACAACATTGCTAACAGCCAGTTGCAGACTATGCGCAGCACACCTTACGGCGAACTTAAAATCTGCTCCATCAAGACTAAGGCGCTCGACGTCCTCCTGTAAAATCTGCAATGTCCGAATCCTGGCTAGACTATCTGAACAAGAAGCGACGCTTTCGTGGTCTGTTTGACCGAGAAGACTTCAGCATGTTTTCACTATTGTAACACTGTACAATTTGGCTACAGTGGGACAGAGCGCTTTTCACCTGTGATTCTCAGCAGTGTGCTACTTCATGGTCAGTGGTTGAAGAATTATAGCTTTACTTCTTTGGCATACCGTACATTGATGCCAAGGAGAGTCCTGCCAAGTCGCCACGCGCCGACAATTTTCCAAGAAAACATTCGTTTCCTCAGCATCTGCGAAATTTCATCTTTCTTGCTTTTGGCTTGTTCCTGGAACTTGGCCTTAACGGTCTCAGCTGTCATGGCTCGCTTAGCACTGAGCGCTTTAAGGACAGGATCAATCATTTCGCGAAAGCCGGAGTCATCCAATAGCCAAAATGGCCAACCATTTCTTGTGACTAGCTCAACGCAAGTATTCTTAATACTGTCCTCTGCTTTTTTTGCGAAACATGTTTCGATGATGTGGATTGAAAGATTTCCTGTATATTCACTTGCCTGAGCTTCGCCGCAGGACAGCCTTCCACCTCGTCCAACACAAGATGCTTCGTAGAGTTGACTTCGTCGGCCAGAATCTTTTGGTACACTTCCTTGTGGCGCCGCTCCGAATGATGCTCCAGGTTTCCACTACGGTCGCCCGACGCAACGTGCTGGCAGTTCTCAACCTGGCTCGTCGATCTGTCTGAGACGCTGTCATACTTGAAACTCTGTAGAGCACGGTTTATTCTGTCACGTCTCATCTGAACTAGCTGAAAGACTCGGTGAGGAAGCGTTGCATTAGCAGAAAACTAACAATAGGCGCTACCCAAAGCACCGCCGACGCCAGCTATCGCTGCAACTTAGGAGCGTAAGTGCACTCGCACGAGCAATGTTCCCGTGAGCGTCTAGGCAACCAGTGTAGTTTCTGTGACACTTGCATTTTTCTATCACAATTTTACAATTGTTACAGTCTTCAGTGGCGTCGAGAAAACAACAGTTCCGTATTCAGATGCTCTAACACGACTGAAAACTCACCAGGAATACACTTCTACAAGCTTTGGGTGCTGGTTCACGATCGATTGATGTTTGATGGAGAAGGTATGCAATCGCGCTTTGTTTACAACAGTGGTAAAACAAATGCCGTCTTTTATTTGTCCATCTTTGTTGACACGCCTTCAGTAAACGCTACCACGTTTACAGTACTATGAGATGTACCAATGTGTCTCTTCAAAAAAGCAATTGATGCGAAGCGCCAAGCTTTACGTTTCGGATTAATACTATGAATAATTAATTGATCTTGGATGACTTGAAGAAAAGAACTGCATTGTTGACTTGCAGGCGTTTCAAAGAAGATCTGCTTATTAGCGAAGACTGCCTTGTGTGTCAGCGGCTGGGTGCCGGGTCAGCAACTTTTGGGGCCGAGTACCGTATGCCCACTGATCCGCCACGGTGGGCATTAGATTTCGCCTTCAATAATGCGAGGGAGTTGAAAAACAAATTCTTCCCACTTTCTTAAGAGAAAAGTTGGTAGCTGAATAATGAATTCGTAATCAAACAACGCATACAAGTGGTTTTCTAAGTTATAGAGGTTTATTTTCTCAAGCGCGAATTAGGAATTTGTAGAGCAATCTCAGTGCTTTGTGTGAGCGTGTGAGAATATTGCTCACACTTGTCACTCATCGTGACAATATGTTCACACTCTTGACACACAACATTGAGATTGCGCCTATAGCCGCTGTGCAGCGTGGCACAAGACATGTCAGCATCGTACACACGTGAGGTCTCTTTCGCTGCGTATTACAAAGTGTGGACTGTCTGTTCGTTTCTTCAAGGCATATGAACTGGCGCGCCGATAATGTAGCTGTTACCGCACGTACAGGCACATGTCGCTGGAGCCCGACGTGACTAGAGCGTCAGTCGCTGCATCCGCGTGCGCCGCAGGCGCGTAGACCGGAGCTTTCACACTGAAACGACACAAACGAACGTGCTCCGTATTATGCGTTCTCCGTCAAAAATAGCATACCTAGAGCTTACTCTCCACATCACATTCCCGGTCGTTTGTTTCACGTGTATTTCCCAGTCTCCGTTTTTTTAGCACTTCACTATTATAGATGTTAAAGCAGTTCAAGGTTGACGTCGTGAGCCATAGCTAGCGAAAGAGTTTAGGAAAAAGAGACGCCAGTTACACGTACAGTGGTTTTATTAGTACATTTACCACAACTTGTGCTTAAAATTTCTCATTGAAAACAGCCAAGCACTAAGAAACTATAAAGCCTCGGCATCAGAGTGTCAGAATTGAACAAAAACCGAAAACAAAACACGAAAAAAAAAAACGATATTTTTGACCCGAACAAAAGCAGTAACCAGAACAATATTTTTTGTTTCGTGCCGGAGTAAAAACGAAATATTTTCATTGGCTTTTAACTTGTTGAAACAGAAGAACTGAGGTCATGCAACGTGAGCATCAAGGCATAGTTCAAAATCCGTGCGCACCGCGAACAGACACCCCAAAGATGTTGAAATATTGCAGAAGGCCAAAAAGGCCTGTGCCTCTCACACAGGTCGTCCTGGAGAGGGAACTGTTGGCGCTGCAGTTTGCTTGATGAGGATAGCGATCGCGCACATCAGATGGCGGGCTCATTTTGAGTTATTTGCCTCCACGTGATTAGGCGGGATTAAAGGCTCCCACAAAATCGCAAGTTATTGAGCGGAACAAATTCTGCTTGCTGGGAAAGTTCTTGATACTGAACTTGAGAACAACAGGTGGTCAAGAACAAGCTGTTGTTCTTGAACAAGTGTCGGAGTATAGGACGACCCACTCTTTATGCTATTCACAAGGTGTGACGCCTGGTTGGTCATTTGCTGTTCTAAAACGCTTCATTACTCATAATAACGCGATTTTTTTTGTGACATCAAGCCTGCCTAAAGCAACTTTGCCAAATGGTCCTGAGCACCGGCCTGGGTCAGGTGGTATAATTTCTGCCTGGCAGGCAATAGACCTGGGTTCGAACACCACTGTGTCTTTGGTGTTTTTTTTTTATTTACTAACTTCTTTTTTTCTAATTTGTTGCGATAGTGGTTACGAACACCGGCGGCGGCGGACAACTACAAGGTCGTGCGTGACCAGTGTTGTGATCTCATAACAGCTTCCGCTGTAAAAAGAATAGAGAGAGAAGTAAAGATTGAAAGAGAAGTAGAAGATTGAAATTGAGCGAGCTGGAATGTCTTGCAGTAGTATGGAGCGTCGATGATAAATTTTGACATTATCTTTTGGGGCGTGCGTTCGCTGCTGTGACTGATAATGCTGCTATAGCATAGATTTTCGCCACGCAGCAACTAAAGCACAAATTTGCCCGGTGGATAATGACGCTGCAAGAATACGGTTTTGACGTGAGCCGCCACACCGGGAGGCTAAACAACGTCGCCAATGCACTTTCGCGGAACCCCATTGACTGCGCGCAATAAACCAGGCAAATTCACCTCTTTTTCGCCCAGATGGAATTCTACCGAGCCCAACTTTAGGATAAAGATTTGGCATATCAAACATCGCATCTATAGCTCACAAGGGAAGTCACAGTACTTTTGCGATGCGCAATGGCACATTGTACTGGCGGCACTGGCAAGCGGACCAATCCGAAGAACTTCACCTGAATATGATTCCCAAATCTCATTGGTCAGAAATATTAGGAGCCATTCATGACATCCCCAAAACGTGGACACATCAGCCAACAAACCACGCTCCAGAAACTGCAAGAGCGCGTTTGGCCGAAGATGCAAAGTAGCATCCGGTCTTATGTCGGCAGTTGCAGAATTTCGCAGCAGTATAGACGACTGCTTGCGTGTGAACCTGCATTAATGACACCTATCCGGATACCTGAAGCAATTTTCGACACATTTGTAATGGATTACATGGGACCTCCACCTACCACCCCTGCGGAAAATGGTTTGATCGTAGCTGTCGACTACCTGTCGAAATACGTGGAAGTGGAGGCCGTACCGTCTTTTGCATCCACTAAACTAATAAATTTCTTGAAGCACCGATTCGAATGAAGGCATGGCTTGCCAAAGAAGTCAATATCTGATCGGGCTACAACGTTTCGTAACGGCGAACTGAAAAAGTACCTTTGCACGGTAGGTGGGCGGAACCAAGCAAACGGCTTCACTGAGCGAACCAACAAAAGTATCCAGACACGACTCGCTCCATATACAAAAGTAGGGAAAGGGGGGGCGGGAGGGAGACTGGGTCATCTACTCTCCGTCTGCCGCTTTTGTGATTAACACGGCACTGCAGACGTCTACCAGGGAAACACCCTACGAATTTGTTTATGGAAGCCACAACTGAAAGCTGTCCTCAGTCTGGATGCTCCCATTATAGCTTCACTTGCCGACGATCGCAAATTATCGGATCAGAACATCCGAATCACGGCAGTCAAAAGAGTCATCCACGCCAAACAAAATAAAAAAATGCCACTATGACAGACGCCGTAAACCTGCTTCTGCTTACAACATCGGCGACGAGGTGTAGGTGAAAGGGGCGCCAGCGGGCCCGGCAAGAAGTTACTCCCTAAGTTCGACGGGCCATTCATAATTATTGAGCATATAGGTGAGAATACCTGGCATGTGAGCAACTCAGATGCGAACTTCACGCTCGATAAACGTAAAAGAAACAACTTTACCGTGCATGTGTCGCTGTTGAAGAAATCAGTCATACAGTGGCAGGTGAAATGAACTGTAAATTCTTTTCTTTCTTTGGCAGGTCCGCAGTGTGGCCAAATATAATGAAGGGCGTCGTGGAAGCTCTGGGGCATGGGCTGGCGAGCGAAAAAGAGGCAGTATAGCACAGCTTGCCCGACGATCGGGTGTTTTTTAAGCCGAGGACCAGCCTTCCCTGATTAAGGCACGTCGCCGGCTCAAATGTAGTAATATATATATATATATATATATATATATATATATATATATATATATATATATATATATATATATATATATATATATATATATATATATATATATATATATATATATATATATATATATATATATATAGATATATATATATATATATAGATATATATATATATATATATATATATATATATATATATATATATATATATATATATATATATATATATATATATATATACATTGTTATGGCGTTTATTAGCGGGCACACACAGAGTCTACACAACGGCGACAGTAACGGCCAAGCACGGACTCTGCGCGCGAGCGGCGTTCTTTTTGAACAGATCCACTAGAAAGCACTTGAGAATTCGACCCATTTCAGTGTTCGGCGGCTTCTCTACAATTACCCCGGGGTCGAAGAGGGAGCCGCCTGGCGACCTAACACCTTGTCACTACGAGCGGGTCGTAGTAAGCCTTCAGGCGCTCTACGTTGACTATGTCACGCCCGCGGTGGCGCATGTCCGAAGATTGTTCAATTGGCTCAATACGATAGTTGACCGGAGATGTGAGCTCGATCACACGGGAGGGACCTTCATATTTCGCGAGTAGTTTGGAAGAAAGGCCAGCTACAGAGGTCGGGATTGGGAACCATACAAGGGAACAGGAAGGAACTTGGGCTCAGAAGTGGCGGGGCCATCACGACTACTCTTCTGCTGCTCTTGCTCATGCGTCGTGAAAGTCTTGACAAGGTCATGACACTCTTCAGCAAGCCTGGCGGTCTCGAAAATAGGTGTACACTCAGATGGATCCGGCGTGTACGGGAGTATCGTGTCGACGGTGTGGGACGGGTGCCTTCCGTACAGCAAGAAGAAACGTGAAAAACCAGTCGTGCTCTGAGGGGCGGTGTTGTAGGCGTAGGTGACGAAAGGCAGTATGGTATCCCAATTCGTGTGGTTGATGGCGACGTACATCGACAGCATGTCACCGAGGGTGCGGTTGAAGCGTTCGGTCAGACCATTCGTCTGCGGGTGGTAAGCAGTAGTTTTGCGGAGGACAGAATGGCACTCAGTGAGAATAGCTTCGACGACTTCTGACAAGAAGACACGGCCTCGATCGCTGAGAAGCTCCTGGGGTGGACCGTGGCGCAGTATGAATCGATGCAGTAGGACGGACGCAACAACACGCGCAGTAGCCGCAGGGTGAGCGGCGGTTTCGGCGTATCGCGTTAAATGATCTACGGCGACGATGGCCCAGCGGTTGCCAGTGGACGTCAGAGGGAGTGGTCCATACAAATAGATACCTATGCGCCCAAAAGGACGGTCAGGGCAAGGTAACGGTTGCAGACCGGCTGATGACATGTGCGCAGACGGTTTGCGGCGTTGGCAAGCGAGACAGGAGTGAACGAACTGCTGGACGTAGCGGTACATTCCGCGCCAGAAGTAGCGTTGTCTGATGTGATGGTAGGTTTTGAATACCCCAGAGTGCGCGCACTGTGGATCAGAATGGAAGGATTCACATATCTCCGACCGCAGACTGCGGGGTATCACGAGTAGCCACTGCTGGCCATCGGCGTCGTAATTGCGTTGGTGTAGGAGGCCATCACGATTGGCGAAATGGTGAGCTCGACGACGCAAGGCACGCGTGGATGGCGTTGCGGACGGATCAGAGAGCAAGTCGATCAGTTGGGCGATCCAATTATCCTTTCGCTGTTCGGTAGCGATGATGACAACATCAATGGCAGAAACAGCAACCGAGGATACTGAGCAGAGCACGTCAGCTTCAGGCACAGAGGAGCGCGAGAGGGCGTCGGCGTCAGCATGCTGGCGTCCGTTGCGGTAGAGCACGTGGATGTCGTAGTCTTGTGAGCGAAGAGACCAAAGGGCGAGGCGGCCTGAGGGATCCTTCAATGATGACAGCCAGCATAGTGCATGATGTACGGCGACGACATGGAATGGGCGACCATACAAATAATGTCGACACTTTGTAAGAGCCCAGACACTCTTTGTAAGAGCCCGGCACTCTTTTTCCGTGATGGTGTAGTTTGTCTCGGCCCTCGTGAGCGTACGGCTTGCATATGCCACAACATAATCAGGGAACCAGGGTTTGCGCTGCGCCAGGACAGCGCCGAGACTTACAACTCTGGCGTCTGTGTGCACATCCGTCGGGGCCGTAGGGTTGTAGTGGCGGAGAATGGGAGGAGACATCAACAAATGGCGGAGCTTCAAGAACGCGTTGTCGCACTCTGAAGACCACGAATGGAGGGGCCCGTTACTTCCAAGGAGCTTCGTCAGCGGTGATATTATCGTGGCAAAGTTTTGTATGAAGCGTCGGAAGTTTGAGCACAGGCCCATGCAACTACGCAGTTCTTTGACGGTCGCAGGTTTTGGGAATTCGGCCACGGCCCGAAGCTTGGCTGGTTAAGGAAGAATGTCATCCTTGGACACGACGTACCCTAGGATGGTGAGTTGGCGTGCTGCGAAGCGGCACTTCTTCAGATTTAGTTGCAAGGCGGCATTGCTCACACGTGCGAAAACTTCTTTTAGACGTTCGAGATGCGTGGAGAAATCGAGAGCGAAGATAACAACGTCATCGAGGTAACACAAGCACGTGTGCCATATCAAGTTGCGCAGAACGGTGTCCATCAGGCGCTCAAATGTCGCAGGTGCATTTCACAGACCAAACGGCATGACGTTGAATTCGTACAAGCCGTCGTGTGTGATGAAGGCAGTCTTCGGTCGAGCGTCATCAGCCAGGGGCACTTGCCAGTACCCCGAGCGCAGATCGAGAGAAGAAAAAAAATTGGGCTCCGTGAAGGCTGTGAATTCCGTCGTCGATGCGCGGCAGTGGGTAGACATCCTTGCGAGTGATCTTATTAAGCCGTCTGTAGTCCACACAGAACCACACAGAACCATCTTTCTTCGCAACAAGAACAACAGGAGACGCGCAAGGACTGTCCGAGGGCCGAATGACGTCGCGTCGGAGCATATCGTCAACTTGCTCGTTAATTTCCCGGCGTTGCAGGCGACACGTGGTATGACTGTTGCCGTAATGGTGGATGGGCACCAGTGTCGATAAGATGCGTAACAGTGGACGCGCGATCGAGAGAACTTCGCGCGACATCGAAAGAAGAACGGTATTCTTGCAACAGGTCTAGAAGCTGGGAACGCTGTACTGACGTAAGGTTGTCATCAATGTATGGGCCAAATACATCAGGATATGATGGGTCAGAAGTAGAAACAGCACTGATGGTACGAGAATCAGGACAACGCGAGTTTTCGGGTACGTCCAGGACTTGTGCGTCGTCGACTGGTTCCACTCTGCCGAGACATTCCCCTCGAACCAAGGTAACAATGTACGGGGATGGTTTGGTCACTAAAATAGCGGCGTTGCCCTGGGTGATTTGCCAGTCGCGAAAGGTACTCGCAACCCTTTCCTTCTGGAAGCACGGTCGGATAGCGAAACGAGTGCAATTTTGTCGGAGAGACCGGTGCAGTAGACCGATACACCCATCGTCAAGCTTTGAGGCACTATAGTATCGTCTTTCACGAGAATCTTGCTCAGTGTCGAGGAACCGTTTTCTGGCGTCAAATGCAAGAAGGGCGAGAGTTCAATTTCGGTGGCGGCACAATGAATGACGGCGTCGTTACGGGAGAAAAAATCCCATCCCAGGATGACGTCATGAGAGCATGCAGGATTGATGATGTATTGGGCGACATACAGGACGTCCTGAACAACAACGCGAGCTGTGCAGCCTGCTGTAAGATTATTACGATGTGAGCTAGCGGTCCGAAGGGACAGTCCAGAAATCGGCGTCGTCACTTTTCGAAGCAAGCGGCAAAGGTTTTCGCTCATAACTGATACCGCAGCTCCAGTGTCAATAAGAGCAGATGCATGAACACCGTCCACAAGCACGTCAATGACATTAAATGGGCGGCTCTGAGGGCTTTCACAAAGCGATAGCGTCACACTTCTTGCCTCTTGGACTGCGACGACAAGTTTTCACGCTCATGAGCAGAAGAACTTGGCCGCATGGGGGACAGAGACCGACGTCGTGGAGACGGCGACCTTCGAGCAGACGGACCTGGGGAGACGACAGTGGCACAGACGGCAGTTCGTCGTTATGCGAACGGCTAAGGTGGCCAGCAACAGGAGAAGAAAGGGGAGCCGGCTGTAGTCGAGAGCAATAACGGGCTACGTGACCGGCGTAACCGCAAGCAAAGCAGATGGGCCGGTTGTCGGGTGTGCGCCATCGGTTTGCCGGGGTGGGTCTTGCCTGGAACGGCGGCTAGAAAGGCTGCATGGTGGGCTGAAAATGAGGCTGAGGGATTGCGCCAACATACGCAGCCGGCATACCCGCTGCAAAGGACGGAGGTCATGCGGCAGCTTCGGCGTAAGTCAGTGGTGCAGGCGCTTGAACGACTGGAGGCGGCCTTGCGACTACTTGGGCGTAACTAGGGGGCGCAGGGGCCGGAAGTTGTTGTGGTTGGTACGCAGGCATGACCTCCGCTGTTTCCTGCTCAATCGCTCGGCGGATGGGTGGAAGAATAGTAGTTCCCCATTGTTGAACAGCCGGTGGGTGGGCAAAGGGAAGGAGAGAGAACTGGCGCGCGATTTCCTCACGGACGAAGGACTTTAGGTCTGCCAGCAGCGCCACCTGATCACATCTGGCCTCCAAGCCAGCAAGCCCTGCTTCTCGTGATGTAGAGCGACGGGTCATCGAACACTGCCAGCGGATCCCCTCGTAGCTCTGGCACAGCGTGATGACCTCAGCTACTGTGCCTGAGTTTTTGGCTAGCAGCATCGTGAAGGCACCACCGTCAATGCCCTACATGACGTTCCGTATCTTGTCTGATTCGGACATGCTGTCGTTGGATTTCTTGCACAGGTCCAGGACATCTTCAATGTAACTGGTGAAGCATTCACCGGCCTGCTGAGCGCGTTCGCGTAAGCGCTGCTCGGCTTGCACCTTGCGAATGGCAGGGCGCCAAAAACGTTGGTGATAGCAGTCTTGAAATCGGACCAGGTTGCGAACTCGAACGCGTGGTTGGTGTACCACAAAGTTGCAAGCCCGCAAAGGAGAACACCAAGTTTGTCAACTTGCCGTCCTCGTCCCATTTGTTGGGTACGCTCACGCGCTCATAAATGACGAGCCAGTCCTCCACGTCAGTACCATCGGCACCAGTGAAGTTGGATGGATCTTGGATCCTGGGGACACCGGGACAAGAAGGTGGCAAGGGAGGAGGTGTTATCTAAGAGGCGTCGTGGGACATGGTAGATTGCAGGGTACGTGAGCGTAGTTCCAAGGGCATCGAAGGGGATCGTAGCACTCTCCAACAATTTGTTATGGCGTTTATTAGCTGGCAAACAGCGAGTCTACCCAATGGCGACAATAACGGCCAAGCACGGGCTCTCCGCGCAAGCGGTGTTCTTCTTGGGCAGATCCACTAGAAAGCACTTGAGAGTTCGACCCATTTCAGTGTTGGGCGGCTCCTCTACAATATATATATATATATATATATATATATATATATATATATATATATATATATATATATATATATATTGTGAGCATTATCAAGTTTAGGTTGTGGGGCATATACTCGAGTCAATAAAGGAGAGTCTTGAGTGTACTCGACGCCATCTTACAAGTGGTGGAGAGTGCTGCCCAGTTCCTGCGTCCTCTCGCGTTCTCGGACACCCCAGCGTCTTCTAGAATACAATCCTGGAGCTCCGTTCAGGCCGCCGCTTAAACGACCTAAGTCCGGTAATGTCGCAAGCCGCCCAGACCAGCGTGCCAGCTTCGCCACCGCTCCCACTGCCAAGAAACCCTTCTCACCTGGTCACCAGCCCTCAAAAGGATCCTCCGCTGTTCGCAGGGCTTCCGGGTGAAGACGTTGAAGACTGGCTCGAGGAGTATTACCGCGTGATTGTTATCAACAACTGGGATGAGCCTGGGAAACTCACCCACGTTTCATTCTACTCGAGCGACGTCCCAAAAACGTGGTTAACAACGCCACAGATTTTCTGACATGGCCAGCCTTTACACGTCAGCTCCGCCAGATTTTTGCCAACCCATCAGTGCGCTTGGATATTGCCAAAAAGAGGCTTGGTGCACGTGTTCAACGCCCTGGCGAGTCTTACACTTCTTACATCGAAGATGTTCTCGCTCTTTGCCACCGCATCGACAACGATATGGCGGAAAACGACCGCGTGCGCCACCTGCTAAAATGAATTGCGACTGTCGCTTTTGACGCGCTTGTGGTGCAAAATCCCCAAACCGTAGCCGATGTTGTCGCTACCTCTCAGCGCCTTGAGGAGCTTCAGACCACTCGGGTACAACCTGACATGTCTGATCTGAGCTCAAGTTATGATACAAAAGAGCTGCGTGCACTGATCCGCTCTATCATTCCCGAGGAACTTCATGCACAGGCTTCACCTAGCCACCTCTATATCTAAACGACGCCACCCGCTACTAGTTTACGCGACGTCGTGAGGGAGGAACTGGCCTTGATGACTAGTACAGCAGCTCCGAGTTCACATTCCATGCCCAGTTATACTCACGTTGCTGCAACGACATCTACGCCCCACCAGAGCCTGGCCTCAATGACTGTCACACCTGCCCCGAGCTCATATCCTGTGGCCATCCCAACGTATGCTCCGGTTGCTGCTAGGACACCTGCACCCCAGCAAAGCCCAATGCAGCTACCAGCGCCCGAAGTGCATGGTTCGCTCAACTCACTCGCACCGCGGCCATCTTCCCAGCCTTACAACGCCTGGCGCAGTTCGTGGCCGACTTGCTCCTATTGCGGCATCCGTGGTCATATTTCAAGGCTTTGCCGATGCCGTCAGCAAGACGAACGACGAAGCTACGATAACCTTGAACGGGTTGACTTCTACGCGACTGGACCACCCTATCGTCGGCTGTATTCAAACAGCACGCGTCGGTCGCCGTCTCCGCAGAAATTTGACCCAGTTGGCACTTCCCGGTTCTCACGTCGTCGCTCACCTTCACCGATGCGGCGTTCCTCTTCTCCTTTCCGACTTTCTACTTCACTTCCCGACCGTCAACTGGAAAACTGAACAGTGCAGGTTCGGGAGGGAAAGTTGCATCTTTCGAACTGCGTCAAACTCCTCCGGAACGCCCATCGAATGTTTTATTGGTGTATGTTGAAGGTATACAGACAGAGGCACTGGTGGACACAGGCGCATCACTTTCCGTAATTCGTGCAGACTTTTGTGTCCGCTTGAAAAAAGTTAGGACACCCTACAATGGTTCTCCCCTTCGTTGCGCAGATGGAGTCCCTATTCAGCCTTCAAGTGTTTGCACAGTCCGCATTTTCATAGATGGCATCCTTCACCACATTCAGTTTCTTGTACTTCCTTTGTGCACTCACTCAGTAATTTTAGGACAGGACTTCCTTTCTTCGGCATCAGCTTTCATATTGTGAGGTCAGCAAGCCATTCAAATGTCAGCTACTGAGAGTTCATCGGATGTCTATCCATACAGCTTCCATTTCGTTGCTGCCACTGATTGTTTCATTTCGCCAGGAGATGAACAACTTCTAACGATCGCTTCGGATACTATAGTTAATGGTGACGTGTTCATAGCTCCATCAGTTTGCTCCAAACCTGCGGGGCTTACCAAAGCACCCGGCCTCGTGCGGTTTAACGACGGTAAAGCATTGTTAACCACCTTGAATACAACTTCTTCGCCAGTGATGCTGCCCCAGGGCACTGCTGTGAGCTGCTTAGCTGACAGTGAGCCCTTTTCGCTGGTTCCCCTTCACGTAGAATCACCGCCTTTGTCTGCTACTGGTGATATCAAGGCTACCACTGTTACCCTAAATGACACCATAAGTCCTCACCTCACTGCCGAGCAAAAGAGGGACCTCTTAGACCTTCTCAAAAAGCACAGCCTTTCGTTTGATGTACATTGCAAAGTTCTGGGCCGCACCTCCGTTGCAGTGCACAGCATTGAAACCGAAGGCAGCTCCATTGTACGCCGCCGCCCATACCGTCTCTCTTCGGCAGAACGGCAAGTCATTGAGGAAAACGTCGCCGACATGCTCAAATGGGATATTATCCGACCTTCATCCAGCTCCTGGTCGTCTCCTGTGATGTTGGTCCGGAAAAAGGATGGCTCTGTCCGCTCTTGTGTTGGTTACAGAGCGCTCAATGAGATCACGAAAAATACGTATATTTGTTGCTACGCATAGACGATGCCCTGGACTACCTACAAGGCGCAGAATATTTCTCCAGCCTTGTCCTCCGATGCGGGTATTCGCAATACCTATGCGCGAAGCACACAAGGAGAAAACAGCGTTTGCGACGCCTGACGGGCTTAACAAATTTAACGTCATGCCCTTTGGCTTATGCAACGCTCCAGCAACATTCGAGCGCATGATAGATACTGTCTTACGTGGTCTCAAATAGAAAACCTGTTTATGGTATTTAGACGACATCTTCATTTATTCTTCAACTTTTTCTCAGCACCATAAGCGTTTGGACGAAGTTCTGACGTGCATTTTGAACGCTGGCCTACAGCTCAATACAAAAAAGTGCCACTTCGCCAGCACAAGCATCAAAGTATTGGGTCACCTTGTGAGCAAAGACGGCGTTCGACCCGACCCCGACAAGGTTGCTGCCGTAATTAGTTTTCCACGTCCGCACAATCAAAAACAATTGCAAAGTTTCATGGGACTGGCGTCTTACTTTCGCTGCTTCATCCGTCACTTTGCTGCCATTGCGGGGCCGTTACAAAGGTTTCTGACGTCAGGGACGGATTTCACGTGGACTGACGAGTGCGAGTGTGCTTTCCAAGCCCTTAAGCGTGCTTTGACATCAGACCCCGTCCTCCGTAACTTCGATGAGAGGGCACCCACTTTCCTGCACACAGATGCCAGTGGCCACAAAATCGGTGCTGTCCTCCTCCAGCGCGACGACACTTCACGTGAGAGAGTAGTTGCGTATGCCAGCCGCGCACTAACACCTGCAGAGCAGAACTACTCGATAACAGAGCAGGAATGTCTCACTGTCGTTTGGGCCATCCAGAAATTTCGACTTTATCTGTATGGACGCCACTTCACTGTGGTTACCGACCACCATGCCCTATGCTGGTTGTCCTCGCTGAAGAATTTGTCTGGGCGCCTCGGTCGCTGGATACTGCGTTTGCAAGAGTACACCTTTGACGTTGTGTACAGGTCCGGCAAACAGCATCAGGATGCTGACGCTCTCTCTCGCTGCCCTCTGCCACTTTCATCTCCAACCACGCAACCTGAATGGCCCTCAGGTGATCAAGCGGCTTCCTCTTCACTCACGTTATCACCCCTGGCAGTTGCTGGGTCGCTACCTTTAAACAACAGCGCCCAGTTTGCCGCGTAACAACGTGATGACCCCTACTGTAACCGCATCATCGGATACTTGAATGACTCGCCTTCTCCACCTAATGCCAGACTACGTCGTCAGCTACGGCTGTTCAAGCTAGAGAACAATGTCCTGCAGCACTATACTTACAATGCGGATGGGCATCGGTGGGTGCCAGTACTTCCCCGTTTGCTGCGAAAACAAGTTCTCGAAGCATTGCACGATGAACCATCAGCTGGACACTTGGGATTTCAAAAGACCTACAACCGCGTTAGAAGCCGTTTCTTCTGGCCTGGTCTTTCTACCTTTGTGGCTAATTATATCGCTTCTTGCGCACTTTGTCAACGCCGGAAACGACCAACTTTAGCTCCGGCTGGCTTATTACAGCCCATTCCATGTCCCGACACACCGTTTGCCGTAGTCGGAATAGACCTCGTCGGGCCACTTTCCGTAACGCCAGCGGGCCACTGCTGGATCGTCAGAGCCATCGACCACCTCACACGATACGCGGAGACCGCTCCTCTACGCACTAGCTCCGCCTCAGACGTTGCCGCCTTCTTGTTAGAAGCCATTGTGTTGCGTCATTGGGCACCTCGCACGTTGTTGAGTGACCGGGGAAATGCCTTCATATCGATAATTTTGGACGAAATTCTAAAAACTTGTGGCACAGTTCATAAGATCATTACCGCTTCCCACCCGCAGACAAATGGACTGACAGAGCGATTCCACCGGACTCTAATCGACATGATATCTATGTAAATCGGACCGAACCACGATAATTGGGACAAAATCTTGCCGTTCGTAACATTTGCACACAACACCGCTGTTCAACGAACCACCGGGTATTCACCTTTCTTCCTCGTCTATGGTCGGGTGCCGACATTAAACATTGACGCCTCTTTCTTCAATGTAATGACAAAAATGTCGACGACTACGCCAGAACATTTCGTCTCCAGGCTTGCTGAGGCACGGCAACGTGCTCAACTCAACCCGGAAGCCAGTCAACAAGACCGCAAGCAACGCTATGACAGCTTTCGTCCGGACGTCACCTTCCGTCCTGGAGATGAAGTACTACTTTGGACGCCTGTTCGCACACCTGGATTGTGTGAAAAGTTTCAGTCTCGCTTTCTAGGACCTTACGTTGTCTGTGAACGAACATCTCCTGTCAATTACCTTGTCACTCCCGTCGAGGGTTCCTCGGACCATCGTTACCGTGCCTCCGAGATAGTCCACGTTTCACGTCTTGAACCCTTTGTGCGCCGTACCTTTGCCGCCTAAGTCTCGGCCGGGCCGGCCGCTCAAGTGCGCGGGGAAAATAAGTGTGAGCATTATTTATGCGTCCCATCGTTTCATCTGCACATACTCATCATCACCAGTCAAGTTTAGGTTGTGGGGCATATACTCGAGTCAATAAAGGAGAGTCTTGAGTGTACTCGACGCCATCTTACAAGATATATATATATATATATATATATATATATATATATATATATATATATATATATATATATATGTACACCAAAAGCAAAAGTGATGCTGGGTCCGGGTAAGATTGTACGAAGTGATTTTATTGACGTTTCGGCCGTGGGTCCGGCCTTCATCAGAATACAGTTTATGGCACGAGTGCTGTTTATACACATGCGCATATCAAGAAGATACAAATATGAAAACCGGCATGAAAGGTGATATATGGGCATATATATATGCGCTGCTTGGCTTGCAGCTTGCGAACGGCAGGGTGGCCAAAAACGTTGGTGATAGCAGTCTTGAAATCGGACCAGGTTGCGAACTCGGACGCGTGGTTGGTGTACCACAAAGTCACACAATTTGAAGGGCACCTGATACACGAGTAAAAAGATATTGTTAAAAGATAAAAGCTGGTACGTAATCAACCGATACAGACAATGTAGTGCAATTTGCTGAGCAAGGTTGAAAAAAGATGGACAGGGCGATACAGGTTACGCAGATAGGCAACTAAGTTTTCCTACATTTTCGTTTAGACCAGATGCGACGGCGTCCAACCTATAGATGAGGAATGATTCACGGGCTTCTCTATCACAATTCGGGCGGAAACCAGATTCTAGTAATGTGACCTGTAGAGTTTCAAAAGAGTGGTCAGGGAATTGCACTTGTCTTGAAATGGGCAAGTGGGGCAAGGTGTTAGCATGAGATTTATGGTTGTTAAAACACAGTTTAAAAGGCCCTTCTATTTGACCAATATACTGCATTTCACATAGCGCACATTCTATCATGTCTAACACGTTCTTAGAATCGCAGTCAAGATTGCCTTTGATTTTTAAGGAAAAGATGGAACCAGTACTGGTGACCTGTTGGCATATGCGCATGTATGGGCATACTTTGCATCGCGGTTTTTGGCAAGGATCGCACCCGATCGTGTCAGGACTGTCTGCTTTCGACGATGATGAAGATGAGAGTATGTCTCGAATAGTGTTAGCTTTTGCGATACACTGCTTTAGGTGGTTCGGTGAAAATGGTTCTTAAGCGTTCACTTTGCATTAGAATAATGTGGTGCTTTCTCAGGACATTCGAAACACGCGGAACTGATGCCGAATGGGTAAGGACTAAGTTTGTCTGTGGTGAGGGAGTCAAGTTTTTAGCAGCGCACAACAGCGTTCTACGATTATGCATGTCGGCACGTTTTATTGCGTCATCAATTAATTGCGGCGAATATTTTTGTTTGACTAGAGCATCCTTTAGTGTTCTGCAATTTTTTTGAAACTCTCATTGCTCTGAGCAGATTCTTTTAAAGCGTAAGGCCTGACTGTAAGGGATGCTAGTTTTGCAATGTTTCACGTGGCTACTGTCAAAGTGCAAATACTGTTGTCGGTCTGTAGGCTTCCTGTATAGAGCAGTGGATAGCTTATCATTTACAATCGAAATGCTTACACCAAGAAAACTAAGCGTTGATGTGGAATAGGTGTGAAAAAATGATATTGATGGATGGACATCATTAAAGTCAGATATGAAGGAAAGCAACTCCTGTTCACCATGCGGCCAAATAAGGAAACTGTCATCAATGTAACGGTACAATAAAAAGGTTTCAGCGCGCGGGTTTGCGAAAATTCACTTTCGAGCTGGCCCATGAATATATTGGCGTAGTTGGGTCCAATACGCGTACCCATTGACGTGCCGCTAACTTGGACATAGTGTGTCCCTTCAAATTGAAAGTTATTTATCTCTAAAATGAGCCTGAGCAATACTGCTAATGTGTTGCTGTCGATAAATGTACCCGGTGATGCTGCTTCATAGGACCTGGTGACTGCCGCTATTCAGTCTACATGCGGAATGTTGGTGTATAAAGACGCTACGTCTAGCGTGACCAAAAAGGAACTTTGAGGAATAATCAGATCAAATATACCAGAAAAAATGTCGGTAGTGTCCCTTACGTAAGACGGAAGTGATTCTGGGATACTACTGATCAGAGAATCGACATAGCTGGACAAGTTTTCTGTGACAGTACCTAAACCTGAAATAGTGGGACGCCCGGGGTTGTTTAGCTTGTGTATTTTAGGCAAAAAGTAAAAACGACAGGGAACAGGACTTAGGGGAATAAGAGAATGAATCGCATTGTCAGGCACCTTTTTGTTTTCCCGAAGCTTTAGCAAAGTTCTCTTGACAAGAGATTTAAATTGTTCAGTGAGGTCGTCATCCAGACGCTTGTAAAAACTCGTGTCTGCGAGCTGTCTTTGGGCCTCTGCTTCGTAATCAGACTTGTTCATTACGACAACAGCCCCACCTTTGTCCGTAGGCTTGATGACGGTGTCGTTGCGACAGGACAAGGCATTTAGTGCCTTCATTTCACTGGTGGATAGGTTACGGTGAAACGGCGTTTGTTTTCGATACGACTGTAATACGACTGAACTCTCATGCCGTGAGCATGAGAATTCACTAAAGGGGGCCCCTTACTCACAATTAGCGGTGCACTGCAAGGAGTGCACCTGCCAACCGAAATTCTCCGACACACGAATAATTGACAGGCACAACAAGCGGACGACGAGAGAAATAATGGAAGCGTATAGAATAAGGAAAGGAGGGGACAGTTGCGTCAGCCAAGCGTCAGTTCTACTAACAGATGCGGAATTCGCTTTTCTGGACGTCACATAACCCAGTGTTTTTCTCTGTGTTACATTTTTTTGTTTATTTCGTTTTGTCTGTTTTTTGTTTTTTTTTTCATTTTTTTTCTAGTTCTTGACACGTGTTTGTTTCCGGTTGTGGGCGCGTGCATATTTTGTTATATCACGTTGTTGAAGATGACAGGGGAAGTCGGGAATGACGTACATGCGTGTGATGTATTTATTAGTGTTCCCTTCGAAATAAAACTTTCAGTGGCTAGTAAGCGCTTGTTTGTGTCCTCTCTGAGTGTGTGTATTTTCGCGCTTGTTTCATCGAATAAAAGTTTGTGAAACGAGCACTCTGTCCATGTCGGTACTCTTATACGTCCATATCCGCGCTTACTGTCACTTCATGTGTGAAATGATCTCTTTTGGTATTTCAATATTGCCCTTTGTCAGTCAGCAACGCTATTATTATTATTATTATATGTGGGGTTTAACGTCCCAAAACCACCATATGATTATGAGAGACGCGGTAGTGGAGGGCTCCGGAAATTTCGACCACCTGGGGTTCTTTAACGTGCACCCAAATCTGAGCACACGGGCCTACAACATTTCCGCCTCCATCAGAAATACAGCCGCCACAGCCGGAATTCAAACCCGCGACCAGTCAGCAACGCTAATATCTGCAGCACTGAACATGACAGTTTTTTTCGCCACGCTCACAGTACTTAACTGTCGTCATTCTTGTAACTAAGAGTACGAGCAGACCCGGCTTTAAATAATGTTGTTGACAGCCGTGCTATTGAGCAGGATTACCTAAATATAAAAATGGCTGCTTTTCGCAAATGTGTCGATGAAAGAGCCAATATTTGCGATGATAGTGTCAGCTGTTCGCCAACTTCACTCACGCTTCACCGTCTGCTACATACGGCCTGTTGCTCATGGCACGTCGCTTTGGGAGCATCAACTTCTAGAAACGTCAGCTTCGACTTGCAGCCTTTGGGTTGTCATGTCAACGTCATCCTCATTTCTTATTAAGAGGGCGTCATCAGATTGTCTCGCGAATACCTTGTCTATAAATGGCTATACTGATTTTGAGGGATAAGTATGTTTCCTTTTTACGGTCATTGCAAGAAATGTTCTGCAAACAGAGCGATGGTGTTCATCCACATATGCCTAAGAGCCCAAGGCACATCCTACTGGCCTTCCAAAGATAGCGCTATCCCGCTTCGTGTGACACACGAATGGGATGATTATGTTCATTTGGTCCTTCTGTGTGGAGGTGTGGAGGTACCAGATGAAATGTATAAATGTCGTATACAATAATCTGCTCATCAACTGTGGATCAAACGTTGTGGGAAAGCACATATTCCGCTCAGGCACTCTTTTTTACCCTTGAATCTCAAGGATAGCCCTACGTGAATCTCGTTCAGTCTGCGTAAGTCCATTTTCGAAACCCCGAACTGTTACTCCTTACAGGGAGTCTCATTGCTTTCAATGTGCAATAAAAAAAAACTCCTAGGGATAATATTTCGCGATTCGAGGCACTCAAAAATAAAAAGTGGAACCACATTCAAGTGGCTGAATCAAGCACTTGTTAAATCATGTCACGGCAGTGTGGTTCAAGGCCCGGATTAACAGGCTTTAAACGAGCGACTATGCTAAAAAAACAGTTACGCTAAGTTGAGATAAGCATATCGAAGTTAACACGAATTCAATATGAATCAAGTCACCAAAGAAAAAAAAGCAATAGTCCTGTCGTTATACCACGTGTAAATAATATTTTCATAGAATAATAAACACTCGGCGCGACACGATGTTAAGGTTATCTAGTAAGCCTAATGGCTTATGCAATAATGTCACCGCAGCTGAAATGACTCAACAGCCAGGTTGCTACTTAAACACAAATTGCACGAAATGCGTGCTGTAATAGAATTATCTGTCATGGTAATACGTGGAACAGACATTGATTGATATATGGGCGTTAACGTCCCGAAACTACTATACATGATTATGAGAGACGCCGTAGTGGAGGACTCCGGAAATTTCGATCACCGGGGGTTCTTTAACGTGCACCCTAATACGCCGAACAGACCGAACGATGCCTTGATCTGAGAGTAAGAAAGTAAAGATGAACCTGCCACTAGCTAGAAACTAGGCAGCGAATTGCGAGAAATGATGATGTAATTGTTTCGGTGAAAGTAGCACTGGCGTAGCCCATTTACGAGAAAGAAACCCCGTTTGCGAAATTTCACAGACGTGCAGCGTCTGTGAAAAGCGATGATGCTGGCATTGCTGCTCCTTCCAGCATTGTCGCTGCATTAAGGTAGATTTTTCAAAAAAAGAAAGAACGATAGCGTAGTCGTTTTACTGCTTGGCATTGTTGCATTTTCGTTTTCTGTTTCACACCCTCTTTTTACTGTGATGAATGCCCTACCACAGCAACCTTGTTTCTGAACATCTTCGCATGCTCGCTGAACACACCTCTTTCCCAGTATCATGTTTTTACAGCGAAAGCTGTTATAAAACCAATGTCGGCGCACGCACGGCGCCATAGTTGGGTAAGATGACGAATATGACGCACCGGTCTAAGACAAGAATATTGTCACAATCCCCCCGCGTACGTCAGCATACACTTCCCGCCAGACAGCGACACATACTCACGGGGGGGGGGGGGAAGTATGTGCCACTGGTATGCGGAAATGTACCACAGGTGATTGACACTTAGTATCTACCCAGAAACTATGAGCACAAACATGGGCAATTTTAACTCGCGATCGTTAAGGAATACTTGACATTGGTAGCGTCAACCCGACGAATGCAGAGAATAGATGTCAGAATCCCAGCTGGAATCAAACCCAAGCATTCTGCGTGGTAATGAAGCATTTTAGCACAGGGCTACGAAAGAACTCAGAACTACTTTTCGAATAGGCGCTAATCTTCGTGAAATGTCTAAAGTGGTTGCAGTGCTGCGTACCAAATTTTATAAACATTACATATGCACTCCTTTGATACAGTCGTCACGTCGGGTTAACGTGAACTGTGGTTAGTTGCCATACGCAGAAGCTAATTTATATAGCAGTACCCAGGGACAGCATCCTAGCGAGCATTAGCTCTTCCTAACAGCTTCTGGTGTTGCTAATACGCATGCTCTAGTTGGCATCATTGCGAAAGTGCAAACAACTGGTCATATAAGCATCTGCAACTCTTCAACATATGTCTGTGCGTCCAACATTTGTACATATTGCCCCGCCGCGGTGGTCTAGTCGCTATGGTACTCAGCTGCTAACTTGCAGGTCGCGGGATCGAATCCCGACTGCGCCGGCTGCATTTCCGACGGAGGCGGAAATGCTGTAGGTAAGTGTGCTCGGATTTGGGTGCGCGTTAAAGAACCCGAAGTGATGGAACTTTCCGGAGCCCTGCACTACGGTGTCTCTCATATTCATATGGTGGTTTGGGACTTTAAACCCCACAAATTAATCAATCAATCATCAATACAGTTCATTAAAAAAACAGACAAGTTTCATAGTGTGTGCCAATCATGTAATCAAACTTTCCCATTCTCGTTCTACAAGTGGGCAGTCGTCATCATCACCATCACGAGAAACATCACAATGCTGATTCTAAAGTACATGTCACTGCCATATTTCTCCAATCAGCCCGGCATTGTGCATACTGCGCCCACGCTAACCCCGAAAATTTGTGAATGAAATCTGCCCATTTAACGTTCTGTGTCCCGTTTTCGCGCTTGCTTTCTATTACAATACCTTTTAATGGCCACCAGTCATCTAGCCCTCTCACTGCATTCTTAATTTAGACCAAGATATCTTTAAAACTCATTTGTTCTCTCGCCCACTCTGCTGTCTTCTTACCCATGATAAGTTTACACCTATCAAATATAATTTCATGGCACGCGGCATTGTACTCAATTTAGGGCCAACGCTCTTCGCCTTTTAACATAATTTATATAATGAACCATCAGTCATATCCATCGCAATATCTTACCCTTCCATTCTTACTTTACTTTACTACAATAAGAGGTGATAACGAAGACAACCAGACGTAAGCGGCTGGAGAGATAGTTAGATAGATAGATAGATAGATAGATAGATAGATAGATAGATAAGATAGATAGATAGATAGATAGATAGATAGATAGATAGATAGATAGATAGATAGATAGATAGATAGATAGATGCTCATAGCACCTACAGTGCACTAAGAAATGATAAATAACTAAATAATAAACAAATAAAAATTTGGCAGATCAAACGTACACAGAAATCGCCGTTATAGGGAGCATGCAAGGGACCTTAACATGACCGTGTTGGAAATTTTCGTTGAGCAACACGCAATGAAATGACGCTAAATATATATACAAATGTTACACGCGCAGACAGATGTTGAAGGTTTGCAGATGTTTATATAACCAGTTGTTTGCACTTGCGCAATGATGCCAACTGGAATATGCGTACAAGCAACACCACAAGCTGATATGAAGCGCTGATGCTCGCGCGGATCCTGGTCCTGGACACTGCTACATAAATCAACTTCAGCGCACGGCAGCTAACCACAATTGACGTTAACTAGACGTGACGGCTGTATCAAAGAAGTACATATGTAATCATTTCGCGCTGCCGCGATGGTCTAGCGGCTAAGGTACTCGGCTACTGACCCGCAGGTCGCGGGTTCAAATCCCGATGGCGGCGGCTGCATTTCCGACGGAGACGGAAATGTAGGCCCGTGTGCTTAGATTTGGATGCACGTTAAAAAAAACCAGGTGGTCTAAATTTCCGAAGCCCTCCACTACGGTGTCTCTCATAATCATATGATGGTTTTGGGATGTTAAACCCCACATATCAAATCAGTCATATGTAATGTTTATAAAATTGGGTAGGCAGCCCTGCAACCACTATTGACGTCTCAAAAGTAGTTCAGAGACCTGGCGTACCTTAATTGCCACGCAGAATGCTTGGATTAGATTCCCGCTGGGACCCTCACATCTATTTTTTGAATTCATCGGGTCGACGCTCCAATGTGGGGTATTACTCGACGCTTCCGCGTGAAAATTGCCCATGTGTGTTCTCGTCGTTCTTGGTCGTCGTTCCTGGTCGCACCAGAGGGTATGTGCCACTGTCTGGCGGGAAGTGTTTGATGACGTACGTGACGAGATTGTGACATTATTCATGTCTTGACCACCAAGTCCCATTCGTCAAGCTGCCATACCCTCCCGTGCTAATTTTTGTTCATGCCAAATTAAGAGGGCGACCCAGAGTACCGAAACGTAAGGGGATAGATAGATAGATAGATAGATAGATAGATAGATAGATAGATAGATAGATAGATGGATAGATAGATAGATAGATAGATAGATAGATAGATAGATAGATAGATAGATAGATAGATACCCTCATAGTAACCAAAGTTCGTTAAAAACGCTTCGCATTTAATAAATCTGAACAGACGTTACATTCACCAAAAACGCTAAAGCTAAAACCTGATTGGCCTACTGTCACACATTTTACTGCTGTCACACGTTTTAGACATTGCAAAAGTGGTTACAATAAACGAAAAAAAAAACACAAATACCAGCAGAACTAAAAAAATTGGCAGATCCCACGAGCAGTGGGAATCGATGATATGCGAAGCATGCATGATAAATGTAGATATGTAACTTTAAAATCAGCCCAACGTTAAGAAATGGAGGTTTACGACACCATACATAACTTCCGTGCCATGATTAACATGTTTGGATGTGTCGTTCACCTTCGTCGTCTATTCACGTCACGTGATACCAAATATAGTATATGAGGAGCTAGCGAAACGGTCAACAGCACGCTGTGAGCGTGGTATGTTGTCATGTTCTTACATTACACGCGTGTCAGGATTATCATGTTTGCACAAGCATATACCTTCTTTATCCATTGAAGTCACGTAACGCTAAATTTAGTATATGTGGAGCTATGAAAACGGCCGCGAGCTCATAATGAAGGGCCCAATATACTCCCATGTAGCGTTGACGCGCATGCACGCTGGGCACAGCGACGCTACGGAAGCAAAACGCAAGCACTCTATAGTATGACGCCAGGCACGACCGGTGCGACCAGCGTCCGTCGGCGTGGCCCGACGGCAACCGGTGCGAAATGCGGCATGCTGTATTTCGCGCCGACGCACTACCCACACAACCCTGCGTCTCCCTCTTTTCGTTGCGGAGGGACGCCGGACACGCTGAAACGCGCATGCATCAAAGGAACGCAGCGCTGCGCGCGCCTTCGAGTATATATGGAAGGAGCGGCACCTGGCATGACGCGACGAAATCAACGCCGGCGAGCACGCACACCACGTCACGTCGAAATATATTGGCGCCTTGACTGTGGCATGTAGTCATGTTCTCACATGACACACATCTGATGATTATCATGTTTGCGCCAGTCACATACCTTCGTCATCGATTGGCGTCACGTAATACCAAATTTGGCATATGTGAAGCTCGCAAAACGGCCGCGAGAGCATCATCAGTGTGGCCTGTAGTTATGCTGTTACATGACACGCACACGTCGTGATTATCATGTTTGGTTGTCATTTACCTATGTCGTCCATTCGCGTCACGTAATACCGAGTTTGGTACATGTGAAGCTAGCGAAACGGCCGCGTGCGCATTATGAGCACGGCATGTAGTCATGTTACATGACACGCATGTCATGATTATCATGTTTACACCAGTCACATAAATTCGTCATCCATTCACATACGGTAATACCAAATTTCGTATATGTGACGCTAGCGAAACGGCCGCGAGCGCATCATGAGCGCGGCATGTAGTCTTGGTGTTACATGACATGCATGTCATGATTTTCATGTTAGGGTCTGTCGCTTGTGTTCGCCATGCAATCATGCCATACCATACCAGTTTTGCAACAGGCCATGTGAACGAAACCACCGCGAGAGCTGCACAACTATGAAATGTAAATCATGACATTCATGACATACATGTAATTATTTTCATGTTTTAACTACTCAAATATGTTCTTCATACAGTCATGTTATGCCATACCAATCGTTACCATTATCGAAACGGCCAGGAGAGGTAAAAGTCATAGGCGGCTAGATAGATAGATAGATAGATAGATAGATAGATAGATAGATAGATAGATAGATAGATAGATAGATAGATAGATAGATAGATAGATAGATAGATAGATACGCTCAAAGTCGCCGAGGTTCGCTAAAGAATGCATCGCATTTAATAACAAAAGTTTCCAGGTCACTGTAAGGATTGAATCCTCACCGTTTGCGTGCAAGCCAGTGTTCTATGACGCAGCCATTCGTCTCCTTGTAATTGCAGTGGAACTAACTTCCTCTGTTTGGAAATGCAAAGAAAGTAACATTCGTACCTAAAGGGGTAGTGTTACCAAATTTAGAGGCTATTCCAAGCCTGTTGTGGGTTTCCTCTGTATGCAAGCCGGTCCCGCACGCCGGTCCCGCACGTCCAGAGCCTCCGAGTACTAGGCATGTACGTGGACGCCCACCGCACGAACGGGACGGCAGCCAACCACATAGTAACGAAGATCGGGATAGCGACGAGACTCGTCAAGAGGGTCACGTCGAGGTCCCGAGGAATCCGAGAAGCGAGCCTCCTGCGACTGCTGCAGGCCTTTGCAGTTAGCCACGCAGCATACGCGGGGGCCTTTCACAAGTGGACGGAAGCGGAGAGGAAGCGAATCGACGCGGCCATCCGCAAGGCGTATGCGGGTGCCATGGGCCTGCTCAACGGCACCAAGACGACGGCCTTGCTATCTCTGGGAGCGCACAACACGCTCTCGGAGATCGGCGAGGCCCAACGTACTGCTCAATTGACGCGCCTGGGCCGCACCGCGGTCGGCAGGCGGCTGCTGGAACGAGTGGGCCTGTCCTCCCCCGAGGAACAAGACCACGAAACGTCTCCACTCACGGAGTCAACCATGCGAAGACTGGTGGTGTATCCGCTGCCAAAGAACATGGGTCCCGGCGAAAGCGAGGGACGACGAGCGGCGCGAGCCAGGGCGCTGCTGCTGCAACATCAGAACGACGAGGGCGCCGTCTACGTGGACGTGGCCAAAGTCAAGAACAAGGACGCCTACGTGGCGGCGGCGGTCGCCGCAACGACGGGCAAGATCGTCACGTCATGCAGCGTGCGTACGCGGAGCGCGAGCCAGGCCGAGGAGATGGCGATAGCCTTGGCGGCGCGCTCCCCGGGCGTGCGGACAATACTCAGTGACAGCAAGACGGCCATCCGTAGCTTCTCGCGCGGAGCCGTGTGCGGGGCGGCTGCTAGGGCGTTGGCAAGCGACGAGTCCAAGTCGAGGCTGACGCTAAAATGGTTCCCGGCTCACATGGGTAG